>NC_081313.1:54153662-54519495 GCF_026419965.1 Kogia breviceps | reverse complement strand
CTCAAATGGGGAATTATTTTCAAGATAATTAAGATAAGCACTTATCTTTTAAGATCCTCAATAGAGATAGAAATGAGACCCCTGCTCAGTTTACAAAGAGTCTCAGGGGTTTTTTTGACAGAGAATCTCTTTATGTGAGAAAATGGATTATGGAACTTTCAGGTATAATACTGACAAGATACTTGATTACCTTGTGACTCAGTTTTCCCATGTCAACTAGTTTAAAATTTTTGATAGGCTTTTAAATAAGATATATAAAATGGAAACCTTAAAAACATATGATAAATCTGAGCATTATTCTCTACCTTAACTGCTATCACCATGGGCTAAGCCACCGTCAATCAGCTCTGGTCTCCCTGCTTCTACTCTGGCCTCCTAAAGTCTGTTTTCTATACAGTATCAACATTGATACTTTTAAAACATAAGTGAAGTCGAATCAATGGGAAGCAATTCCAGGCTGAGAGAGCTACATGTGTAAAAGTAGGGAGGTACAGAACTACAAGGTGTAAAGAGTTTGGCATTGCTAGAGCTTCATGTGAAATTTGGAGACGGAGGTAGAGAGAGAGAGAGAAGCTGAAGAGGTTGAGAGGGACCATAACCTTATATTTCACATGATGTCAACCAAAATGTATGTTTTAGGTGACAAAAATCCATTGAACAAATTTCAGCAGAGGTGTGACAATTGCAAGTAAGTATTTTAGAAAGAGCAGAACAAACTTGGAAAGGAGAAGAGAGAGAGGAAAAGGATGAGATTCAGATTAGTATGTTTAAGAACTTATTGTCTAGGATAGCAATGCACAAGCATTTTGACCTTAGCTCACTTAGTTGGAACAAAAGCTGCCTTAACACATCTACTCTAGGAAGTTCACCATCTAGTAATAAAAGAATTTAGAGAAACAAAGATTCTGAATAGAACTATATCTTTACTCAATAAGAAGTATACGAGTTTAGATACTTATGATGTTTATTTTCCAGTGATTCCCTCTAAACACAGTTGATCCTTACACAGTTTATTGGGAGGACTTTCACAGCCAACCAGCAGGCTGAAGATCTTATGTTGATCGATCTCTGGTTTGGGAAAGAAATGGTTATTATGTAGAGAGAGAGAGGAAGAGAAGGATACAAAATTATTAAAGAGGTAGAACTTGGTGATTAATTGATGTGGGATTTGAAGAAGAGGAAGGAGTGAAAGTTGATACCTAGGTTTCTGGCTTTGATGATTACCGTGTGGTCAACAGAGATAGGAATTCATGAGGAAAATCAGATTTGGGGAAGTGGGAGATGATGGGTTCTGCTTTAGACAGGCGGTTAAAGTTATTTTGCATCGTCCAAGTGAGACTAGTCAACAATGGACTAACACATAGGGGAGTTATTTGGACTGAGAATGGTAAAACGACACAGAAATTCTCAAACTATGTGAGTGGTGCTGCCTCTCCAAGGGCCATTTTGAAATATACAAGGGTGTTTTTGGTTGGCACAATGACTAGAGGTAGTACTGCTGGCAGGACTGAGTGGGGATCAAGGACGCTAACTGTCCTGCAATATAAAGGACAGTTGCACATGATGAATTGTCCCAGCCAAAATGCCAATAGTATTCCCATTAGGAACTACAGGAACAACTGGAAGGGAGAGGGTGTAAAGTGAGCAGAGGAGAGGCCACAGTTAGTACAGAGACGGAGGCCGAGCATGTGAAATATGAAACAGATTGCTCCCGGGTCATTTCTTTCTAAGAGAAACTGAAGAAAGATGCTCTTTCTAAGATCAAAAGTGAGGAAAGCTGCTGGGGTGCTTTAAGCTTTTTGTATTTATTCCCATAATTATCAAGTATTTTTTTAATCAGAAATAGGATTTTTCTAAACTGGAATTAGCATTTGCTGTTCTACCTAGACAGTAGTGACAAATGATTCTTTTGTTCCAATAATTATTATACTGCTTGGAACAGAGTTTTAAATTTACCCTAATAATGCTACTTTGTATTTGTAATGCCCATATTTTATAAGAGGTTGTCTTATGCTGGTTATTGTGGTCTAGTTTCATAATTCCCACCTCATTTTAAAAATGGAGAAAGAGAATCAGAAATTTTAACACACTTATGAAGACGTGCACGGAATACAAGAAATTTGATCTATTCAATGCTTACCTATCAGATTTCAGATGCTTCCTGCCCCTTGGTTGCCCCTTGCTTTGCGTGGATGGAAAACCTACATTTCTAAGGCAGTCTGAGCTTATTTGCTGTGAACGGAGTACTGTCTGGAATTTCTTAATTTTGTTTGCATCTCCCTCCCTCCATCTCTCCCTTCCTTCCACCATTTAGAACCAGAAAGGATTGAAACCAGCTTATGAACATACATGAAACATATAAAACAGCATATGTAAAAAGCAAAGATGAAAGAAAGCAAGCAAGCAAGGGAGGGGGTCATTAAGTAGAAGATATTTGTTATTTAGGAGCAGTAGAATAAGAAATTGGGGGTGGTGGGTAAAGTCAACTTTACCACCCCCCACCCATGCCTTAAAATTTTGCGCCCAACCTGGTAATGAAGGTTGTGCCAGGAATGTTAAGGTCCACATGGATTGTTGATAACACAGTGATTCTGAACACTACTGATACCTGGGAATGTTCTTAGCATAAGCATGAGGACTGGAAGCCACAAACTTCTGATTATTAAATCCTAAAATATTGCCCTAGACCACCTAATGTAGATAAAACTGTCAAACTCAAATCCCTTGCCTAAGGGAAAAGAGCAGCTTACAGGCTTGAGTGGCACCACCCAAAGATGGAATGAAGGAGCAGGGTGGGTGGGGTGAGTGGGGATGGAATGTGCCCAGGAAAGGTGGGGCTCCCCGAGTGTGACGGGAGGCTGGGAGGTGCATGGAGTGTGTTGATTACAAGAATTCCAAGTTGTTCTTGGCAGCCCTCAGTGTCAGGAGGTCCCATGACAAGCCTGGGTTAAGGAGACAAGGAATTGTCTAGAAGGCAGTCCTCTCCTGGACAGTATGAAATATTTAGCAGACCAGGCAAGCGGGGGTGTGTGAAGAACATGGAAGTGTGGCTTACAGTGAGAGGGGAAAAGAATCTAACACATTGGTCCAATAACATTCAGCTTGGGCTCAGAGGTCCTCTATCAAGAAGTATCTACTGTGAGCAAGCTTTCGCATCTGAAGGCAAAACAGCAAGAGTTGCAGGACTCTGGGGCATGTGGAATGCATGTTGTCAGAGTGAATGGTATGTGACAAATATGCGTTTGGGGCTGTGGCATGCCATGAAGCTGCACTGTGTCCTTGCTGTTTGTGGTATGCCACGGGACCATGAACAGGTGGATGAGAACCATGCTCGCCTGCGTCCCTGGCCTGGCCTGAAGCTTGCTGCATACCATATCCTCTCAAACGTTTTTGTACAGGTAGCAACTTTTTGGCCGCCTTCCTTCATTGTAGAATGTGTAAACTGCCAGAAAGACATTGGTTTATGTGGACAAGGCACCACCACCCAACTCTTCAGACAAGAACTAAAGGTTGATTAATAGGTGGCACAGCTGTTGCCTGTGACGTGCTCCCCACCCTGCATGGACTCTCCTTCTTTGCTTGCAAGTGATTTGGGTCTGCATTAGTAGGAAGGGGACACAGGACTTTCTCTTAATGTTTGTAGAACCAGGAGCTGCAGATGTCTTCTCATTTGAGAGGGAATGAGGTTAATTGGATGTTGAAGTTGGCTGCTTTAAATCCCTGTGTTATGTCAGGTCCCAGATTCCTTACTAGTAGAATGGAGAAGAGAATAGAACTGTCCTTGTGAAACCGTACACCTCAGATTGGGACTTGAACAACCCACGTGCTGGGATTCAAACCTGGCCAAAACCCACAGTCTTCAAGTTGAGATCACACACCTGGTTTCAGGACTTAATGAAGCTCAGGTTCTTGATGTCTCATTGCAGAAAGAATTCAGTGAGAGACAAAGTGATACGTAAGAAGTGGCTTTGTTTAGAGAGAAACGCACTCCACAGAGTGTGGGCCATCTCAGAAGGTGAGAAAGGCACGAGGGTACAGGGTTGTCAGTTTTTATAGGGGTGGGTAATTTCATAGGCTAATGAGTGGGAGGAGTATTCCAGCTATTTTGGGAAGGGGCGGGGATTTCCAGGAATTGGGCCACTGCCCACTTTTTGATCCTTATGGTCGGTCTTGGAACTGTCATGGTGCCTGTGGCTGTGTCATTTAGCTTGCTGATGTGTTACAGTGAGCGTATACTTAGGCTCAAAGTCTAGTGGAAGTCGACTTGTCTGCCATCTTGGACCCATTTGGTTCTAATCAGTTTATGTCATGTCCTCGGGCTGTGTCATTCTTTGAAAGGTTGTGCCCTGCCCCCTTCCCTCCTGTTTAACTAGTAGAGTGGCTATGAGGATTTGGTGAGCTGATACATGGAAAGTATAGTTTAAAAGCTCCTAGCCCACATCAAATACTCCATAAATGATAACTAGCATTGTTATACTTATCATCATGATGCTTAGAACCGAGGAAAGTCCTGGCCCATGTGGTAAAAATTCCAGTGCTAAGGCTGTGTCCACCCCAATGCACAGACTTCCCTATCAGCAGGCCCCTGTTCTCGCCTTGTTCAATTCAGGCTGCACTCTCTGCCTTTCTGCCTTGCAGAAATAGTTCTGCTTTATTCCTGGAAGAATAGGAATGGAGACAGAATTGTCCCTTGGGCTTGGAAAGAGTGAGTGGCTAGTGCTGACCTAGGTCCCTGGGGCCAGAGGCTCAGCTCTTCTGTCTGAGGTGCTGAGTCATGAGCTGTGGTTGTAGGCTCCGCTGCACTGCTGGGCTTGGCATGGCATCTGGGGAGGATTAGGAGATTATGATCGGAACAAGACACAAAGGAATTGCAGCTGATGTTGATAAGCGATTTGGAAGGTACTCAGAGGAGTGGGAAACATGAAGGCAGTCCGCAGAATCAAAGTGAGTGTGGGCAGAGCGAGCCTATGGCAGACAGGGGCATAAACCATGGTTGTGATATTGAACCGTAGTTTTGCAGTATATTACTATTGGGGGGAACTGGGTGAAGGGGATGCGACATCTCTCTATTATTGGGTTGGCCAAAATGTTTCTCTGGTTTTTAAGTAAACATAAAGACACATTTTTCATTTTCACCGAGAATTTTATTTGAACAGCATATTCACCGTTTTGTTCCACTACCTCTGCCATTTTTCAGGCAGCTTCATAATTCCATCTTCCCAAAACTTTTTCTCTTTGAGCAAAGAACTGTTCGAGGCGCCTTTTACAGTCTTCCAGGGAATTGAAATTTTTTCCAGTAAGAGAATTTTGTAAAGACTGAAATAAATGGAAATCCGAAGGTGCAGTGTCTGGTGAATACGGCGGATCAATCAGAACTTCCCAGCCAAACTGTAACAGTTTTTGCCTGGTCATCAAAGAAACATGTGGTCTTGCGTTATCCAGATGGAAGATTATGCGTTTTCTGTTGACTAATTCCGGATGCTTTTTGTCAAATGCTGCTTTCAGTTGGAATTAATATTTGGTTTTCTGGAAGGAGCTCATAATAGAGAACTCCCTTCCAATCCCACCATATACA
This sequence comes from Kogia breviceps, assembly GCF_026419965.1. NCBI lineage: Eukaryota > Metazoa > Chordata > Mammalia > Artiodactyla > Physeteridae > Kogia > Kogia breviceps. Next base: position 54,513,920 of record NC_081313.1, on the reverse strand, counting down.
CAACATCACCTTCTTTGGATGAAGATGGGCCTTTGGTGTGGTTGGTGGTGGTTCATTTCACTTGCCTCACAATCTCTTCCATTCCACATTATTGTACAGTCTCCATTTTTTGTTGCCCATCACAATTTGTTTTAAAAATGGAATGTTTTCATTATGTTTAAGTAGAGAATTTCATGGAGAAATATGGTCAAGAAGGTTTTTTGTGTTTTTTTTGTTTTTTTTGCTTAACTTATGTGGAAACCAAACATCAAAGCAATTCACATAACCAAGCTGGTCTAAATGATTTTCAGTGATTGATTTGGATATTTTGACTATGTTGGCTATCTCCTGCATGATATAACATTGATTGTTCTCAATTAATGTCTCGATTTGATTCCTGTCAACTTCATCTGGTCTACCCAACCGTGGAGCATCGTCCAATGAGAAATCTCCAGCACGAAACTTCGTAAACCACTTTTGGCACATTTGATCAGTTGCAATACCTTCTCCATACACTGCACAAATCATTTTTTGCATTTCAGTTGCGTTTTTACCTTTCTTGAAATAGTAAAGCATAATATGCTGAAAATGTCGCTTCTTTTCTTCCATCTGCAATATTAAAATGGCTACACAAAAATTACACCAATTTTGATAAGTTTTTTTTTTTAATGCACGCTGATACGGCAGCTGTCACAGTACAGTCTAACAAAATTGTTTCGAATGAAGTTAAAGACAACTAAGCGCTACTAGAGCCATCTTACAGAAAAAAACAAACGAACGTTTTGGCTGACCCAATATTTATTACAACTGCATGTGAATCTACAATTTTCTCAAAATAAAAGGTTTTTTAAAATGTGGGACAAGTGCTTAGGATGCCCGTTCTTCCTGGAACATTGACATTGTTAAAGGGATTTTGTAAAGGATACTCCATATTGGTTTACACAAGTGAAGTCCCATTAAGAGAACAACTGGTACAAATCCTTGGTCTGGGGGGAGTCAGGGCTAAAGAGAGTTACCAGCCCCAACTCCACTGGTAAATCTGGGGGGTGTTTGCACTTTTCTTCCCTGTCAGTACCCACGGACATAAGTAAACACCTTGTCCCCTAATTATGATGGAATAGAGGTCAACCAGAAGAGATACATGCATGGCTTCAATGGAACTTTGAAACGTCTTTATAAAAGTACCTCCCAGGGTAAGATAAATGCTGCTTTCTCTGTACTGAGGGGTGAGTGACTCCATGAATCCCTGAGAGAAACTATCTGGTGATCTGAAGGCTGATGATACTGACAGGTTGGTTGGATAAGCCCAGAACTCCTAGGGACAGTGGTTTAAATGTTGAGGATGTAGAGGATGAAAGTTCTTGAGTGGGGTCTCTGGAAAGAGGACCTAAAGCTGGACTTGTAAAACTTTAGCGTGTGTATACATCACCAGTTAAAATGCACATTCTGATTCAACAGATCTCCAGTGGGGCCTAAGAGTCTGCATTTCTTTTTTAAAATTAATTAATTAATTAATTAATTTTTGGCTGTATTGGGTCTTCATTGCTGCGTGGGGGCTTTCTCTAGTTGCAGCAAGTGGGGTCTACTCTTTGTTGTGGTGCATGGGCTTCTCACTGCAGTGGTTTCTCTTTGTTGTGGCTCACGGGCTCTAGAGCGCAGGCTCAGTAGTTGTGGCACACAGGCTTAATTGCTCCACAACATGTGAGATCTTCCCAGACTAGGGCTCGAACCTGTGTCCCCTGCATTGGCAGACGGCTTCTTAACCACTGAGCCACTAGGGAAGTCCCTAAGAGTCTACATTTCTTAAAGCTCCCAGGTGATACCAATGTTGTTGGGCCAAACATTGAGTCATGAGCGTCTAACCTAGTCAAAGAGTAAGTTGTATCTGAAGAGAAAAATAGATGTAAAAAAGGATGGGAGGGAGAGACCTTCAAGATGGCGGAGGAGTAAGATGTGGAGATCACCTTCCTCCCCACAAATACATAAGAAATACATCTACATGTGGAACAACTCGTATAGAACACCTACTGAACGCTGGCAGAAGACCTCAGTCTTCCCAAAAGGCAAGAAACTCCCCACGTACCAGGGTATGGCAAAAAAAAAGGAAAAAAAACAGAGACAAAAGAATAGGGACAGGACCTTCACCTCTTGGAGGGAGCTGTGAAGGAGGAAAAGTTTCCACACACTAGAAACCCCCTTCACTGGCAGAGACGGCGGGTGGTGGTGGGGAAGCTTCGGAGCCACGGAGGAGTGCACAGCAGCAGGGGTGTACAGGGCAAAGCGGAGAGAGTCCCACACAGAAGATCAGTGCCGACCAGCACTCACCAGCCTGAGAGGCTTGTCTGCTCACCCGCTGGGGCGGGCGGGGGCTGGGAGCTGAGGCTTAGGCTTTGGAGGTCAGATCCCAGGGAGAGGACTGGGATTGGCTGCATGAGCACAGCCTAAAGGGGGCTAGTGCACCACAGCTAGCCGGGAGGGAGTCCAGGAAAAATTCTGGACCCGCCTAAGAGGCAGGAGACCGTTGTTTCAGGGGGCACGAGGAGAGGGGATTCAGAGCACCACCTAAACGAGCTCCAGAGATGGGCGTGAGCTGCGGCTATCAGTGTGGACACCAGAGATGGGCATGAAATGCTAAGGCTGCTGCTGCAGCCACCAAGAATCCTGTGTGCAAGCACAGGTCACTATCCACACCTCCCCTCCCAGGAGCCTGTACAGCCTGCCACTGCCAGGGTCCCATGATCCAGGGACAACTTCCCTGGCAGAACACATCGCATGCCTCAGGCTGGTGCAACGTCATGCTGGCCTCTGCTGCCACAGGCTCGCCCCGCATTCTGTACCCCCCTGACTGAGCCAGAGCCCCCTACTCAGCTGCTACTTTAACCTCGTCCTGTCTGGGCAAAGAACAGATGCCCTCAGGTGACCTACATGCAGAGGCAGGGTCAAATCCAAATCTGAACCCCAGAAGCTGTGCGAACAAAGAAGTGAAAGGGAAATTTCTCCCAGCAGCCTCAAGAGCAGCAGATTGAAAATCTCCAAAATCAACTTGATGTACTGTGCATCTCTGGAATACCTGAAGAGACAGTGAATCATCCCAAAATTGAGACAGTGGACTTTGGCAGCCACTGTAGACTTGGGGTTTGCTTTCTGCGTCTAATTTGTTTCTGGTTTTATGTTTATCTTAGTTGACTATTTAGAGTTTATTATCATTGGTAGATTTGTTTATTGATTTGGTTTCTCTCTTCCTTTTTTAAAAATACATATTTTTTTTTCCTATTTCTCTTTTTGTGATTGTGTATGTGTATGCTTCTTTGTGTGATTTTGTCTGAATAGCTTTGCTTTTACCATTTGTCCTAGGGTTCTGCCTGTCTGGTTTTTTTTTTGGGGGGGATAGTTTTTAGCCCTTGTTATCATTGGTAGATTTTTTGGTTTCGTTGCTCTCTTCTTTCTATATTTCTTTTTTTATTATTACTTTTTAATTTCTTTTTAGTTATAATGATTTTTTTTATTTTTTACTTTAATAACTTTCTTTTCTTTCTTTCTTTCTTTCTTTGTCTCTCTTTCTCTCTCTCTCTCTCTCTCTCTCTCTCTCTTTCTCTGTTTCTCTTTCGTTCTCCCTTTTATTCTGAGCCATGTGTCTCACTGGGTCTTGGTATTCTAGCCGGGTGTCAGGCCTATGCCTCTGAGGTAGGGAGAGCTCAGTTCAGGACATTGCTCCACCACAGACCTCCCAGCTCCACATAATATTAAATGGCGAAAGTTCTCCCAGACATCTCCATCTCAATGCTAACACCTAGCTCCACTCAACAACCAGCAAGCTACAGTGCTTGACACCCTATGCCAAACAACTAGCAAGACAAGAACACAACCCCACCCATTAGCAGAGAGGCTGCCTAAAATTATAATAAGGTCACAGACAACCCAAAACACACCACCGGACACGGTCCTGCCCACCAGAAAACAAGATCCAGCCTCATCCACCAGAACACAGGCACCAGTCCCCTCCACCAGGAAACCTACACAACCCACTGAACCAACCTTAGCCACTGGGAGCAGACACCAAAAACAACAGGAACTATGAAACTGCAGCCTGCAAAAAAGAGACCCCAAACAGAGTAAGGTAAGCAAAATGAGAAGACAGAGAAACACACAGCAGATGAAGGAGCAAGGTAAAAACCAGCCAGACCAAATAAATGAAGAGGAAATAGGCAGTCTACCTGAAAAAGAATTCAGAGTAATGATAGTAAAGATGATCCAAAATCTTGGAAATAGAATGGAGAAAACAGAAGAAACGTTTAACAAGGACCTAGAAGAACTAAAAATCAAACAAACAATGATGAACAACACAATAAATGAAATGAAAAATTCTCTAGAAGGAATCAGTAGCAGGATAACTGAGGCAGAAAAACAGATAAGTGACCTGGAAGATAAAATAATGGAAATAACTGCCACAGAGCCAAATAAAGAAAAAAGAATGAAAACAATGGAGGACAGTCTCAGAGACCTCTGGAAAAACATTAAACACACCAACATTAGAAGTATAGGGATCCAAGAAGAAGAAGAGAAAAAGAAAGGGACTGAGAAAATATTTGAAGACATTAGAGTTGAAAACTTCCCTAATATGGGAATGAAATAGTCAATCAATTCCAGGAAGCACAGAGAGTCCCATACAGGATAAATTCAAGAAGAAACACTCCAAGACACATATTAATCAAACTATCAAAAATTAAATACAAAGAAAAAAATATTAAAAGCAGCAAGGGAAAAAAAATAACATACAAGAGAATCCCCATAAGGTTAACAGCTGATCTTTCAGCAGAAAATCTGCAAGCCAGAAGGCAGTGGCAGGACATTATTTAAAGTGATGAAAGGGAAAAACCTACAAGGAAGATTACTCTACCCAGCAAGGATCTCATTCAGATTTGACAGAGAAATTAAAACCTTCACAAACAAGCAAAAGCTAAGAGAATTCAGCACCATCAAACCAGCTTTACAACAAATGTTAAAGGAACTTCTCTAGGCAGGAAACACAAGAGAAGGAAAAGACCTACAATAACAAACCCCAAACAATTAAGAAAATGGTAATAGGAACATACATATTGATAATTACCTTAAATGTAAATGGATTAAATGCTCCAACCAAAAGATATACACTGGCTGAATGGATACAAAAACAAGACTTGTATATATTCTGCATACAAGAGACCCATTTCAGTCCTAGGGACACATACAGACTGAAAGTGAGGGGATGAAAAAAGATATTCCATGCAAACGGGAATCAAAAGAAAGCTGGAGTAGCAATTCTCCTAACAGACAAAATTGACTTGAAAATAAAAACTATTATAAGAGACAAAGAAGGCCACTACATAATGATGAAGGGATCAATCCAAGAAGAAGATATAACAATTGTAAATATATATCCACCCAACATAGGAGCACCTCAATACACAAGGCAAATGCTAACAGCCATAAAAGGGGAAATCAACAGTAACACAATCATAGTAGGGGACTTTAACACCCCATTTTCACCAATGGACAGATCATCCCAAATGAAAATAAATACGGAAGCACAAGCTTTAAATAATACATTAAACAAGATGGACTTAACTGATATTTATAGGACAGTCCATCCAAAAAAATCAGAATACACTTTTTTCTCAAGTGCTCATGGAACATTCTCCAGGATAGATCATATCTTGGGTCACAAATCTAGCCTTGGTAAATTTAAGAAAATTGAAATCATATCAAGTATCTTTTCCGACCACAACACTATGAGACTAGAAATCAATTACAGGAAAAGATCTGTAAAAAATACAAACACATGGTGGCTAAACAATACACTACTTAATAACGAAGTGATCACTGAAGAAATCAAAGAGGAAATAAAAAAATACTTAGAAACAAATGACAATAGAGACATGACGACCCAAAACCTATGGGATGCAGCAAAAGCAGTTCTAAGAGGGAAGTTTATAGCAATACAATCCTACCTTAAGAAACAGGAAACATCTCAAATAAAGAACCTAACCTTGCACCTAAAGCAACTAGAGAAATAAGAACAAATAAACCCCAAATTTAGCAGAAGGAAAGAAATCATAAAGATCAGATCAGAAATAAATGAAAACAAATGAATGAAACGATAGCAAAGATCAATAAAACTAAAAGCTGGTTCTTTGAGAAGATAAACAAAATTGATAAACCATTAGCCAGACTCATCAAGAAAAAAAGGGAGAAGACTCAGATCAATAGCATTGGAGAAAAAGAAAAAGTAACAACGGATACTGCAGAAATACAAAAGATTATTAGAGATTACTATAAGCAACTGTATGCCAATAAAATGGACAACCTGGAAGAAATGGACAAATTCTTAGAAAAGCACAACCTTCAGAGACTGAACCAGGAAGAAATAGGAAATATAAAGAGACCAATCACAAGCACTGAAATCGAGACTGTGATTAAAAATCTTCCAACAAACAAAAGACCAGTACCAGATAGCTTCACAGGCGAATTCTATCAAACATTTAGAGAAGAACTAACACCTATCTTTCTCAAACTTTTCCAAAGTAGAGCAGAGGGAGGAACACTCCCAAACTCATTCTACAATGCCCCCATCACCCTGATACCAAAACCAGACAAAGATGTCACAAAGAAAGAAAGGTACAGACCATAATCACTGATGAATATAGATGTAAAACTCCTCAACAAAATACTAGCAAACAGAATCCAACAGCGTATTAAAGGGATCATACACCATGATCAAGTGGTTTTTATCCCAGGAATGCAAAGATTCTTCAGTATATGCAAATCAATCAATGTGATACACCATATTAACAAACTGAAGAAGCAAAACCATATGATCATCTCAATAGATGCAGAAAAAGCTTTTGACAAAATTGAACACCCATTTATGATAAAAACTCTCCAGAAAGTAGACATAGAGGGAACTTACCTCAACATAATAAAGGCCATATACGACAAATGGAAATAGCCATTTGTTGGCCACAGCCAACATCATTCTCAATGGTGAAAACCTGAAACCATTTCCACTAAGATCAGGAACAAGACAAGTTGCCCACTCTCACCACTATTATTCAACATAGTTTTGGGAGTTTTAGCCACGGCAATGAGGGAAGAAAAAGAAATAAAAAGAATCCAAATCAGAAAAGAAGTAAAGCTGTCACTGTTTGCAAATGACATGATACTATACAAAGAGAATCCTAAAGTATCTACAAAAAAACTACTAGAGCTAATCAATGAATTTGTTAAAGTAGCAGGATACAAAATTAATGCACAGAAATCTCTTGCATTCCTCTACACTAATGATGTAAAATCTGAAAGAGAAATTAAGGAAACACTCCCATTTACCATTGCAACAAAAAGAGTAAAATACTTAGGAATAAACCTACCTAAGGAGACAAAAGACCTGTATGCAGAAAACTATGAGACACTGATGAAAGAAATTAAAGATGATACCACCAGATGGAGAAATATACCATGTTCTTGGATTGGAAGAATCAACATTGTGAAAATGACTCTACTACCCAAAGCAGTCTACAGATTCAATGCAATCCCTATCAAACTACTAATGGCATTTTTCACAGAACTAGAACAAAAAATTTCACAATTTGTATGGAAACACAAAAGACCCCAAATAGCCAAAGCAATCTTGAGAAAGAAAAACGGAGCTGGAGGTATCACACTCCCTGACTTCAGACTATAATACAAAGCTACAGTAATCAAGACAGTATGGTACTGGCACAAATACAGAAATATAGATCAATGAAACAGGATAGAAAGCCCAGAGATAAACCCACACACATATGGTCACCTTATTTTTGATAAAGGTGGCAAGAATATACAGTGGAGAGAAGACAGCCTCCTCAATAAGTGGTGCTGGGAAAACTGGACAGCTACATGTAAAAGAATGAAATTAGAACACTCCCTAACACCATCTACAAAAATAAACTCAAAATGGGTTAAAGACCTAAATGTAAGGCCAGACACTATAAAACTCTTAGAGGAAAACATAGGCAGAACACTCTATGACATAAATCACAGCAAGATCCTTTTTGACCCACCTCCTAGAGAAATGGAAATAAAAACAAAAATAAACAAATGGGACCTAATGAAACTTAATAGGTTTTTCACAGCAAAGGAAACCATAAAGAAGACAAAAAGACAACCCTCAGAATGGGAGAAAATATTTGCAAGCGAACCAACTGACAAAGGATTAATCTCCTAAATTTACAAGCAGCTCATGCAGCTCAGTATCAAAAAAGCAAACAACCCACTCCTAAAATGGGCAGAAGACCTAAGTAGACCTTTCTCCCAAAAAGATATACAGATTGCCAACAAACACATGAAAGGATGCTCAACATCACTAATCATTAGAGAAATGCAAAGCAAAACTACAATGAGATATCATCTCACACTGGTCAGAATGGCCATCATCAAAAAATCTACAAACAATAAATGCTGGAGAGGGTGTGGAGTAAAGGGAACCCTCTTGCACTGTTGGTGGGAATGTAAATTGATACAACCACTACGGAGAACAGTATGGAGATTCCTTAAAAAGCTAAAAATAGAACTACCATATGACCCAGCAATCCCACCACTTGGCATATACCCTGAGAAAACCATAATTCAGAAAGAGTGATGTACCAGAATGTTCATTGCAGCTCTATTTACAATAGCCAGGACATGGAAGCATCCTAAGTGTCCATTGACAGATGAATGGATAAAGAAGATGTGGCACATATATACAATGGAATATTACTCACCCTAAAAAGAAACGAAATTGAGTTATTTGTAGTGAGTGGATGGACCTAGAGTCTTTCATACAGAGTGAAGTAAGTCAGAAAGAGAAAAACAAATACCATATGCTAACACATATATATGGAATCTAAAGAAAAAAAATAGTTCTGAAGAACCTAGGGGCAGGACAGGAATAAAGACGCAGACATAGAGAATGGACTTGAGGACATGGGGAGGGGGAAGGGTAAGCTGGGACAAAGTGAGAGAGTGGCATGGACATATATACACTACCAAATGTAAAATAGATAGCTCATGGTAAACAGCCCCATAGTACAGGGATATCAGCTCGGTGCTTTGTGACCACCTCTGAGGGGTGGGATAGGGAGGGTGGGAGGGAGATGCAAGAGGGGGGTGATATGGGGATATATGTATATGTATAGCTGATTCACTTTGTTATAAAACAGAAACTAACACACCATTATAAAGCAATTATATGCCAATAAAGATGTTAAAAAAAACAAAAGATGGGAGAACACAATAGAGAGCAGAAGGGAGATGGCGGGGTGCTCTGGTAGCTGTTGGAGGTGGGAGCTCTGCCCTGAGAAATTCAGCCAGTATCAAGTTCCTTTAGAAATGTCTTGTAAGAAATGGCTTAATGTTTTACCATTGTGATTGCATTTTCACAGATGTCTTCAGTGTCTAAATGCAAAGAAAGATCTTATGGTGGAGCTTTTAGAGACCATGAAAATGGGTGTATATTGATGTATTTGGCTGAGAAGACTTTTCCAGAGTTCTTCCAATCACATTCCCTCTGTCACATTAGTGCCTTTCTTGGCCAGAGTGTAGGCTTTATAGGAGTTAAGAGGTCAGATCAGAGCAAAGCTCATTGCCCTTTAAGACTGAGTGGAGGAGAAGGGTGGAGAAAAGCTCTGCTATGCCCTCCTATCTGCAAGCAGCCCATAGGTGATAATTCTTGGTTCTCTTTGCTTATTTCTGCTAGAAATGAGGAATGAGGCTAGATTGACACTTTAAAAAAGGGAAGAAGGTTCATTATCCAACCCCCTGATTTGTGCTTGTGAGCCCACATTTGCCAGAAATCCATTCTTTCCTCATACTAGCTATCATTTATCCATCCCCTGACCCAGGCTTTCCTACTTGGGGACCAGCTGAGATTGACCTTGCTCTATGAAAGGGAGAGTGGCTCCCCAGAACTCCCTTGCAAAGCAGGGGCACTTGGATAGGTCAGATGTGAAACTGTGTTCAAAAGGTAGGCTGGGGCCAGCGTGTAGAGTGGATCCAGAGTCCCACTGTTCAGAGAACTTTGCCTTATTTTTACCATTGGTAGGAAGAGTTCTCATATTTCTTATTGACTCAAGATGTACTTGATATGGTTGCTTGGCCCCAAAGCCTGTCTGCCCCGACAGCTGCAGAAGATCCAGAGATACACTGCCATCCGTCAGATCTGACAAGGCTGCCTCCTACAGCAGCTGTATTGTTTATGAAATGAGTCACTTTCGTAGCAAATCCAAAAGCAAACTTATGCTGGATTTGACAGACGCATCCCACTTCATTCTTCTCATTCTCTCCTTTCACATGCTTGCCCAGCTCCTGAGTAGCAGCCTAAATTTGCTAAGATGGAACTGAGAAACACAAAGAGGGGTTATTTTACTTGAATAAAATCGTTACACTTGGTTTCCTAGGTTTAGAGTAGTTCACCAAGCCTGTGTCTTCTCTGTTTTCAGCAGTGGTAAGTGAGGGAAGAAAAAAATGAGTGGGAGAGAGTGGTGGTTGCCACACGTGTATTCTGAGGAAAAGATTCCCATTATTCTGTTATTCTATTTAATGGCCCATTTTGCATCTAGAATTCTTTTTACAGCATCAAATTCTCAGTAAATGTCTAGCTTCTCTCCTTTATGAACAGTGACAGCAAAATGGAAGCTACTAAGGTGGGGGCTTTTGTTGATTGCGTGACTCTGAGAAGGAGTGAATGATAAAGGTTAACTTAAATAGTCAAGGTGTTGGGTGAGAAAGTATTGCTCTGGTTCAGCCTCATATGTAGGCAAAATAGGCTTAGAAATAGAATTTGAGCAACTCCAAAGGATTTAGTCCTTTGCTCTTTTTTGCTAATAAAACTAGTTTTGGAATGGGGTCACATGACCACTTAATACCATGTGACCAGTGTGTTGGTGATGTTATCCGATGCTGAGTTTTGAAAAATCTGAGGGAATTTAACATGCAAGACATGGATGCTTAAAGGATAAGGGGCACCCAGGTGAGAGGAGAGGTCCCCCAATGATGGAATTCACAGATGTTGGATAGGTATTCACTGGTGGCATTCACCTGTGTTGAACACAGTCAGAGGGTTAGGTTCCAGGGCTAAAACAGTGAATAAGACATAGTCTCTGTCTTCAGTGGAGGTCAGTCTGGTGGGAGACACAGACATCTACCCAATTACATAAAATATGACAAACACTATAAAAGAAGTGCTATTTGATGCTATTAAATGTGTTTTATCCAGGATATTGCAAAGCCACCTCTCAAAAAATAAAACCTATCACTTAAGGAGCCTGTGCAGTTCCTCAAGACTCCATGAAGAACTCCTGGTGTAGGAGGCAGGGGATGGAGTATGCCACTAGGGAATCAGCAAGGCTCCTGAGAGGAAAACACAAGGGAAAAGTAAAATAAAAAGGAAAAGACTTATTGCTTGACTACATAAGCATTTAAAATTTTGACAGGGAAAAATTCATAAATAAAACTGAAACTTGGAACCTTGGGGAAAAAAATGGGCCACATTAAGAGCCACCTTCCTTCATATATAAAGAGCACTTACAAAAGAAACGCTGAATCAGCAAGCAGAGGCATGTTTTACCTCGAAGTAACCTTAGCTGATTACTAATCGGGTTTATGGATCAAATTCCAATATCACGGTTATTCTGGGAATAATAGTGCAAGTTTAGAACAAGGGATGGAAACCCCATAATGTCCTTGGGAAACTCGGTTTCCCTTTGCTTCTTGGCATGGTCACAGAAATGATTGTAAGGGGAAAGGGCTGCAATTATTTGACTGTGACAAGTGATCCAGGGGGTTCTTTTAGCAAAGTGTTTCTACAGCACCTTATATTCTAGTTGAACACTCTGGTGGAGGGTTTTGAAAATCCTAAGGCTTCAATTTGGAGATGATATCCCTAGAGTATGCTAGCCTGGCTTTCAAAACTCTATTAGAAGTGACTGTATCCGGCCTACAGAGAATTTTGAGATATTTTTATTTCATTGTGATTTTAGTCTTTCAAATGACCAGCTATAGTTGCAGTGACATCCACTATTCCTATTATGGGTTGAATCATGTCCCCCCAAATTCATTTTTTGAAGTCCTAACCCCCAGTACCTCAGAATATGACCTTATTTGGAGATTAGGGTCTTTGCAGAGGTAATCAAGTTAAAATGAGGTCATTAGGGAGGGCCCTAATCCAATATAACTGGTGTCCTTATAAAAAGGGAGGAACTTGGAGACAAACAGTCATTCAGAAAGAATGCCATATGAACATGAAGACAGCCATCTGCATGCCGAAGAGAGAGACCTGGAACAGATCCTTCCTTCATAGTAATAAGAAGGAACCAATCCTGCTGACATCTTGATTTGGCCTTCTGGCCTCGAGACAATAAATTTTTGTCATGTAAGCCACCTAGTCTTTGACATTTTGTTATGGCAGCCCTGTGAAACTAATCCAGTCCCCGCATTAAGTCATTTTCTTCCACTTCTCTGTGTTTAAAGTAAAATAATTTTTTATTTTAATGAAAAATTATATTCTATTAAACTGTTTTCAGATATGGAAAGCAATGGAGAGATGGTGAGAAAGAAAGAAGGACATTTGTCTACTTAAGAAGTGCTTGTGTTTTATAAGCATCCCTCTATATGTCAGGCACCATAATACATATACACCAGAGATACAATGGTGAATAAGAGAACATGGTTCCTGCCCTCATGGAGCCTATAGTCAGCAGATAGAAACAACTGGAACCGAGACAATTAGAAGAGAGTGTGATGAGTGCTTTCTATGACAAAGATATGCAAAGCCTCCTGTGGGAGCAGATAAGGGAGCCCTGGCTCTACTCCTGGGATCCAGAAAGGCTTCTCTGACTTGAACTTTCAAGACATCTGAGCTGAAACTTGAATAATAGATAGGTATTAGCTGGTGAAAGGGGTGGAAGATAAATTAAAAAGGCAAAGAGGACCATGTTTCTATGTAGAGGCAACAGCTAGGCTCCGTGCTCCATATATAAAGAGGGAAGAAAAAAACTTGTCTTCTATTTTGGAACTGAGGAAATGGCTCCAGGGTCATGAGGGAAGCAGACAAAGCAGGTAGAGCTCTGCAAGTGGAAGAAAAGTTCTCAGCTGCGGTCTTTATTTGGGCAGCCTGTCGGTGTGGAGGTGACCTTCACCTTGGTGGGTCACCTCAAGTGCTAAATGCAAGAGGAGCAACACTGGCTGCCCCAAGCAGCCCCACAGGAGTGCTATCCAGTCTTCCTGACCTTTGCCCCAGTGTACTTGCACAACACTTTCACAGCCTGATTTGGGAGTTTCTAAAAATGTTTTGTACAGAGCCAGACTTTGTGAGAGGGCCGGCCAACAAAGAAAACCCCACTTAGCTGACGGAAGAATCCCTGGGGCTTGTCCCCTGATGAGAAAGGCCACTCCCTCCTCTCCCACTCCCTCCCCAAAACCTTAAAACCGAAAGGGCCTTTTATGTTTCTGATAAGTGGTTTGGCAAACATTTAGAGTTTTGGAATCGTATCCTACCTGACTTGCCTTCCACTAATCCCCTCTCTCCCCCATCAAAGTATGTTGTGTCTTCTGGCAACACAGCCTCAGGAATGAATGGTGTCTCGGAACGGTTAATGTTGTAGAGGTCACTTCTGGGTCCTTATCCTGGTTTTGCTGATAACTAGTCCTGTGACGGAAAAAAATCCTCTCATCCCCAAGTCTCAGTTTCTAAAGGTATAAACCATTTAGGGTCAGCAAGTCTGCTTAGATGTTTCCTAACCTGAATGTTAGGATTCTATTATTCTTTCTTTATCCAAAGCCACTCTAATTCACCCCCACTCAACCTAACCATAGCCCAGTCATTGTCAGAGGTCAGAGGAAGTGGCTTTTGGCAGTGTCGGGCAGTCATACGGCTGCCGTGTTGTCGTTAGTAAGTGTTGTGAAGGGTGGGTAAACATGAACCAGCAGAAACTCAATTTCCCCTCTGCTCTCTCACCTGCTGTCATCTAGGATGTCATCCTTCTCCCTCCACACCCCACCCCATCCTCTTCCACCCACAAATTCGTCCAAAAACTTTTGCCTAGAGGGGAATTCAAGACTTATTTCTTTAATGGTCAGAATTGTGCTGGGTCAAGACTTTTAACTGTGTATTTAATTAGTCATCTGTATGCATGTAACTTAAAGGCGTTCAGCTGTGCCTTTTTATAGGATTAATAAAGCAGGTTGTAAATCACCTATGCAGCCTATAAAAGCATTTATAGCAGCTTTTTTCTTGCTTTACCTTTACAGAAGCTTTGTTTAAACTAGCAGAGGTTTGCACAGGGATAGTTCTACCCAGTTCTAGGAGGAAAGCGTTAAAAGTCCCTTCCTGGCAAACCAGAGCCCCATCATTCGGCAATGCAAAATGTGCTGAAATGTTAAGCTCCGGCAAGGACGTTCCAAGGCGTTATTGCCAACAGCAAGACTTCTGTGTTAATGAAAATCAAAATACAAAAAACCCAGTCAACTGCAGGCACAAAACTTAAGCCGAGCTGGAGAAATATGAGCAGAGCTGGAATGCCATGGCTTCTTGACTTCCATAAACCTTAGCAGGACTTGGCAAGCCCTTCTTCAAGCTCATGCATTTGCACTGGCCGAACACCTTTTGGAACTACCTCAGCCAATTCCACAGATCACTGAGTCTGCAAAGGAACAAGCCACCTTTTGTCCGATAGATGTTCAGAGCTGATGTGGGTAAAGTAAACAGTTACGAGAACCCCTTCTTTGTGTCAGCAGGAGGTTCATTTCTCACACCCTTCTCTCCAGCGTATCAAAGAAAAGGTCCCAGTTCTTTTTTTTTTTTTTTTTTTTTTTTTTGTGGTATGCGGGCCTCTCACTGCTGTGGCCTCTCCCGTTGCGGAGCACAGGCTCCGGACGCGCAGGCTCAGCGGCCATGGCCCACGGGCCCAGCCGCTCAGCGGCACGCGGGATCCTCCCGGACCGGGGCACGAACCCGCATCCCCTGCATCGGCAGGCGGACCCTCAACCACTGCGCCACCAGGGAAGCCCCAAGGTCCCAGTTCTTAAACAAGAACTAGACCTCTGTCATCTCCCCAACACCATTCCTTTACAAGCCTTTCCCGACTTGAATTCTTCTTCTGGCTGAAGGCAATAGAAAATAGCATCGAGTAGGATCTTGTCATAGTTAACAATAAGTTAAACACATATACTCCAGTTTCCATTTCAGGGCTAACCCTGGACAGAAGCAGCCATAGGTTTTGGATTTGCAGACACATGTTCTGAAACCTCACAATTTGTATTTCTTCTTTAGAAGAATCTTGACTGTCTAATTATCAGCAACCTCTCAGTTGAAAGAAAAAAGGGAACATGATTATTAAAGAGATCACAGGAACCTGTGAAGAATAAGCTGACTTGGGGTTTGGGACAGGCAGCATTCTCCTTGGCAATGGGGACTTCCATAAGTAGGTAGCTGTTTGTGTGTTTTCCTGGCTATCAGAAGTCAAGGTACTTGGTCACTTTGGTTGACCCTAGAGTTAATCAACTCAGGGGGCAGCTGGGTTTTGCTTGGAGTCCTTTGGTATAACTTGAGTTTGTATTTATTCAGGAATCAAGTGTGAGGGTGTGCGTGTGCTGGCGGGGGTGGAGGGGTGGCGGGGCGGGGAGTGTGGAGTAGCACTGGGCTCTTCTCCCTGAAAACTGGCCCTAAGAGTGGGGAACCATGGGAATTTTATTCACCAACTTTGTGAAATTTTTCCAACCTTGGAGATTGACTGGAGCATCCTCAAATCTCAAATATTTTGTTTCTTCTTCTAACCTGTTGGCTTTTCTTTCTTCTTTTTCCCTTCCATCCTTCTCCCTCCTCCTTTCCTTCTTTCTTTTCATTCTGTTGGGAAAGATCTTTGGGAGAAATATCATGGATGATATCCCCAATATCTATCTGACTTCAGAATATGGGATTCAGGACTAATTCTTTTTGAGAGGGGATACATTTATGTTGAGATGGGATATCTTCTACAAAGAAAATGTATAGAAGAAAACTAGCTTTCCTTTTGATTATGGCTAGGTTAGTTTGAACTTGCTTCTTTTCTACTAATGGATCATCTTATGCTTTCAGAAAAGATATTCTCCATTATATTCTTTGCAGTTAGAGAACTATTCTCCTTTTTTAAACGGTTAATAAAGAATAGAAAACATTGGAAGTTGAGATTGAGAGGTTAGCTTTACATCTTCTATCATGTTCCCTTTGGTGGCTACTGACTTTTAACAAATTTATTTAACAAATAACATATCATGAGATTCACCCATTTTAGGTGGGCAATTCAGTGATTTTTATGTAGATTTACCGAGTTGTGTAAAAGTACAATAATCGTTTTAAAACATTTGTATTACTCTAGTGAGATTTCTCATATCCATTTACACTTAATCTTTATCCTATCCCCAGCCTCAGGCAACCACTAATTTACTTTCCATTTCTGTAGATTTTCATTTTCTGTACATTTCATATAAATGGAATCATTCAATATGTAGTCTTTTGTGTATGGCTTCTTTCACTCAAAATAATGTTTTTGAGGTTTATTAATGTTGTAGCATGTATCACTATTTCATTCCTTTTTATTGCTGAGAATATTCCATTGTATGAATATATCACATTTTGTTTATCTGTTCACTGGTTTATGGACATTTGGGTTATGTCCACTGCTAGGCTATTATGAATTACATCGCTATGAATATTTGCATGCAAGTCTTAGTGTGGACATATGTTATCATTTCTCTTGGTTAAATGAGTAGGTCTGAATTGCTGGGTCATATGGTAAAGCTATGTTTAAGTTTTAAGAAACTGTCAAACTTTTTTCAAAGCATCTGTACCATTTTATATTCTTACTAGCACTGTGTGAGGTTTCCTATTTCTCCACATCCTGGACAACATTTGCTATTATCTGTCTTTTTGATTATAGCCATTCTAGTGGGCATGATATGATATCTCATTGTGGTTTTGATTTCCTTTCTCCTAATGACTAATGAGATGGAACTTCCTTTTGTGAACTTATTTGCTATTCACATATCTTCTTTGGTGAAATGTTTATTCATACCTTAGGTCAACTTTTATATGATCTTTTTGTCTTCTTATTTTTGAATTGTAAGAATTTTTTGTATATTCTAGATAATAGTGCTTTATCATACATGTAATTTGCAAAAATATTTTCTCCCAATTTGTGGCTTATCTTTTCATTTTCTTAATGATGTCTTTCAACCACAAAAATTTTGAATTTTAATGAAGTCCAAATTATCAATTTTTTCTTTTCATGGCTCGTACTTTTGATGTTGTATGGAGGCTGTTTTTGCCTACCCCAAGTTCCTGAAGATTTTCTCCTGTTTTCTTCCAAATGTTTTATATTTTAGCTTTCACATTTAGGTCTCTGATCCATCTTAAGTTAATTTTTGTGTATGTTGTGATGTCTGAGTTTACCTTTTCGCATGTGGAGATACAATTTTCCCAACATTTTTTGTTAAAATGACTGTTCTTTCTTCATTGAATTTTGTGTCAAAAATCAATTGACCTTAAATATAAAGGTTTATTTCTCTCAATTCAGTTGTATCTTTATATCTATCCTTATGCCAGTGTTTATTACTGACTCTGATTTTTCTGAAATTCTGATGGTCTAAAGAGAGTCAGTGCAATTGGACATAAGACATTAAGCTAGATTTTTTTAAATAACAAATCCTCCCCACAAACAGAAATGGGAGAAATGAGGTGATTTAACAAATGATTTACATGACGGAAGAACCCAGAACCAGGGCTGTCTGTGGGACTGGAATGACTCTCCTGCAAAAAAGACCCCCTGTATTGAATGGAAGCCCAGAGCAAATACAAGACTTGAATTAAGCAAGGGAGTTCTCAGGAGAGAGGGGTCAGGAGATGGGAGAACTGAACCAGGTGGCCACTTAGGGAAAATATTTCTCTCTCCTGACCTCCCAACTCATCAAAGAATGTAAACTTGGAACAATTTAGTAAGAACCTCTGTTTATTTTTAGTGGAGATGTCTCTAAAAGACTATGATTTATGAAAAAAACACTCCTTGTTTTCCTTAAAAACAAAAAAGACAAAAACAAAGCCACTTTGATAAAGGAAAATAGTGGGAGGAGACTTTCATTTCTAGCTTTCCCTTTTTCTTACTCTTTCCATCCTTCCTCCAATTTTTAATATGTCAGGGATCTGCTGTTATTGGTGTAGACACAGAACCAGCCCTCCATGATCCTTTTTTAAATGGATATATCAGCAGCAGCATAAATGCTACTTACAGTGATAACAACATAGCAAGTTTAGTGTATGACTTATAATCTAGAGCAATAGGCATGGAACAAAGAAGACCTATGGACATTATCAAAGTCCACTGATATGTGTCCTGAGCAGTCTCCTTTACTGAATTATGCATGACAAAACATGAGTATTGAAATTGTTTCCTCAAAGGGAATACTGTTTCCTAAGCTTCTCGTAGACCAAGAGGAAAAGTTCACTGAAGCCACAGAGCTGACTATACAGAATAAATGGGCTTTTCCTGGAATCATTTTGAGAAGATGTGGCTTTGGCTCTTCATGTCTCTTGCCTGGAGCAGCCTGGGATCACTGAGACATCTTAGAGGATAGGCATAAGCTATAATTAATTTGGGGGCCTTCTGTATCTATAGGTGAAGTGAGCTCCACATCATGAAACATTTCGATCTAAGTCCCTTCCTTAACCCACTGGGTTAAGTGAAAATAATACGACCTCTAGAATCAGGAACACGTTACAGTGAGTTTGAGCCAGTACATGGCTGGAGCCCATTGATGTTCAGTAGTCTTTTTTTTTTTTTTTAAAGCTTTTGCTTTCACTGATATTCCATATTAATTTTTTCTATTATTTCACTGATTTATTTTCCTCTTATTTTTTTTAATTGCTCTTTTTATTTTTTATTATTTATTTATTTATTTGGCTGTGTTGGGTCTTCATTACTGTGCGTGGGCTTTCTCTAGTTGCGGTGAGCTGGGGCTACTCTTCATTGTGGTGCACGGGCTTCTCAGTTCTGTGGCTTCTCTTCTTGCGGAGCATGGGCTCTAGGCACGCAGACTTCAGTAGTTGCAGCATGTGGGCTCAGTAGTTGCGGAGGGTGGGCTCAGTAGTTATGGCTTTCAGGCCCTAGGGCACAGGCTCATGTGGTGCATGGGCTTAGTTGCTCCATGGCATGTGGGATCTTCCTGGACCAGAGATCAAACCCGTGTCCCCTGCATTGGCAGGCGGATTCTTAACCACTGCGCCACCAGGGAAGTCCTGATGTTCAGTAGTCTTGGCTTCTCTCTCATGCCAGCCATTCTCCATCGTCCACTCCCTGCAGAAGGAAGCTCTCAGGAGAGCTAAGACACTGGACAGGAAAGTTATGATGAATGGCAAAAGAAACAGAAAGGTCTGATACAAAGGCATGGTTGAGTGCTTGCCATTCAAGCCAAAGCTTCGTATCTAGACAGGTGAAAACAGACACTTCAAAATGTTAAATCCACATGGATTTTATATTAAATTTTCTTCCATATAACCAAACTAATACCAATGATTACAGAGCAAGTGCAGAACAAGAATTTGATGGATCTCAGCTGAGAACCACTATCCTAAGCCTGGCGTATGTGCAAATCAAACAAGAAGCCCTTTTCTCCCTGTACACCACATTGAAGACAGGCAGAAACCCCAAACCCAGGGCTGGCCCAGGACAAAAATTGGGGAAAACTGTGTCTTCAAGCCTCTTCACCCTGCTTTAGATACTCCCCTTTTCTGGTTTTTCCTCTTCCCTGATGGCCCTGGAGCCCTGCAGTGCCCCCTGCATCACTCATGGTCTCCTTCTAGATCTGGTCACTTAGGAAACACTTTCATCATTGCCACCCTCTCCTCAGAATGCACCTGGCCACCATTCTGTTTCTAATGGGCCTTCCAAGGAGAAGGCTGCAAGTCTACGCATGTGGATTACTATGGACTGACTGTCTTTAGGCTTCTAGAGATTATTTTAGTTGACGGAAGTTAGTGGGGAGGGGCTTAGAGACTAACAGAAGCTTTCAAAATCGCACTCCTTTGTGGCCTGTAACCCACTCTATCTACTGTCCATCTCCCCTCTTTTCTTGGAGAATTCTAGAGGAGCCAGGCCCACCTAGGCCAGGTGCCTGCGGGAGCAGTGGCAATGTCTTTTTAGCCTTGTTCGGCACAGTTAACCTCAATTATTGTAATCTGTCTCTTGTCTGCTTGTGAATAAAGTCATCCCAGGCTGGCCTCAGATGCTCTGTTAGTCACTGCCGTTCCGTGGGTCTCTCTTGTCAGCCTGGACACATGGATAGTGACAACAATCGCCACAGGCTGCCCTCTGCTCTGATCACGCCGGGCTGTTAGCTTGGCTTCCTTTCCGTGGAAGCTGTGAAGTTCCCATCGTGTTGGGGCCGGCTGGGGCTCAGCAGAGTCATGTAGAGATGAATCTGCTCGAGGATACACTGTCCACAGGGGTCTAGGGTGGAAGATTGGAGTTGCTGTGGAACCCCAAGGCTCAGTGTGGCTTCCCAGCCGCTTCCTTGTTCCAGGAACCCAGGAAAGGGCTCAAAGAAGGAGCTATTTGTATACAAAGTGCACAGAGGAGCACTCTAGGGATGCAGTTATGGGAGGAGGGGTGGATGAGCAGGGATGGAGGAGGAGAAGGCAACCTTAATAGATCTGGCTGTGGCTTACTGAGCCAAGCTCATTACCAGCAATTTTTGGGAAAAAAAAAATTTAGTGATTGTCATTAAAGGACTCAAATGATTTTTTTCTTTTAAATGGTGGATTTTCTTTTCCTGTTTATAAAAACATCCATGCACAGTTGACCTTATTTCTATAGTGAATAGAAAACATGAAAAACACAAAAACTATCAATAGAAAAACAAAAATCATCTAAACAGAGATAACTGTTGTTAATAGGTTAACATTTTGACAAATTCATCTGGTCTGTTTTCACATATATGTACAAATATATACATATATTTAAGTATATATAAAATTTTGTATTATATGTGTATATATATTTTCAACTAAAGGAGGAATCATATGTATTACATCCTGTCTTTTTTACTCAGCATTATATATTTTTCTGTAAAATGATTTTAAGAGCTATTATTCCATCTTTTTCATGTACCATAATTTAGTCAATCAACCCCCATTGTTGGGCATGTAGGTTGTCTGTAATTTTAACCTAAGTCTTTGCTCACCTTTATAAGTATATATTTAGAATACATTTCTAGAAGTGGAATACACAGGTTACATTTTTTTTTTAACCTTTTTTTTTTTGGCTGTGTTGGGTCTTCGTTGCTGCGCGTGCAGGCTTTCCTTAGGTGCGGTGAGCGGGGACTACTCTTTGTTGTGGTGCGTGGGCTTCTCATTGCAGTGGCTTCTCTTGTTGTGGAGCTCAGGCTCTAGGTGCAGGGGCTTCAGTAGTTGCAGCATGCAGGCTCAGTAGTTGTGGCACATGGGCTTAGTTGCTCTGCAGCATGTGGGATCTTCCCTGACCAGGGATTGAACCCGTGTTCCCTGCATTGGCAGGTGATTCTTAACCACTGCACCACCAGGGAAGTCCCCACGTTAATTTTTTTATACACACTGACATATTTCTCTCCAGTAAAATTGTTCTAAATTATATTTGTACAAGTGGTATATGAAATGTCTGTTTCTCCTTGCAGTCTACATTGGATAGACTGTATCTTTGTTAACCTTTGTCAAGTTGAGAAGCATAAAGTTCTATCTCATTATTCTAATTTGAATTTTTTTGATTATTGGTGTGGTTTAGTATTTTTCATTTATTTATTGATGAAATATATACATACATATCATCAATAAATGGTATCTCCCTATTTTTAATAGCTTTGTAAGAGCTATTTTTATATTAGGATGTCTTCTCTTTCTTTTATGTAATGTAAATAGTTTTATAATTTATTTTCTTTTAATTTTAGTTTGTAATTATTCAAATGTCATGTAATCAAATATACTTATCTTTTTACTTTAGAGTGTCTATACTTGATGCTATTTTGGAAGATTGTTTCTCCTGTAGGATATAATATTCATCTTTTATTCTAATATTTAGAAATAATCTTTTAATGTTTAAAGTAACTCTTTAATCATTTGTAATTTTGGGTACATGGTATAAGGAAGAAATCTTACTTCCTTCCCTGACCTCCTGAGGTTAACCTATTTTCCCAGCACCATTTATTAAATAATAGAGTCATCCTTCATTGATACAAAATACCACCTTGTTGATATATGAAATACTTATACATGAACTCATTTCTGGGCACTTTATATAATTTCATCCATCTATCTGTACAATTCTGAAGCAATACACACTACTTTAGTAATCATAGATTCTTCCTGCCCTTATATTTATTGATTTTTTTTTCATTTCTTCCAGTTTCAGCTTATTAGATTTTACTTCTCCTTTAATGAGTCTTTTCCCTATTTATTTTGGTATTTTGGCTTTCTTTTTAATGTCTTCAGTGAATTTTAGTATACTTTTTTAGTCTTTATTTACTGCATTGAATATTATAAATATAATTCTGATTACATTGATCCCATACTACAGATTTTAAAATATGATGATCTCATCATTATTACTTTCTAAGGATTCTTTAATTATAGTTTTGATTTTTTATTTGTCCCAAGAATTATTTCTAAATGGATCTTTGAATAATCAAGTAGTGATTTAATTTTTAATAATTTTATTATTAAAATAAAATATAAAATGTCGTTGGGAAAGTTATTACTGTTTTCTCTGTAACCCAAAGCATCTAAAGTATAGGGAAAAATATTTATCTGTTTATATGGTCCAAAAGTCAATATATATAAAATGAGCCAACTGTATCAATTGTATTTCTCAAATTCTCTTTCTCTTTACTGACTCCAGTCTAGCAAAAAAAAAAAGGAGAGAATATTGTTAAAGTCTTTCCCTATTTTTGTACTTCTGTAAATTCCTTCATAAGTTTCAGGGTTTTGCTTTATGTGTTTTGATGCTGTGTTATTCTGCTCATAAGGGGTTAATGTTAATGGGACAAACTGATACACCACCTGAGAAACAATAAGAATATCAATTCTGTGATATTTCTACCCAAAATGCAAAATCTAATCTATTCATGAAGAAATACTAGATAAACCCAAATTGAGGAATTTTCTATAAAATAATTGGTCTGTAATCTTTTCAGAAATGTTGAAGTCACAAAACTCAAGGAAAGACTGAAGAAATATTCTAGATTGCTGGGGATTAAAAGATGTCACAACTAAATCTAACACACAATCCTGTATTGGGTGCTTTTTACCATAAAGAACATTGCTTGGACAATTGGCAAAACTTGAATGGGGTCTGTGAATTAGAGACTAGTAATGTATCAGTGTGAGTGTCTGGATTTTGATGTTTGTAATGTGGTTATGTAGGAAAATATCCTTTTAGTAGGAATTATACACTCAGGTATTTTGGGGAGGGTCATGGCACATCTTGTCAGTAATTTACTCTCAAAAGGTTTAGAAAAAAGTTTTTCACACTCTTGAAGGTTTTCTGTAAATTTGGAATTATTTTAAAAGGAAAAGACTAGTTTAACATACATATCTTTTGAGTCATCTGGACCTCCTCCTTGTAACCAAGTCCTGTCGTACAGCTTGCCTTCATGGTCAGGTTGGTGCCAATTAACATCACGATAAAGTGATAGTTTTCAACTTTGAATATGTTAGTGACCACATCCGAGTACTCTCCGTCCAGAGGGGGCCCAGCCTGTGGCCTGACAGAGGAATGAAATGAATTCTGCAAAAAGCAGTAGCCCTTTTGCCTCGATTGCTTTTTATAGGGACTAAGTGTGCCCTGCCCAATGCCCGATATCCTTGGGGATCTGCAGGTATCCCTGTTTCTGGCAACCTCTGTAGGGGGAAGTTGGGCAGGTCTTTGCCAGGAGACTCAGATTCTTGTCTTGCCCTTCTACAAACCAGCTGTGTGACACAGGGGAAATCACTGAAGCTCTCAATGACTCAGTTTTTCTATTCTGTAAATGGAGAGGGTGGGAGTCTAGGCTCGTTCCAGGTCCAAAATTATGATTTTGAACATTGATGAGTACAAACATTTTTAAGACTTCAGAGAAAAGAGAGGTCCATTTGTGCTGGAGCAAATAGAAAAGCCTCGGTGAAAGTGCTGGGAGAGGTGTTGGGCCTTCAGTGTGGGGCAGGATATGGACCTTTTGTCAGGATGAGGGTACACTGGAGAAAACCTGTGCCCTGGGGGCAGACCTGGAGAAAAGGCAGAGAGGTTGGGTGCGTTATGGTGAAGAAGGCACAGGATGGAGCAGGCCCGGCTTGGGGTGTGGTTACTCATCTTTTCTCCACATGAACTCTGGCCCATGAAGATCCTGGCACAAGTTTTTGCTTCTAAGGTGGATCTGTGGATGAAACTCATGAGTATCTTCAGTACTACTGGGAAACGCTCTGCAGTTAAAAGTAGACCATATCTGCCTTCGAACACTAGAATTATGAATGCAGTACTTTAAGGGGAGATACTAGGCTTGTTTTTTCTTAAACTAGTGGGCAGAGTTGAGGAGCGGGAAGGAACTGGAAAGAAAGAAGAACCATAAAAATGAATTCGGCATTGCCTTATGAAATTTAATATGCCATGGTTGGGCCTTGTGGGTGCTTTATTATTATTTTTCCCCTCTCTCTAAGAAAGGGTCTGGGTAGGGTCCATGTGTAAGAACAGAAAGCAAACAAACTGGAACTTGCAAACTGTGGAATGACTCATGGGAGCTCAGCAGACCACATGCTCCTCGTTTCAGTGACCCTGATACCAAAGACTCAGTATCCCTCATGCCTACACGCTCTCTGGAGAGGCAACCCTTCGGCCGCAGAGGATGGGGAACTGCCCAGGAGCAACTGGACCCGGCGGGGATGCCAAGGGCTCATGTGGGGCTAATGGGCCCTGCCTGCTGTGAGGGACACGCTGGCCCTGTCTCATGGTGATGGAAAGGTGTGATACTGCTTGGCTGTTGGCCCGTGAGTGGTCAAGCAGGGAAGAATCTGTCCCAGGGGACTGATGTCAGGCTTGGTTGGGCCCCGTGGCTAGGAAATTCTTCATTTACATAAAGGGAATAAAAAAAACGTGGGCAGACTGTTTTGTGAAAGACAGACAAAAGCAGCCTGGAGGAGAGAAGATCCTGTACCCAATGGCTAAGTGGAGCGTGGAGCCCTGGCAGGGAGGAGAGGAAAGGCAGGCCTGGGCGGAGGGCCACGGGCGGCAGCCCGATGGGAGCACCATTATCCTGCCCCCTCCTGCCTGCCGTGGTCGGGAACACAAAGAGAAGGAGGGTGGGGTGGGAGGCCTTGGCCCCTCTCCCTGCAGAGGTCGGTCCGCTGGCTTATTGCGTTTAATGAATTGCAGCTTGTGAAAGGCTTTGAAGCTCGAAGGCAGAGCCTGAGCGCTGAGGATTCTTTTTCTTAAATCATTTTATTCCATGATTTGAAAAACAAAATCTCTCTGGAGCAGAGAGCAGCAATCAAGGCTGCCAGCCTCCAGTTGTGGTAACTTTTTTTTCCCCCCTTTCCAACTGCAGTTAACTGATGAAGACTACAAAATGTGGAAAGACTGAAGCCCAAGAAGACAATGGGTTTGACATTTAGGCAGGAGGCAGCGGGAAATGGTAAAGTGGCTTCGGCTGGAGCACTGATAATTAGCCCCATTAGCTTGTGCATAACCCGTAAGTGTAAGGAGCACAGAAACCTGGAGACCAAATCACTGCGGTGCCGCTGGGAAAATCTCAACTCTCACTAAACGGACATAAAAATCATATGGTGTGTATCTTTCAGTGGTAATTAACCTCTGTTACCATCCTATAGTCCATAAAGACAGCTGCATGGAATAGGGTCCGGGAGGGATCTGTAGCTGAGTCTGGACTGTCTCTGCTAGTTACCTTATAGATGGGAGCTGCCTTTGGGGCATTTTCAGACCTGGTGTAAATCCTAAACAGCACTGTGTGCTCCCGGCTATAAAAGAGAGAGTAGCAGGTGTGTCTCCCCAACCAACCCTTTATTGCCTGGGCGTTGTGACGGGATCTGGCTGCTGCACCTTAGTAATGAGCCAAGAAAAGCAAGGAAGGGAAGGGAATTGAATTCACCAGGGTTTTTTCAGGTATCTTGAAGAAAAAAGTGGAGCCCAGCTTTCTGATTCACATATCTCCTTTCTCTGAAGAACCCCTTGCTGGTATTAGCACTTTAGGCTGTCTCTAGTTTTATTTTGAAATTATCAGAGGTGTTTTGTATTTTCCCTCATTAAGAGAAACTCGGCATTTCTACAAACATCAGAATATTGCACGTCTGTTTCTCAGAAACATTTAAAAACATTGTCTTTCCTCCTGTGTCTTGCTCCTCTCCTCTCCCCTTTCTTCCCCTCTCTTCTCTTTCTCCCCTCCTCCCCCTCTGACTCCCCCCTCCCTCTCTGGCTCCCCTCCCCCTTCTCCCCCTCCTCCTCCTCTTCCTTCTTCCTTCTCTCCTTCCTCCCCTCCTTCTCCTTCTTCCTCTTTCTCTTCCTCTTCTTTTCTTCCTCTTCCTGTTCTTCTCTCTCTGCTTTGGGCAACTTATTTTTCTAATTCTTTTACACATTTCTAGGGTTTACCATTGATAGAATCTCTTATTTTTATTTCCTTTTCTACTCCCTTTTTAAACAAGACTAAAGGCATACTTGATTTTAGTTGGTGTTGTCCACATTCCTATTCTTCATCATCTCGGTCACGTTTCTGCAGCATCTTTGCTATGGTGCATTCATATATTCATGGACAAGCATTTAGTGCTCGTTCTCCTTTTCTACTCTTCTCTTAGGTTGTACTCTCATCTACACTGAGACTTTCTATTAGTGTCTCTCATTACGTCTCAAATCTGTCTGTATTTGAAACGTCTATCTGTTGTTAATGGTTTTTAAATGTTGTGTTACTGTGATTTATTATTAGAAATGTATGTTTTGCCTTCCTCCCTGTTTCTGGCAAGAACTCCTAAAACCCTTGGAACTTCTTAAATGAAGCTATCAATTGATCAAGTTATCTCATCTTATGTTAATGAGGTGACTTTTGGAAAGCTCCTAAGTAACCCAAAGGAAGTAGGCTGGTTGCCAGGGGAACCAGCCTTGATTAGAGGGTTGGAACTTTCAGCCCCACCCTCTGACCTCTGGGGTGGGGAGAGGGGCTGCAGATTGAATTCATCCACCCATGGCCAATGATTTAATCAATTATGCCTGTGGAAAGAAGCCTCCATCAAACCCCAAAAGGATGAGTTTTCAGAGAGCTTCCAGGTTGGTGAACCAAACAGAACACATCCATCTGCTGGACCCCAAATTCCATGGAGCAGAAATTCCTACCTTGAGGACCTCAACCTAGGTATCTTCATCTGGCTGTTGAGTAGTATCCTTTGAAATCAATTTGGCAATCTAGTAGGTAAACTAATTTCCTGAGTTCTGTGAGCTGCACTAGTAAATGAATCAAACCTGAGGAGGTGGTTGTGGAAACCTCTGATTTGTAGCTGGTGAGTCAGAAG
Organism: Kogia breviceps; assembly: GCF_026419965.1. Classification (NCBI taxonomy): domain Eukaryota; kingdom Metazoa; phylum Chordata; class Mammalia; order Artiodactyla; family Physeteridae; genus Kogia; species Kogia breviceps. Next base: position 54,486,349 of record NC_081313.1, on the reverse strand, counting down.
CACAGGTGACAACCTTGACTTGCAATTGGTATCTGAAGCGGGGGTATAGTCTTGTGGCGTTAAGCCCTTAACTTGTGGAATCTGACATTATCTCTAGGTAGATAGTGTCAGAATTGAGTTAAATTTATGGGACATGCGGTCAGTATCCACAGAGAATTGAGTTAATTTCTTGGTGGTGGGTTGAAAAAACACACATTGGAATCAGTATCAGAATGGGAAATGTTTTGGTTGCATAATCCATGCAAATACTTTTGATATTTTTCCATTGTACACTCTTTCTTGATTTTCCTTTCTAAGTTGCTTATCTTTGTCTTCCACTCCGCTGTCTTTATTTACCATATCCTTTCCAAGAAAGCCATATAATATAGAATAAAGACAAGTCTGGGTTCCAGCCTTGGCTCAATTTAATCTTGGGCAAATTACATAACCTCTCAGCCTCAGCTTTCTTAACTACGAAATGGGAATAATAAAGCCAAGCTCTGAGAGCTATTATGATGACTGAATTAAACAGTGTAGCTGGGACCTCTCACTCAGTGCCTGGTATTTTGTAGGTGTCCACAAATGTTAGGTTTCCTTTTCCATTTCAGGCAAACCCTATTCATTTTATAAATTCTTTGGAAGGAACCCAAAGACTATCCATGAGACTTTCAATACTGGCAAGTGGAACTTGAGGCCTTATCTCCCATTACTGTTACCTTCTGACTCGTTGGGATTAAAACATCTAAAAAGAAATCTTTAGCGTGTAGGTTTCAGTCATGTCAAGCGTCCTCTTTGAGGAGCAAGCCTCCTCACCATGCTCCGTGAGGGCTACGGGGGTATGACATCCCTTGCTCTATAGGTTCAGGCAAGTTACAGAAGTCTGTGCTGTCACTGGGGGAAGTTGTATCATTATACTCCTTTCTGAAAGTCTCTACCATCCCAAGTGAATGGGAGAGGGGAGGAGGGAGGCTGTCTAAGGTCCAGAACACAGAAGCTGTTGGGGAAGAAAAAATGGAAGAACGAAGTCCTGTTAGGTCCTTGCACAGTGTAATCAAAGTACCCAGCTGTCTCTATTTCAGGTATTTTATGTTATTGCTCTGCATCAAATTCGCTATTGAATCAACCAATGGTTAGCTATTCCATGCGAAAATTGTGAGCAATAGTGTAAGACAAGGAGAGAGAGAATATGAGAGAGAGGGACACACTGTTTTAGAGAAAGAAAAACTCAAACTCTCAGAGAACATTGGTAATGAGGTTGCAGCTGTGTGGGTGCCTCAATGGCTGAGTTCACTGTAGGGTCAAAATGAGAGCACCAGGGTAGCTCAAGAGAATGGAAAATGCAAAGTATTCTAAATTATGAGAACCAACCTAAGACCTTGGACGGTGGAAGAAAAAAAGAGTCATTCCCATAGAGTCAAGTCCTGCCCATGTAAAGGAGGCATTCACTTCAAAGGGGAGCTTCACTTCAAAGCCACAGTCTTCAGGATGGAGGTCCTGGACCACTATAGAGAGTTTTATTTGAGCTGAGAAATTGTTACAAGAGAAACAGGTGTCTCTAGCTCCTTCCTTTTTCTTTTTCTCTGCCTGGCCTTGAGCACACCAGCTATCCTTCTCAGATTCTCTTTTAGGAAGTATAGAAGGGAACAAAAGCCAAAGAATGGCATTCTGTATTTGAAGTTCTTCCTTGAGTCCTTTTAGAATACAATTGTTGATGATCAGAGAGAGGCATTAGAATCATGGTTCTCAAAGTGTAAACCCCTGACCTACTGAATCAGAAATTCTCAGGTGAGGCTCAGCATTTCGTTTTGACAAGCCTTCCAGGTGATTCTGATGTCCTCTGAAGTTTGAGAACCTCCAGATTAGAGCAGAGGGTTGAAAAATGCAGACTATGTTATGCAGTTCTAATCCCAATTCTGCAATATTTGGTGTGATATCCAAGGGCTCTTAGAAGGATCATGTGAGAAAATGCCTGTCCATAGGTATTTAACAGAATCAGCATCATAGCTGGCACATAGTAGATGCTATCTGTGGACTTGGGGAGGGGGGTTGTGAGTTTGTTTGTTGGAAGACTTTCCAAGAGAATTTGATTTTGCTTATCAAGACTCTCTCCACCTTGTTAAATATCCTGTGTTCTGAACGACATGGTCTTCCTTATGTCCTGCTACTATCTAAAAAGCATGGAAAATGTTGCCTTGTGGGTACCCTGCTGGTGAGTGGAATGGCCCCACCAAGAACAGTGAAAACATAGGCTGACTGAGGCAAGAGCTGCATTTTGTTTTTTGGAAAATGGGTGGAGGGAGTGGGAGTTACCCAGTTTTTTTCCCCTTTGGCGACACCGTTCTTTCTGAACCCTGAGGAGTAATGAAGAGAGAAAAATGAACATTTTTGTGGTTCAGTTGACATTAAAATGGGAAAAAGCACATCACTGGAATTAGAATGTCCTGTTAAATTAGTCACTTTTTCTTCTAAAATTAAAAGGTCTGTGCGAGCTGGAAAAAGAACAAGCCTTCAATGACCTCATAACTCATTATTTCTAAGGAATAGACTTAATTCCCAGCAGAGATAAATCTGAAATCGATTTTCCATTTTTGTCGACCATTGACTGGCGGCCTTGCGAGTCCTTGTGAAGGAGAATATGTACTTTTTGAGGGGTTGGCAGGGCTGATGGGGAGAGGGGGTTGCCGTTGTTGGTAACCTTGAGGGCAGCTGCTGAAGATCTATTTTCTTTCACTAGCTGTCCTGAGCCTCTCAGAAACTGAAGAAGAGGGACTTGGGCTGGATTTTTCATCAGAAGACCTATCCAGCTGTACACACAGCCACTATTGCAACTGAGATCCTCTTTCGAGGCCATTAGGAAAGAATGTGCCAAGCACCACCTGCTGATAAGGAGTGAGAGAGAAGGGCACTGGAGCCTTCATTGACAGGAGGATGGTTGTTAGAGAGTCTGCTCTGATGCTTTCTGGAACATTCTTTGTCCCCCGTCCCCCAGACCTCTGAGCTTGTGGTTCATCAGAGCTGTAGCTGAACTCTGAACTCTTAGAGATCCCCTCCCAATGCCAAGATTATACCTATTCCTTATATCAATCAGTCTTCCTTTCTGTGGTTAGACCAGAAAAAAAATTCTCTGGATATGGTTCAAGTATCTTGCGCTGTGACAGAGTGGGTGAACACTGGAACCCTGTGTGAGTGACATCATAGTAATTACCCTGCCCCCCAAAGTCAATAAACTAAGAATATAGATCATCACAGAATTCAGCAGTGACAACTAAGCCCCAAGCTCAGTGAAATGTCTGCTGATTTTCAAACACCGTTTTCATGTTGAATTGACAGTTACCAGCTGTGCAAACACAAGATGATAGGAACGGAAGTCACGAATGAGCTGTACCTCAGAAAAATGTATAGTACTAAATTTAACATTTTGTAACTTAATTCCACATAAATATGCTCACATTCATTTTTACAGCATTCATTAAATTGAAATTCTGCTCCAGGCAAAAACCAAATCATTTGTGGGTTGATGACATGATGCAAAGTAGCTGAATGGTGAGCAGATCTGTATCTCCTTAGCTATATTAACAACGTAAATAAATTGCAGCTAAATAGCAGATTGACATATATCACTAAAATTTGAGCCATTGTTTAGCAGCACTCACTCACCCTAGAATGATAGCATAGTTTCTGGGGACCTGGCCAGGAGACTATACCCTCACAGACCCCTTGGTCAGGCTCATGTCCCTGTAGTAGGCTGGATAATGGCCCTCAAAGATCCTAATCCCTGGCATCTGTGAATGTTAAGGTATATGACAGAGTCTTTGCAGGTGTGATTAAGTTAAAGTTCTTGAGATGGGGAGATTATCCTGGATTATCAGGGTGGGCTCCAAATGTAATTACATGTATCCTTACAAGAGTAAGGCAGAGGCAGATTTGCCAGACAAAGAAGAGAAAATGATCTGTAGCCAGAGCCGAGGTAGATTTGAAGGTGCTGGTCATGAAGATTGGAGTGATGTGGCCACAAGCCAAAGGATGGCGCAGCTACCAGATGCTCGAAGGGGCGAGGCGTAGTTGTTTCCTGAGAGCCTCTGGAAGGAGTGTAGCCCTGCCAACACCTTGATTTCAGCCCAGTGATAGTGAGCTTGGACCCCTGGCCTCCAGAGCTGTAAGATAATAAATGTATGTTGTTTTATGCTAACCAGGATATGGTAATTTGTTACAGCAGCCCCAGAAAACTAATATAGTACCTACAGTCTCTCCCTAAGGGTGAATATGATTGAAGGACTGAGGTGCTCAGGCAGACTTAATTCCAACAACTGCCGTATCTCTGAGCCTCGCTGCATTTAATCACTGATTCTCCCACAAGATACCTGGAGTCCTTATGGTAATAAACTGCCTCTCATCTGCTCTCTATTCATGCCCAGTGGAATGGCAGAATATACAGGAAGCCCACAGCTTGGACCCTCATTCTGGATCCTATTACACAAATCACCCTATTTAGGACACAGATATAAGTTCAGGAGAATGTAACCCATTCCAAAAAAAAAAAAAAAGCCACTCAGCGTGGTATTTTTCTTTTATTCACTTAGTCATTTAGCAATTTTTTTTTTCTGCACTGCACGGCTTGCAGGATCTTAATTCCCCGACCAGGGATTGAACCCAGGCCCTCGGCAGTGAAAGCTCAGAGTCCTAACCACTGGACTGCCAGGGACTTCCCAGCAATTATTTTTGAAGAGCCTACTCTGTGCTATGAACTGTGTACTTTTAGAAACTCAGCAATAATTTATCTCCTAGCTCTTCACCTCTAAGTCAAAATTCAACTGAATCTCATTTAGTGGGAAGTTTATACAGAAAGGAGAAGGGCTACTTTTCCTGCTTAAAGAAACGCCCTTCCCCAAATCTGATCTCACTTGTAAATCATTTCCGGGCATAGTGGATGAGGAGTGATTTATTTCTTCTCCCACCCAGTACAAAAGTTAAGCCATTTCTGGATACACAAGTCTAGGATGTTGCCTATGATGACAATACTCACTCTCATCAGGTTTGTCCTTGTTAAATGATTTCAGATGATACCACTATCTGTATTTGTATCTCCAAAATATCCATTGCATTTTAGAATAGGGACCTCAGAGATCCAGGTCAGTGTCACATTAATCTATGTTGTGTGATGGCTAACAGTGTCAAGCCTAGGAGCTTGTATATGATGAAATTAAGTTAATTGTAATAGAGAGGCATATGGTAAATTAACCAGCCTGATTCCATTGAGCTTTATATATTAAAGTATAATTCAGATAGATTCTAAATGTTAAAATCAATTGAGTAACTTTTGCAATATGCGTTGATCTTTATACCTCAGTGGATCTGTGTACTGGCTCAAAGTCTGAGCATCTCTGGATCTTGACAGTTTGTCACAGGATATCTTAGTGCCTGAAATAGTGGTTACGAATCTGAACACTGGATGCAGGAATTGAGAATCTAAATCTCTTCTCTAACCACTTACAAGTCATGTAACCTTGGATATGACCTCTGTGGGTTTTGGTGTCCTCACATGAAAAAATAAGAATACGATAGTTCTTATCTCACAGGGTCTTTGCAACGATTTTCTGAGACATGGATATAAAGTCTATCATATAATGCTTCCCACTAAGATGAGGAACACAGCAAGAATGTCCCCTCTCATCACGTCTTTCAGCATCATACTGGAAGTACTAGCTAATACAGTATGAAAAGAAAAGATATACAGATTGGGAAGGGAGATATAAAATTGTCTTTGCATATGATATGATTGTCTACATAAAAAGCTCAAAAAAATCAACAACAACAACAACAAAATTCCTGCAACTAATAAGTAATTTTAGCAAGGTTGCATGATACAACATTAATATACAAAATTCAGTGACTTCCCTGTACACCAGCAATGAACAGGTGAATTTGAAGTTAAAAACACAATACCATTAATATCACCCCCCTCCAAAAGTAGTACTTAGGTATAAATCTCACAAAATGTGCTTGAGATCTATATGAGAAAAACTATTAAAACTTTGATGGAAGAAATAAAAGAAGAGTTAAGTAAATGGGGAGAGATGCCATGTTCATGGATAGGAAAACTAAGTATTGTCAGGATGTCAGTTCTTCCTACTTGCTCTATAAATTCAAGGCATTGCCAGTCAGAATCCCAGCAAGATATTTTGTGGATATTGGCAAACTTATTCTAAAGTTTATATGGAGAGGCAAAAGATGCAGAATAGCCAGCACAACATTGAAGGAAAAGAGCAAATTTGGAAGGCTGACACTACCTAGTTTTAAGACTTACTATAAAGTTACAGTAATCAAGAGAGTGTGGTAGTGGTGAAAGAACAGACAAATAGATCAATGGAATGGAATAGAGAGCTCAGGAATAGACCCACGTAAATGTAGTCAACTAATCTTTGAAAAGGAGCAAAGACAATACAATGAAGCAAAGATAGTTTTCTTAACAAATGGTGCTGGAACAACTGGACATCTATGTGCAAAAAAATAATAATCTAGAAACATATCTTACACAATTCACAAAAGTGAACACAAAATGACTCATAGACCTAAATGTAAAACATAAAACTGTAAGACTCCTAGAAGACAACACAAGAGAAAATCTAGATGCCCTTGGATATGGCAATGACTTTATAGATGTAACACCAAAGGCATAATCCATGAAAGAAAAATTGATAAATTGGACTGTAGTAAAAACAAACGAACAAACAAAAGAAAACTTCTTGTCTGAGAAAGATACTGCCTATAGAATAAGAGAAGCCACAGACTGGGAGAAAGTATTTGCAAAAGACATATCTGTTAAAGGATTTTTATTCAAAATATTTAAATTATATAGCATAACATTTGGCCCAGTTAATGCTCGCCAAGTGTTAGCTATTACTATTATTTGATATTGCTTTTTCATTTTGACTTAGTATCCTTCCATTACCAGAAGTTTTCTCATGTAATTTTTTGACAGTAGCAGTTGGTTTACTCCATCCAAATATTTCTCTCAGTTAAATCCTGAGAGCTGGCCAGCTGATTTCATTGAGGGTTTATTGGGCTCCGCTTCTAGACAAGCTTTGAAGGCACAGAGGCCATGTGTTTGATGGACTTGGGGTTAAGCAACAGTCCCCTGAAGCCCATCTGTTTTGGGGCAGATCAGAGATAGTACCAGGGAGTGTGGGCAGCCTACAGGCTCATCTCATTCCACTGCTTTCTCAGTGAGAAAAGTGAGTGGGGTTGATGACAGGTAGATACAGCCCTCACGGAGCAGACATCGCTGTGCATCCATGCAGAGTGGCTGTGGAAAACTGACTAAACCAAACATGAAAACAGTATAACTCGAGGGAAGCACCTCCCTGGCCTGCCTGTCCTTTAGGAGAGCTGCCCCTCTTGGGGCAGAATTCTGGAGATTCCCTCCACTCCTTGCCCACCCTGTGCTGTGGGCACACCCCATCACACTGCCATGGGGCTCAGAGACAGGGACGTCAGGCAGCAGCTGCTGGGTGGCATTTGGGTGGCATTTGCGTGGCATTTGGCCCACGGTAGAGAGTGAACTGTGTGTGAATGCAGGGTGGTCGGAATGGTGGCACCCAAGAGTGTGTAGTGTCTCCTTCCCCACCCTCCCTCTGCTCCAATCTCTCTCCTATCCTCCCCTCTGGGTTGCCTCCTCCTGAAGTAACACGTTTCCTTAAGCTTCTGGTCAAATGAATTAAAGAACAGATTTTAGAGGAATAATAAAATATCATAAATGAAGATTAGAGTTTCCGATTTTGGGTTTCCCTTCAATTGTTGTGAATACTTTATTGCTTATTAAATATTCATGAGATGTTGGCAGCATATAGAAGATAAAGGGAGAGTTTCTGGTCAGTGGGTTTATATTCTTTTTTAACTTTTTTTAATCGGAGTATAGTTGATTTACAATATTGTGTTAGTTTCAGGTGTACAGCAAAGTGATTCAGTTTATATATATATGTGTGTGTGTATATGTATATATATTCTTTTTAAAAATTCTTTTCCATTATAGGTTATTTTAAGATATTGGATACTGTTCTTTGTGCTATATAGTAAATCCTTGTTTATCTATTTTATATACAGTAAGGTGTATCTGTTAATCCCATACTCTTAATTTATCCTCCCCCTCACTCTGCCACTTCCCTTTGGTAACCATAAGTTTGTTGGCTATGTCTGTGAATCTAGTGGGTTTGTATTCTCATCAAAAATGAGAGAAAGCAGAGCTATAACACAGAGGCATTCTAGGTAAAAAGTTAGACAAAGTTTCCTGGTGAACTGCTGAGAGCATCTCATTTCATTTTCCCTTCGCTCTTGGGTCTGTTCTGGCCCTTCAACCTTACATCATTGAATGGGGAGGGGTAAAAGTATCAGGGTGTTGCATTATATGATATCTCAACATGCAAACTATGATGAAGGCTTTTAAAGAGCACAAAGACACAAGTTGACAAACCAGATTAGAAAGCATGTACAAGTAAGAGTAGCAGTGACTGAGAAAAATAAAGATATGGAGAAAAATATAAAACTTAAACGAGTTTAATTGACTTTATTGACAATAGATGGTAATTGAGTACCCAGTACTTGGCTTAAGGGCTTTAGGCTTTTTGTGGAGGGAGGAGAGTCTATGAGGATACCCAGGGAATTTTTTTTAGAGGGACAGAAGGCTTCCATGATGTGGGAAGCTGCTGGCATATGGCAATCCCTGTCTCTCTGTTGAAGCTGTTAGGATTAGCATTGGCTGCAAGTAACGAAGACTCAAATTACAGTAGCTCAAACAAGACATTTCTTTCTTTCTTGTGTACAAGTAGGAGGTGGGCAGTCCAGGAATGAATGGCAACTCTGCTTCACAAAGTCGTCAGAGACTTGAACTCTTCAACTCACTGCTCTGCTATCTCTAGAGGCCTTTGTCCTCAGGGTCCAAGATGGTGGTTAGAGTTCAAGCCATTAGATCCAAGCTCCAAGCAGGAAGAAGGGATGGAGAAGAAAGGGGCAAAGTGTAGGTTTCATCTTTCTTTGAGGAAGTTTCCTGAAACTGCATAACAGTTCCATCCATTTCCGATTGGTCAACAATTAGAGACATGGCTACATCTAGCTGTAAAGGAAACCAAGAAATGTGGCTAAAAACTCCCTAGCTAAAAATTGGGAGTTTTATTACTGTGGAGGAAGGAGAGAAAATTGCCATATGGTAATTTCCTAAATCCCAGCTCTCAGTAAGTCATCATTTGAACAATGCATGCTGGTCTAGCCTTAGAGTAAGATTGCCATTGTATGCAATGCAAAAGATGTGGCTACTTACAATTTAAAGTTGGTAATCAAAGAATGTACCTTCCTTCCTTGATCCTGATAAATCTGAACAGTTCTTCTAAAGGGTGATTGAATATTTGAGTTCTCACTACCTGTTAGGATTAGGGGTCAGACATAACTGAGTTCAAATCCTAATTCTTCTGCTTACTAGTTATGTGAATTTGAGCAGATAATTTAAGCTCTCTGAGCTTCAGTTTTATTATCCTTACAATGGACATGATACCCATGCCTAAAGATGTTGTTAGGGTTAGATATCAATATAAATGTGACATACCAGGCATATAGGTACAGTTGACATGATAAATAGGAGCTTCTGTTCCTTCACCTTTTAATATACATTTCTTCCCTCTTATTTGGAATCTTTTCTTCTGCTCTCTGACCATGTCTACACTCTCACCTTCCCAAGAAGTCTTTTTTCTTCCTGGTTCAGGTCTTTTCCAACCAATGCACATAACACTTATAGAATTTTGTGAAATTAAAATAAATTAGAACAGATTCACTTACTTTTAATTGCTTTCTGATAATCTTGATTAGCAGAAAAGAATAGGGTAGAGTCATATATTGTTGGCACTGAAGGAGTTCAGGACCCTGGGTGAGTGGGTCTTGGATGTGAATGTTGCTATGGTCATGTGGAAAGATCCCAAAAGATGGAATGTTTTCCTCCTGCTTAGAGGTGGAGCTGGGGTGTTCAAGTAGTTGCATAGGTGTCAAAGTCAGGAAGTGGGTTGTGCTAGGCTAGAGTGTGTGTGTGTGTGTGTGTGTGTGTGTGTGTATGTGTGTGTGTGTGTGTGTGTACACACGTGCTTGGGAACGACTTTGTGTGTGAGTGACCATGGGCATGTGAATGACTGTGTGACTGTGCATATGTCTCTGTGCATGCGAGTTTGTGTGTGAGTGAATGTGTACATATGAGGTGAATGATTGTGTGTCTATGTGTGTGTGCGAAATTTCTACATGAAGGCAATAATGGGAGCCCCGAGATGTTCATAGCACTTAGGAGGTAGGTGGGGAGAAAGGTCTATCACAGGGGCAGACCCTCTAACCAGAAGAAGTTACAATGTGACTTTCTGGTGAAAGGGAACACAGAAGATTATACACAACTAGAAACCCTAAAAAGTCTGTGTCAAGTCTGTATGCAGTTGCCTTCTGTTTCTCTTCCTCCATTATTTAGGATGAATGACTATAGGCCAGATCCGATTGTAGTTTTTGCTTTTGCTTTTTTTTTTTAATGAGAAACAAACACTAGCATTTTTCATTTTGTCATGTGTAGAAAGCTCTATCTCATCCTCCCTCTTTCTTGATTCTACTCTAAGAACCACCAAACAGATTGAGATCAGTCTTGCCAAGAAACTTTTATTATGAAGATGAAAATACACAGAGAAAAGTTTTAGTCTGAAAATATAAGGTAGTTAGATAGCTACAAAAATGGAAATCAAAATTTTAATGCATGGGCACATTTTGCTGTAATTATTTTATTTGCCATTAGCAAGGAATCTCAAGCTGTAGAGCAGCCAAAAACCTATTTTGGAAATTAGTACTAGTGAATGAGCCGTTATCTTTACCAATGCCACTTATTCTCACTTTATTTTTGAAGTTCTTTGATGTCACATTCAAAGAGTTTGACTTTAATGAAATAATGCAAAAGAACAAGACAGAATGGAAAGTGAAACTAACTTTGAGGCTATCTTTTTTGGAAGGAAAAAAAGAATTCCCAAGAACAAGGTACACCAAAGGGAGATGAACATCCTATAACTCCTGCTATAAAGTAAATATGAATCAGAACGTGGTGCCCTCCACATGGAAGACACCAAATAGTAACTTGTTTATGATAATGGTGGTGGGCGTGGTGATTTGAGATCTCAAATAACTCGAACCAAAAAAAATTTTCATGCGGCAGATTTGGTTTTCCATAGATGGCCATAATAAGATGGCCTCAATTATATACCCATCACAAAAATACCACTTCCCACAGGGTGGGAACGTACCTCTGTTATTATGTCAAATATGATCTTGACGTACCTTAAGTCTATGTTTCCTCCCTCTCAACCTGGGCAGACCTTTGTAATTACCTTGACCAACAGAATGTGGCAGTAGTGATGCTGTGTGACTTGCAAAGCTAGGTCATAAAATGCAATATGGCTTCTATTTGGTTCTCTTTCTCTCTCTCTCTCTTTTTCTTTCTCTCTCTCTCTGATTGTCCTTGGACCCCAGCCACCATTTTCTGAGGAAGACAGCCACTCGGAGAGGCCATGTATGGGTGTTCCAGCTGACAATGCTAAATAGGCCCCCTACTGACAGCCAGCATCACTGCCAGACACGTGGTTGAAGGAGACTTCATATGATTCCAGCCTGTAAGTCTTCCAGCTGAGGCCCCAGATCTGGTGCCCGGTCTGAATTCTTGACCTGCAGGAACTGTGAGAGATAATAAATAATTACTGCATTGTTGTTTTAAACCATTAACTTTTGGGAGTAATTTATGCAGCAAAAGCTTACCTGCTGGGAGAATTCAGGGATGCCACCAGATCACGCGCCCAGGGAGCTGGGAGATTTTCCTTTTTTGCAGCATTATCTTTCTAAGATGGGACAAGAACTCTCTGTCCTGGGTACTCATTCTTGACCCAAGGCCCCATCATTGCTGGGCTTAACCATTAGTCTCTCACAGTCTCTTCAAACTGAAGCATCTAAGTTATGATTAAGGTTCCATAATCTACTATCCATATCCTTTTTATGTGGTCACATAGTTTACTTATTTTCAATTTTTGCTTGTATAGATCAGTGCTTTCTAATGTTTAATGTGCATATCAATCAAGTGGGGATCTTGTTAAAATTTAAGTTCTGATTCAATAGCTCTAGGGTGGGGCTTGAGAGTTTGTATTTCTAACATGCTCCCAGATGATGCTAATGCTGCTGGTCTGGGGACCACACTTTGAGTATCAAGGGTGTAGAGGGTTGTATAAACACAACAAAATTTTGTATAACCCATTTCCAAGGAAGAAAACCAGAGGTAATATTTACTATCATTGATCATCTACAGTGTGATAAGACCCTTCCTAGGTGTTCCATATACATCGACTCTAGTCCTCACAACATCCTGCTAGTAAATATTATTATCTTCACTTCTACTATGAGAAAACTAAGGTTCATAAAAGTTAGGTAAGCAGCAGATCCAGGGCTCATCACAAAACTGTGTCCTTGCCACTGTGCAGTCCATCTTTCCTGCTTCCTAAGCTTGCAGTAGGTTCTCTGCTTATCATTTCACTTTGAAGAAGGAGATGCCTCTCTAACAGTGCTGTCCAGTAGAACTTTCTGCAGTGATAGAAATGTTCTGTGTCTGTCCTGTCCAATATGGTAGCCACATGTGGCTATTGAGAATAAAAATGTGGCTAGTGTAACTAAAACACTGAATTTTAAATCTTATTTAATTTTAATTAAAAATTTAAATTGCATTATGTGGCTAGTGGCTAGAACAAATGGCTGATTGCTCTTGGCTACTATATAGGAGAGCACAGCTCTATAGAAGGGGTCCTCAAGGCCTCTGAGTTTGAAAGGTGACTTGGATTCGCGTTGTAGTTATGTGTGCCATGACCACCTCTGCATGTGAAACATTTTAAGCATTTATACAGTGTCCATAACTTTCATTCATAACCTTTACTTCCCTCTTATTTCCTTTCCTCCATCCCATTGCATCAAACAACTTCTATCTTTTGGATTCACATCAATTAAACAGCAGTCCTAGACACGCTGTAAATACAGGAGGCCACATAGAGGAAGAGACACCAATTCAGGAAGGGGGAGGACTGGAATAGTAAGTGGAAACCACCCTTCCATTCTTTGGGAAAGAATGAAAAGGATCTATTCAGATGCTTCCCTTTCCTCTTGAGACTTAAACAATTAGAATGCTTTCAGCTACAAGTAGTAGAAACCCTGACTCAGGTTGCTTTAAACAATGGAGTGTTATTTCACGTAATTGGAAGTCCAGGGCAGAGTGGATTGAATCTGAAGTCCAGGACTTCAGAGTTAGTTGACTCAATTGCTCAGCCCTGATCTCTTAAAAGACCCATGTTCTCACCATCGCTCCTCTGTCTCGTCAAAAAGAGTCATGTACCACAATGTCCATTGCAGCTCTATTTACGATAGCCAGGACATGGAAGCAACCTAAGTGTCCCTCGACAGATGAATGGATAAAGAAGATGTGGCACATATATACAATGGAATATTACTCAGCCATAAAAATAAATGAAATTGAGTTATTTGTAGTGAGGTGGATGATCCTAGAGTCTGTCATACAGAGTGAAGTAAGTCAGAAAGAGAAAAACAAATACCGTATGCTAACACGTATATATGGAATCTTAAAAAAAAAAAAAAAAGGTTCTGAAGAACCTAGGGGCAGGACAGGAATAAAGATGCAGACGTAGAGAATGGACTTGAGGACACAGGGAGGGGGAAGGGTAAGCTGGGACGAAGTGAGAGAGTGGCATGGACATATATACACTACCAAATGTAAAAGAGATAGCTCATGGGAAGCAGCTGCATAGCACAGGGATATCAGCTCGGTGCTTTGTGACCACCTAGAGGGGTGGGAGGGAGATACAAGAGGGAGGAGATATGGGGGTATATATACATATATATATATGTATAGCTGACTCACTTTGTTATAAAGGAGAAACTAACACACCACTGTAAAGCAATTATACTCCAATAAAGATGTTAAATTTTTTTAAAAAGCTGGCTTCCTCCACATGCTTGGCAGCAAGATGGCCACAGCAGTTCTGGGCAATATATCCAGACGTGGCAATCTGCAGAGGAAAGGGAAAACTATCTCTTCCTGCAGCTCTCTTGGAAGATTGGAAAGTTTCTCCAGAAGTGCTCAGATTTCCCCTCATGTTTCTTTGGCTGGAATCAAGTCACATAACCACTCCTGAACAAATATGACAAGGAAAATGAGACTTTCCTTACTCTGATCAGGACCACTCCTTGGGGCTGGGAGTGAGGCCAGCTTTTTCTGAGTACATAGATACCTGAACAAGATTGGGGTTCTGTTAGAAGCAAAGAAAGGGGGAAGGATCAAACCTTGAAGGGGGGTTGGGATGGGGGAGATATTGAAGCATCCGGTTTGATATAAGCAAACTAGAGAATATTAGGGTTAGTGGCCTGTTTCTCTGAGCGTGACCATGGGTGGCTCTGTGTCTCCAGAGGAAGCCCATTTTTGGCTCAGTGCCACATCTAGTGCACCTTAGGACTGAGAGCAATGGTGGAGTCTAGGCCAATGGACCTATAATGGTGCTTCTGATTCCCCATTCCCTGAGCAGGGCACACAGGGCCCCAGTAGTTCCCACATGCCCTGGTGAGGGCCAAAGTGGGACAGACAGGCCTGAGAAGTACCAACAGTGAGTGTAAAGTACCCAGCACAGAGTTCAGAGTAGGATCTCACTTTCACACATAAGACTCTTCCTCTCTCTTACAATATTCCCAACTCATGTGTGTCACATGCTGCCATCCTGGGGCTGATCTCTGCCCATCCCCAGGATGACTCCATTGTGTCAGAGGACTGCTTGTGCCCAACTTCTGCTCTTGATTCTCCTTCCATGCAGAGAGCACCTATCTGGATCACCTTGTGCCTTCAGGGAGTCACTCCCAGCCCTGTGTGTGCAATCAAAGGCTTAGGAACAACCTGATTTGGGTATCTTTTTCTCCACTGAAGGATGTCTAGTGAAGCAGTGGCAAATACCAGCATCAAATATTTTTCTACTTAAATAGATCATTTCTTTGAGTCATATTCTCTGCTTTTGCTCTTCAAATTGGCCTTTCCTGGCTCTCTCAGAGTGAGACACCCAAGGTGCCTGATTGGCCATGTGCTACCTCAACTTCTGCTGTATCTCCTGGGTGGCATCGCAACTTTCCTTATTGAAACAAGAAAGGAGCCCAGCCTTTCCCCCATCTCCAGGCGTTCTGGATGGAACCCCATATTGTCCTGTGAAATCTCTCCTGTCCTGTGCATTGGAAATCCCCTGGGGCTGAACCTCCACAGCCTTTCCTGAACTGCTGTATGGTTTCCTCAGGCTTCCTGCCTGCCTCTCTGTCCTTGCCCCTCAAAAACCCTGTTTCTGGAGTTACCCTTTTCTTTCATCATCTGTCACATCCTTCATTCCTCCCTGGTCCAACATTAGGTTTATGCCCTTACCTTCACCCTGGTGCCATTCCACTGCAGACATCTCTGCCTAATGTATCCCTCCACCCGACAGGCCCCCTTAGCTCAGAATGCTGCCACACCACTCCCCAGGTGCCCTTGCCTTGGTTCTACATCCCTTGTAACACAGTGGACCAATGAGTTTAGGAACGTCTTACCTGAGCCCTGATGGATGACCCAAGTCATTGTTTCCAAGGGCGAGTCCACTCACTGGAATCAGATGGTTGTATCAGACCTGCCTGGGAGTTTTTGAAAAATGCATATTTCTAGGCCCACGTCCTGACTACTGAATAAAAGACCTGGGGGGTGGGGGGGCTGGGGGGGCAGGAGACAAGAGGGAGTCTATATTTTTAAAATATACTTTCCATGTGATACTGCAGATCCCAGTGTGGGAAGCACTCGTTTGGTGCCTCTTCAGTTCTTATGTAGCCATCTGATTCTGTATGGCTATCTGATTCCCAATTTGAAATCACTCTTGTAATGATAGCTGAATTCGGAACTGAAGCCTCTTTCAGACTCTGGACCAATACAATACCTTAGGGAGAACAGAGGGTGAGAGAGTAGCTTCACTACAGGACATTCCATAGGTCCAGGCCCTCTGAAGAGCCATATATGGGGGTCAGGAATAAGTCACTGTAGACATTTTGTTTATTTGAGGGATAGGTGTTCAAGGATTTGGGTTAACGATAAGGCCTAGGATTTTCTCATGAGTTGAACAATTATGGTAACAGTAACTCAATTATCATTGTCAACAAATATCCACTGAGTGTCTGCCACGTGTAGGACACTGGAGCTCGGTAATAGAGACTTACAAAATAACTAAACACCTTCACCTAGAGTTGCTAATAAGGCATCTGGGAAAGAGCACACAGGCTTCAAAAGATGTGCGAAATTGTATTTTCCAAGGAAAATTAATATCTACTGGTTTCAGGTCCATTTTTTTCTTAACACCTTCATTCAAGAGTTACTAAGGGGCTATGATCTGTGAGGCACTGTACTAAGCCAAGGGTGGGGGACAGTGATAAGGATACAAAGATGGGAAGAAATGGTTCCAGTGTAGCAGGGAGAAATACAGCTTCCACACAATGTGGTCAGGGCTAAACAGAAAATCATTCTAATCATTGTGGGAGCACAGAGAAGGGAGCTCTTTCACTGTGGAGTCTGGGGCACTGGTTGCTTACATCTGCCTAAGAATGAGCTATGTACCTGGGACTACACCAAGCACTTTAACTATGTTGTCTCACTTAATATAATTTATCATTCTCCAAGATCCTTTTAGGTAGATAGTCTTATCCTAGTTTTACACATCACATGGATTCCCCCAAATGGTAGCTGAAGCTTCTTTGAGATGGGATAAAATACTATCCCTACCGTGCACACAATCCCATTGGTGTAAGCTGATTTGCATAGGAGGTATTGAGGTTTAAGGAGGTCTTAAACTCTCTGGTGGGACCAATGAACTCTCAGGTGGGAACAGTGGGAGAACCCTTGAGAGTAAATTCCAAAAGGGTTAGGTAGCCCATTGAGTTGTCCCAGTTAAAGACTTGGTCAAGGTTTAAGGTCTGGCAATTTCTGGATACAGGTGCACCCTGTATTTACAATCCATCCCTATCTGGAGTGGAAGAAGAGCTGTAAATCTTTGGGGCCCAATCAGCACTGTTGCATCATTTTGGGGAATCCTTGACTGACCAAAATGTATAAGATGAGAGCTTTCTCTATTGTTCCAAAGGAATTGTTAAGAAACAGTAGTGGGATTTCCCTGATGATGCAGTGGTTAAGAATCCGCCTGCCAATGCAGGGGACACGGGTTCGAGCCCTGGTCTGGGAAGATCCCACATGCCACAGAGCAACTAAGCCCGTGAGCCACAACTACTGAGCCCGTGTGCCACAACTACTGAAGCCCACGTGCCTAGAGCCTATGCTCCGCAACAAGAGAAGCCACCGCAATGAGAAGCCCACTCACTGCAACTAGAGAAAGCCAGCGCGCAGCAACAAAGACCCAACACAGCCAAAAATAAATTAATTAACTTTTAAAAAAAGAAAGAAAAGAAACAGTAGTGGTGGTGCTCAAAGGCTTGAGCAAGGGGGATCAAGACAGTGGCAAGGTTGGTGGTGGATTTTTCTCCTGACTGGCAGCCAATCTGCTCCAATTGGCAATGAAGTTAGTTGCCTTTAGGTGACTGAGATGACTGTGGCAGTAACAATAAGGGCAGAATTCCAGCCTCCAAGTGTACTTTGTGGACCAGCTAGGTCTGGATTTAGAGTGAGGTTTCAACAGTCTCACTTAACAGTTCCCCAAAATACTTACAGAGACGGGATCTGTTAAAACACACATGCACGCACGCACGCACACAAGGCACACACACACCCGTACCTGAATGGCCTTTAAACTGACTGGGAGATCAGTGTGGCCAAACCGGTGAGAGTCAGGGATTTCTGCTAAGTCCTTAGATTTTTATTTCCAGCCTGATGGAGCTCTTTGGGCTACCTACAGATGAGAAAACTGAAGGTTATTTATTACTCAGAGTCATGGAACCCAGTACACAGCAGAGCCTGGATTCAAACCCAGATTCTTCTAACTACAAATGTATTCCTCTTGTGAGGTGATATTTGAATAGAGGCTTTGTAAGTGGAAGGGGGCTAAAGACAGGTCATTCCAGAGAGAGTGGCAGCCAAGTTTGCAAAGACAGAAAGGATGAAAGAGCAGGTGTTTAGGAGGCTAGGCTGTGTAGTATGTAATTCAGCGAGGCTGAAGACAGACATTGCAGAGGAAGTGGGAACAGGCGAGCCTGCAAAGGCCCACTGGGGTAGATTATGCAGAGCCCTTAGCCTTGCTAAGGCAGAGCATACAGACCTCTTTCACCCACCCTCCCACCTTTTGATAAATCCCCAAATCTAATTTTCTCCTTTATAGTTACATGAAATATCAAATACAGTAAATGTGTTGGCAAAAAAATCACAGCAACAGAAATTTTTAGAATGTGAATTTTCAAATTACAGTTGACCCTTGAACAATATGGGTTTGAACTGCATGGGTCCACTTATACGTGGATTTTTTCAATAGGAAATACTCCAGCACTACATGATCTGTGGTTGGTTGAATCCAGGGATGCAGAACTGCCAATACAGGGGTGGGGGCAATCACCTATATGGTGGGTCATGGGCCTATGGGATTTTTGACCATGTTGGGGGGTTGGCCCCAACCCCTGCATTGTCCAAGGGTCAACTCTACTATGTTCTTGAGTCCACCTAGTTTTTTTTACCTCAGCTGCCTGGAGGCAGAGCTATGGAGTCAGGGAGGTCAGGTTGAGGTCATCTTAACTCTACAAAAGCAATGCAGAGAGAGGAGCAACAGATTCAAGAGCCATTTCAGAGAAAGCACTGCTAAGACCTCTCATAGGAGAGAACTATTGGAATTTTAAGCTGCCTTGATTACTGGGAATTTTTGCTTTAAGCCTGGAAGCAGCAATATTCCAACCCTACATAGACATTCATATTTGATTCTAAGTTCAGGAACATCTAAAAGAAGTGAGTTTTAGGCCTGATAAATATTCTGCTATTCACAATGTCACTTTAAATAGGTGTTTTGTGTCAGAATGAGAGAATTTATGACTTTAATTATTTTAACCTCAAAGCAGCTGGACACTTTGCCAGATGCATGTTGATTATTATAATAACTGCAAGTGATTTGGGGGCCCTCATTGTCTGTCAGCCACTGTAGGAAGTGTTTTGCATGTATTATCTCATCAATCCTCACAACAGCTCCATGAATTAGGTGCTATTACGATCCTTATTTTATAGATAGGTGAGTGGAAGCTCAGAAAGGAGAAGTGACCTGCCTAAGGTTACACAGCTGGTAAATGGTAGAGCTGGAATTAGAACTCAGGTTTGTTTAACATCAGAGTCACTCTGATTGGGAGAGGGGCCACTGAAATGAGAGCTCAGGGGTTTAGAGAGTGAGCTGGGGTGTGGCCACATCCCCATCTTAGACAGGAGATCTAGGCAATGCCAACAGCAAATGCCTCTTAGAGTCAGGGTGCATCATTCCCACGGGGAGACCCTTATTCTATGCCGAAGGTGCAACATGCAATCCTTTGGTTTGGAAAAGGGGAGGCTAAACTTAGTCCTCATTTTCCAAAGCTTGCCCCTAATGCTGCCAGCTCACGCCCCAATGGAATATGGAATAGGTGTAGGTGCTTTCTGGCCACAAAGCTGGTTCCTGAATTGTGTGACTGATTCCAAAACACCCTTGTAGAGATGGGGCAGCAGGGAAGGCACGACAGCACCAGGAATAAGAGTCTCAAAAGAAAGCAGAGCGCATCACCCAGCATCTCTGGTTCAAGGTCCCCAACCATTAATTGACCTTGACTCTTCCTCACCTGGGTTTTATTAAACACACTCTTTGCACATACTTTTTTTTAACGTAATTATTTAAACATAATTCTGTAAAAGGTGAACGTGCTTTTGCTTTAAGAATTCAGACATCATAAAATCCTTAAGCAGCTTTTAAACATTTAACTCTCGAAGTTTAACAACTTTGGCTGCAACTGTGAAAGAAACAAGTTATAAATGGCATTTAAACACAAACTGAGTTTTTTCTCACAACTGATATGGACTTTACTCCTGCTCACCACAGGACACAATTTATCTTATCTATGGAAGCCTTTTTTATCTGTCATGGATTCTGGGGGGGAAAATGCCTTATGTGTGCTTATCGAATGTAGTTGTTTTAAACTTAATAAATGGCCTTCTAAAAGCCACTTGTGGATTATTTCTAACAGGGCGTACAACCTAAATTACTATGGTTTAAAAGTGCACAAAGATCTCACCAAGGCCCTTGACTACTGTCAAGTTCTCTTCTCCATGTATTTGGCACCCAGGTCTAGGTCAGACAAGTCCCAGCTGTAATTTGGTGGTGACTAACCTAAGCATTGTGATATATGGCCCTAGAAATGAAAAAGAAAAAACCCATCTCTGAAAGAGTTGAAATTTGTTACCACTTCACTGGCAGAAGCTGAATAGTGTAATGGTAGAACAATGAATCCACATTTCTTTGGAAGAGGAAACTAGGAAAGAATGGAACAATCTATAAACGTGGGAGGGGAATAGGACGTGAGTCTCCCAAGGTTAACCACATTGCCACTACTTCAGTTTTCCCAAGTTGGAAAAAAACAGACCAAGTTTTGCACCACCCAAAATGAAGTCAGACCGGGCCCATCATGTTTTAAATATGTGATGATGCTTTCTTATGTCTTGAATAAGACATAAGAAAGAACAGTTCTGCCCGCAGGCCCTGTCTAATGTTGGTTTTGACAGCTCCTGTGGGCTTTTATGTGACTATTTACTCTGAATAAATAATGGAACCACATTCTCACATAAAGACTGCTAATTCTGCAGCCTTCTGAGATCCACAAGTTACCGCAAAACCAAACCTTGTGTTTACACGTACAAGGGGATCTGGAGCTCCAATGAGGAGCTTGCATTCATCTCACATTAGAATCCTTAGTCTAACACCAGGAATCTTTGTTCCTTTTGTATTAAGGTTGTTCTGTTGTTTTTTGTTTAGTTGGTTGTGTCTTCCACAGTTACGTTTGGAGGAAGTGATGGGGGAATGGAATGTTTAGATAGATTTGTGGGAAAGAGGTTGACACCGACCTCTGTCTTTCCCATGAATCTAGCTGTACCATTGAGTTTCCAAAGAGATGCCTTGTCAATTATTTAGACAGTGGAGGGGATTGGCAGTTGGCTTTCCTTCTCACTGAATCATGCTAAGTAAGTGCTAGGATACTAGGAATAAGTGCTAAATAGCCAAGAAAAAGGAACAACTACTACTCCCCTCCATAAGTGGGTCTCTTAAATTTCTCACCTTGTGGCCACTGTAGGTGTTCAGATGGCTCACTGTAATGACAGAGGGGAGTGGAATTAGATGCAGATCCCTTCTTTGCCGACCTCTCAAGACTGCAATTATCTCTCTGTTCCACACTCACCACTCCCCAGGCCCTCAGAGAGCCCTCTCTCATTACTGTGCCCTTTGGGAATTGAACTCCACACCAATGAGAATAAATAGATGGAAAAGACTAGAAAGAAAGAAGTAAAGAAGTGGCCCTTTAGGTTCACAGTGGTCAGACTTAAACTTGAAAACAGATGGAAAGAAATATAGACTGGGGCTACTAGAGAATGTATAAAATTTCATCCATTAAATAAGGTGCATGTTGTAGACTTTCTCTTTACTTAGATTCTATGGAACAGAAGGGTTTTGGTTTTTGTTTTTTTGTGTGTGCTAGGCGGGCCTCTCACTGTTGTGGCCTCTCCCGTTGCGGAGCACAGGCTCCGGACGCGCAGGCTCAGCGGCCATGGCTCACAGGCCCAGCCGCTCCGCGGCATGTGGGATCTTCCCAGACCGGGGCACGAACCTGTGTCCCCTGCATCGGCAGGCGGATTCTCAACCACTGCGCCACCAGGGAAGCCCAGAAGTTATTTTTTATAAAGTTTCTTCATTTGCTGACTGTTGTCTGCAGAACCACAAATATGAAAAAGGGGACTATTAGCATCCTCAGTAACTGCCTGTTAATTACTTCTGACTGTAAGCTCCTTGAGAGAGGCATTGGGTCTTAATCACTGTTGTAAACCCAGGGCATTGTGCATGGGAGATACTTAATGGAGAGTGAATGAATGAATGAATTAGCAACAAGGAGGCTTAAAGAGTTAAGAATTGAGTGCTGTAGTAACAAATGAACCAAATAAGCATTAAGTTTAATCAACATGTGCGTCCATAATTGTGACATTAGGTGAAAAATACTCTTTCTTTCTGTTTACATTGAAGTTCAGTTTTAGGAATGAGTGATGACAAGAAGAGGTAAGGGTCAAAATATTCAATGCAGCTGCAGCATCCAAGGATTGATAAGCAAAAGTAATTAGTAGTCAATGGCAGGTTCATTTTTTAAGCCCCGAATTAGTCATTTGCAAGGATGGTAAAAAAAAAAAGCTGGAAAGCATTCGTTTCTTCTCTGCCCTGTCTCTTTAAGATTCAACCACTTTCTGTAAGTAAGTTAGTTATCCAAGGCTGTTACACTGACCCTTTAAAGCCACTAAGTTGGCAAGACTTGCTCCTCCCCTCCCACCAAGTTAATCATTTCTTTTTTCATTCAATGAATTTTTTTACACCTATTATTTATTGGTCAATGTGCTAGTCCTATGGAATAGAAAAAAATTGTACACAGCATCCTTACCTTCGTTACTTATAACCTATCTTAGTCTGTTTGAGCTGCTATAACAAAAATACCATAGACTGGGTGGCTTGTTAACAACAGAAATTTATGTCTCACAGTTATGGAGGCTGGAGGTCCTAAGTCAGGGTGCCAGCATGGTCAGGTAAAGACCCTTTTCTGGGTTTCAGACTGCTAACTTCTCATTGTATCCTCATATGGGGGAAGGGTCAAGGGAGCTCTCTAGAGTCACTTTTATAAGGGCACTAATTCCATTTGTGAGGGCTCCAGCCTTGACCTAATCACCTCCCAAAGATACCACCTCAAAATACCATCACCTTTGGGCTGGGCTTCAACACATCAAATTTAGGGGTACACATTCATACCATAGTATAACCTAATTGAGGAGAAATAAGCACATGAAAAACTAAGGTAATCAATGGTGGAAATGTCAATACAAAAAAATTTAGAAGGCAGTATGTGATCAGAAACCTGAAGAACAGAGTCTACCCTGCCCTCCTCCTTTTTTGGGAAGCATCACTTCCCAGACCTGATATACAGGATTACTGTAGAAGCCATGTTCTTGTAGCATGAACTCACCTGCCTGGCCAAAGTTGAATGGACCAGGAGTGGTACCTGACCAAGTCAGACCAATCAGATCCTCTCCCAGGAATTTGGAATTGGGTGCAGTTTGGTTATTCCCCTTTATAGAAGAGATGTAAATATTGGTAGCAGCCATTTTCCACCATGACAAAGCAAGGAAAGTCAGTTACAGTGAGGAAAGAGAATGAAGCAAATGTGAAAAGAGAAGCAAAGATAACAGAAGGAGGGAAGGGACTCTGGTTCTCTAATGCGCTCTAGTCCCTAGTTTCAGCAGTTCTGAGTTTCATTTTTTTCTCTGTCCTTAAGATCCATGAGAGCTTTCTGTATCCATTTAAGGGTGCACTTCTACTTCTGCAGAAAGCAATTTCATGTTTAACAAGTTGAGTTGATCTGACATCTGGCTGGCCTATGTCATTGGAAATCCAGGGCATTCCTGGTCCAATTTGAGGATGCTTTCTCAATACCCCCTTCCTCCTGCTGTATGTATTTACTAGCACCTCTCATTTTATAGCATCTCAGAGGTTGGATCCTTCCAAAACTCCCTCATTACCCTTTCTTTTAGGCTCCAAAGTGGACAGGTGCTTCAACTATTTAATTTTATTTACTCCTTACAATAACCCTTTTATGAGGTAAATACTGTTATTATCAACATTTTGCAGATAAATCTGGTGCACAGAAATTGAGCAAGTTCCCCAAAGTCACATATTTAATAAGTGTTTGAGTCAGGATATGAACTGAAGCAGTGTGACTCCTGAGCACATTCTCCTAACCACTAAGCCATTCTCCCTCATTTTGCTGGTATAGCACAGGGAGCATTGCCGAGGATGATGTTTTTCTTCAGCACTTTAAAATGTTAGGATCTTTCTATTTCTCCCATTCCGTATTTTATTTTTGTAAAGTATAAACCTCATAGTGGAGACTAGGTAGATACGCACTAATCTCTTTCCTCTTGCCAGGCAGACTGGAAGTCTAAATTTCCTACTCTCCCTTGAAGTTAAGTGGAGATACATGCTGCATACTGGCCCTGGAATGGGACAAAAAGTGACATATGCTCCTTCCTGGACAGAAACTTCTTTAGACCATTTTCTTTGTTCTTTCTTCTTTTTCCATGTAGATAAAGAATCCATATCCTGTAGATGACAGTGGCACAGGCTATAAGGAGCCTAGATCCCTGAGTCATCATATGGAGGCAAAATACCTAGGAGAACCATCCAACTGTCAGTGACTGGGACGTGAGTGGGAAATGATTGTGCTGAGCCACTGCAATTTGGGGTTGTTTGTTATAGAAGCTGCCAGTTTTTCTTTATTGATCTACTTAGTGAATTCCCCAAATTGGATGAGCACTGGTGGTCACCAAGAAAGTAGGCATTTGGGTATACATACCAAGATTATTTTTTATAGAAGCTTCATCTTTTTAAAAATATCCGATTTGTATTATTAGTGAAAGAAATTAGTAATAATACTCTCAAAAGACACGCAGCCCTATACTTTGGTTGTTAAGATGGTACCATGAGAGTCTGCCATAGCTGATGGAGTAAATCTTTCTGTGGCTCCTCAGAGCATTCTCTGGATGGTGGGGTCAGCTTCTTGCTTACGCAGGGACAGGGACTTCCGTCAGAGAGTCATGGAGTTACATTTCAGAACAGGATGCTCAAGAGCCCAGCTCCAGCTTACATAGAGGCTGCATTTAGTTGCTTTTTGACAGCAGCTGAGTGGGACAGAAGTTGTGTTTTGTTTTTTTTTAACTTACATACAGTGTGGCCATTCAGTCTTCTTGGGCCCATCATTTTAAGGGTTTTCTCCATTCCTACAAGTTAGAAAGGGGAGTCACTGTTATCCAAATGGAAAGCTTCTGACTTGGGTGAATAAAGAAAGATGTAACAAATGGCGTTGATTAAAGAATGAACCTTTATTTTCTGCGGGTCCACTCGTGGAGCTATAGAAAAAAACCTAAGTGTCCTTATGCTAGGAAGTCCAAACTCGAAGCTGATAAAATCCTTTTGGGAAGCTGTTGAAAATGTGCAGTAGAAGTTGCTCAGTTTGCAGTTAATCTCATCATTAAGTCAAAGGTCAAGGTTTTATTTCAAATTAAATTTATCATGAATTTATGAAAATGAACTTGCTACATTTATAAATGATCTCAGCCATCTCCATATGGTTTTGGTAAATTGTCATCTTGCAAAAGAATATTCTGACTTTCTCAGGGTAACAGGCTCTCTGCCTGACCATAGTGAAGGTAAGGAGAGACACAAGAGCTAAAATCTATGCTTTTGTTATATTCTTACAGTTTAAATTAAATGTCCCTAGACTGGGCTGCCAAGACATTGCTGCATTAAGATTCAAGGACATGAGCCTGGAGATGTTACACTTAAAATAATCTGTGGTTGTTGTTTTTCTATGTTATTAGTCATTCAATTAATATTCCCTGAGTGCTTTAATGTTCTATGCACTAAGTGCAACAAA
Organism: Kogia breviceps; assembly: GCF_026419965.1. NCBI lineage: Eukaryota > Metazoa > Chordata > Mammalia > Artiodactyla > Physeteridae > Kogia > Kogia breviceps. The sequence goes on along the minus strand of NC_081313.1, from coordinate 54,460,594 downwards.
ACTGCTACCTACTGTCAACTGGGGTAATTATTTATTTAATTTTTGCTGCCACCTCTGCTAGAGCAAGCCTTGTTTTGATACAGTACAAGATGGGAATCCAGAGTCTGGCACGTAGTGGGTGCTGAGTAAATGCTTGTTGAATGAATATATGAGCCCATTATGATATCTGACAAATCCTATGTGAACAGCAGCATCAACATCAGCTCTGCTCAGACTGTGTCCCTGTGAAAAGGATAAACTTTCCCAGGTCAAAAAAGAAAAGGAATTGTTTCTATAGTGTGTTAATGCAACAGACATTTACTGAATGGTTAGTTTGTGGTAGACACAGTGCTGGGCCCACTGGCTGGGAGACACTCATGCTCTGAACTCTAGTTCCAACAGCAGTATATTGGATGCCCCATGCTTTATTGCCTTGGGTAGATAGGTAATTAGTTAAGCACTGATGCCTTCGAGAGTGTCTCATTTCTTTTCACCCTCAATTATTCCAAGAGGGGAGAGAGGGAGGCAGCTGGTTGGTATGAGTGTCATAATATACCCCTATTTTCTTAGGAGTACATGGAATGAAGCAAAGTGTTGGACTTCCCTGGTGGTGCAGTGGTTAAGAATCTGCCTGCCAACGCAGGGGACACAGTTTAAAACCCTGGTCCAGGAAGATCCCACATGCCGTGGAGCAGCTAAGCCTGTGAGCCACAACTACTGAGCCTGTGCACCAGAGCTCATGAGCCACAACTACTGAGTCCACATGCTACAACTACTGAAACCCACGTGCCTAGAGCCTGTACTCCACAACCAAGAGTAGCCTCTGTTCTCCACAACTAGAGAAAGCCCACACACAGCAGTGAAGACCCAGTGCAGCCAAAAATAAATAAATAAATTTATAAAAAAAAACGAAGTGTTAACCAACATCTTCTTTGAAATGAGACTGGGAGGGATTAGCTGAGGGGAGGGCATCATTAGAGATAGAAGTGCCATTAATCCCTGTCCAGAAATAATCCAAGTTGAATATCTTATTGTTTAATTATTTTTAATCTTTTGGAAATACAGAGCCACCCTGGGGTGTTTTCTTTTCTCTCTCCCTCCTACGGAGCAGTCTGCTTGGGGAGCTGAAGGCTTCCTGTGTATTCCTGGAACTGGATCCAAATTCATTACAGATATACTGTGAAGTGGACAGAGATGACGAAGCTGGTAGAGAGGGTCGGGGAAGAGGGAAAGAAAGAGAGCTACCGTAAGTAGCCTGGGCTAGTTTTAGAAGTTGAAAGGTGATCTTTGACCTTCCTATGACTCATAAAGCACTTTATGACTCCCACCCCTTAGTCAAGAATTTTCAAGCTCAACAAAAGCGCTTTTAGCTGAAATGCCATTTTCACCCAGCTTCACAAGGACAACTTATTTTAGTTTCTGTGTTGACCAAGTACAGTTCTTCACTTTTGACTATCTGACAGCCGACCAACTTGGTTGATCCATGTGTATTTGTTTGGTCATACATTTCATCCAGACATAGAATAGTATTGGGTGACGAGGTCCTATTTCTCTGTTGTGGGAAATGTATCATAAGATGTGTGTTATTTAGACACATGGATGGATTAGAGCTGCCAATATGCAAAATAAGGAGAGGAGATTTTCAAATCAAGAGTCATCCAGAGAAGCAAACCCCTACATTCAGAATTGCATCCAGAGGTGCAAGCTAAGGGAATCCTTATAGCGGAATATTCCTGGGCTAAATACCCTGGACTTTCTAACACTTCCGTAGCTCCAGTCTCTGGTAAGGAGTACTAATTATTCCATTCACCACCAATGAAATGTCCAGTTTCCTTATTTGGCTCTTTGAAAGGCCCATAAAGCCAGACGAAAGAATTATAGCCATTCTTCTTTTAACAGGCTTCGGCATATGCTATGTGGTAGATTAAAATGACTACAAATTCTTTTGACATTCTTCAATGAGAGGCGAGGTCTATGTCCTCTCAGCTTGAATCTGGACATGCTCTTGACTACTTGACCAATAGAATACTTTTGGAGGTATCACTGTGTCTGTTTCTGTGGTACTTTGTTATGTGGCAGTAGATACCTAGAACACATTGGTTGGTTTCAAGGTATGGGCATCTGAATGTGGTGATCCATCAGGATCTTTTAAGTTGTGCAGAAATGATCGCATTTAATAAAAAAATCTAGGGCTTCCCCGGTGGCGCAGTGGTTGAGAATCCGCCTGCCGATGCAGGGGACACGGGTTCGTGCCCCGGTCCGGGAAGATCCCACAGGCCGCGGAGCGGCTGGGCCCGTGAGCCATGGCCGCTGAGCCTGCGCGTCCGGAGCCTGTGCACCGCGACGGGAGAGGCCCCGACAGTGAGAGGCCCACGTACTGCAAGAAAAAAAATATCTACTATTTTCCTGGTATTGTGCCAACTTGGGGGGATATTGATATTCATATTTGGCTCCCATTATGAAGAAGTTCACAGTCTGATGGAAATGATAGATGTACGGGGAACATCAAGATTTGAACCAGTGATGCTACTGGTGGGATGCAGGCTTAACAAGATTCCCTGGGTTATCCTGAAGAGCATGACTGGAAACCACATTTTAAGAAGCATTAGCTGGAGAATATTCCTGAGTTTGGAGTGACTCTCTGAGACTGTGCAGAGACTCATCTGGAAAGCCTCCACAGAGAAGGTGACAGTGCAGCCATCCCAGACTTCCGGCAGCCCTATATGTGTTGTGATTGGTATACTCTGACAAATGCCAAAAGTCTTCCCCAACCAACAATACCTTCCTCACTAGCCCTCCATAGTATTCAAAACTCCTATGTAATAGTCCATCTTTGAATAGGCTCTGAAGGTCTCTGCAAATTTTAAAATATTATTTGGAAAGGGTTACACAGTAGACCATTTTTAACCCCTAACATATTAGCCTGAATTTCCTTATTTTTTTGTTCCAAATTATTATCTTTGATTGATTATCTGGGCCAGCCGTTGAATACTATAGATGCTCAAAATACTTTTTTTTCTGATTAAATAAATACTTGTCCTGGGCTCAGAAAGTTTGCACAATGGTGTTTAAAGGCATGGATTGTTTTAAAGAGAGACACTCCAGTGAATGTAAGAAACCCCTCCTTTCAAAGCACAAATTGCTTCGAAGGTAAAGAATGACCATATGCTCTTGAAAAAACAAATACACATTTAGCACTGGGGTGGCTGTGAGGAACACACAGCGGGATTCAGGGTGGTGCATTCAAAGAGGTTGCAATCTAATGAATCAAAATTAACAACACACTCAGAAAATTACACTGTGTACATATGTTAGTGCGAAATAATGTGGCAGCCATTTAAAATGGTATAAGAATTTAGCAACAAAGTCAGCCAGAGGGGCATTCTAGTGCCAAGGAAATTTCTTCCCAAGCTTGTGACAAAAAAGGACCTGGCTCTTTTGTGTGATATGTTCAACGTTGTTTCAGATGCAAAGAATGTCTGTAGATCCTGTGAAAGAATATTAGAACCTGAAGGAAGACTGTCTTTTGGAAAAGATAATGAAGCATAATAATTGTTTGGGTTAGGAAGGAGGATAATTGTACTGACTCCTTCTCAGCTGTTACCAAGACCAGATCTCTGGGACTATCATAGTCAGAAGGAATTCTTTCACTTATTGTGATTATGCAAAGAGATTATGTAATCTCTTTGCCCTACCTGTTTGCAGAAATAGGTTAGAAGCCCCACAGCATCATTCATCCCATTTCTAAAATGGAGGTCTGATGATAACACTTCGGTGCTTAAAATCCACAAAAAAATCCCAATGCCTCAACCTAACATAGGATTCCAGAGCCTGGCACCCTCCCTCTCCAGCCTCCTACCTTGCCACAGCTGTTTATAGCACAGGCTCCGGCCACACAGCTATTTCTGAAGCTTCTTTCCCCATAGCACTCTCCTCCCATCTAGATGACAATTCTACATGTACTAGAACCAGCTCAAGCATCAAGTCTCCAATTATACATTTGCTTTTAGCTTCCAAGAAAGAACACATTTATTGTACTCTTTGTTGTGTTCTCATTGCACTTAGAAAAATTTGGTATTCTAAATATGGTTGTGTGCCCTCTAGGCTCACTCTCCTCCCTTCTCTGTTCTTCTCTGTGCCCCAGGAGCCTGGCCCATATGCACTCTGGGTTTCCTTGTCCTCCAACTCCCAGTGGGATTTGGCTAATGGGACTCACCGGCGGGAGTTCAGAAAGGAGGATGCGAGGGAGTTGAAGTATTTATTTCCCAGCTCCCCCCTGCCTGTTTGCTATGGTTTGTCTGGATCTTTCTACCAAAAGCTACCAATTTCTTTCAGGCAACCCTATCCCTATAGCTACCCTTTCCTGCCTCTGGGATCCTCTCCCCCTTCCTGCTTATTTGGCTCTCTTGTGGTAGCAACAGCTCTTACTTGCTACTGGACATGGAGTACTGCTCTGCCTTTGTCTGTTCCTTGAGACCCTGCCCAGGCCTTGTGAACAGCCTTTAATTTGTTTTACTAATTACCCAATCTGAGTGGGCTATCTGTGTCCTGTAGGACTCTGACTGATACACCTAGTTTGCAGAGTAAGTTCAGGAACTTTATGTAATATCTATAATCTGATAATTTGGTATCTTTTTTTCCAACATGCCATCTGAACTGCTTCTTTGAGCTGTAAGACAGGTAGCCCCAGCCTGCTAACAACAACAGAAAACATTATTCCAAGCCCCCCGCTTTTGCACCTCAGATAGGGAGTTTGGATGCCATGTCTACGTACTGAGTCCACAGTGACAGATCTAGTCAATTAAAATTAGGAAAATTCTAACAGTAGAACTTTGATAGTTGGGTGTACCCTATCCCCACTAGCAGTGGAGGAAACATTTTTATAGAGGCTGGAGGCAATGTAGAGAACCAGTCCTGATCTTCCAGTCTCACTGCCCAATATAGTGGTAGCAATTCCATTAAATAGCAGGTATTTGTAATTCAGGTTGTCCTAGATAATTAATCCAAAGTAGATGCTCAATACATGCCTGTAAAATAGAATTTAACTGGATGGTTTCTGCAAGTTGCAAGCATAGTGGAGTGCTGAGTCGAAGCCAGAATTGAATTCTAGTTTGAACTCACCAGTTTCTGAAGGCACCCAGGTCCTTCTTGGGACACTGGTGGCAGAGCTAACATGTGATACACCGGTGGAGTGTCCCAAGTAGAGAAGACCACCCAATAGTCTATAAATTGCAAGGCAAGGAGGGTAACTTGCTGTAAAGTATTTGCCAAATGATAATGTCAACCACACATAAACCACAGCGGGTGGAAAATTACATGTCTGAGCCGGGGACTGTCGTACATTTAAAGGTTAAGATCAGCAAGGAATTCCTCTGGCTTTCCTCTCTGACAAATGCCCAGGTTCACACAGGCAGATATATCTGAGCCTCTAGGCTGGGGGGTCTGGAGAGGCAGCCACCACAGAGAAGGAGTTTTTTCATGGGTGATGCTTGTGGATGAAAGTGAAACCCCTGACTTGTGTGCCCAGGGGCTAAGATCTGAACTCCTGGCCTGAAAGAGAGGCTCTGTTGAAAGAACAGTAGGCCTCCCTATGCTGAAATTGGCCAGTGGGATTTTTTCAATTTGCACCTGGTGTTGGGCAGGGGTTCATGAAAATCCACAGAAAGGAATGTTTCCGAGTTGAATGAGGGAAGAGGGGGAAGAAAAAGTAGTCCTTTGGAATCATGAAAAGCACTGATTCAGTGTGTAAAATGGAGACCTAAGTCTTTGCTGAGGAGGACGTTTCTCAGCCAGCCTTGGAGGTCTACACTTCACAAACATGTGCAATGAGTATTCGCTGTCACCTCATTGGTTAGCCTTTGAAAGCTGAGCTGCGACGTTCAAAACCACCCAGGGGGAGCCAGAAAGGTTGTCCTTTTCTAACCAGGAGTCTTTTTCATCTTCTCTTTCCAGTGCAGAAGGCTTTTTCCAACCCACTAAATATTTAAAATTCATACTCAGTGACAGCGCTTTCTTGACTAAGTTGAAGGGGTTGGCATTTTTTGAAGCCTACTTCTTGTTTCCAGAAGGGCCAGAGTCTTTCTATAAAACATATGTTTTATTTCATCTAGAATTTCATTTAAGTAGTACAAAAATAAGAAATGCTTATATACAAATTTCAAATGCCACTAAAGCGACTAATTTAAAAACTTAAAGTCACCCTTAATGTTAATCTAGAAATGACCACTATCAAAGGATTGGAGGGTACTTTTCCATGCTTTATTTTCTAAGCATTTAGGAACATACAAGGCATGCATATTTTTTTTAACTCTAAAAGAAGAACCAAATGTATAATTCAGGACTTGCAACTACAATAACTGGAATTAAATCACCAAAGATGACAACATTGCTTTGTTGAAAGAAAACCTCTCCACTCCTATTTCACCCGACTTCCCTGAGGATTTGAAATTGTTGATGAAGTATCTCTTTGAGCTCTTACTGCTTCTTATCAATTTTCTGTCCTGGCAGCCCTTTTGCTCCTTGGTCTCTAAAACCTGTGGCTTCTAAAGCTCTTCTGTTTTGTGACTTCAGGTCTATATGCCCAAGATTTACAAATTTGTGTTCTATGTCATCCTGAGGTACACATTTTAAACATAGTATAGAAATACGAAAACAAAGTTATGCAGTGGATTCTCTACACTTAAATAAACTGCTTCTCTGATAAGTATAAATGATCTAAGTGGTTTTATTCTTGGCAAATTGCTAGTTTTTGAGAAGTTTAGGGAACTTTCAAATGACTTGTTCTAAAAATATTAGGTGGGACACGTATTTGGGAACTTTGGAGTCAAGTGATCAGACCTAGGGTGAGGTAGAGAGATAATGATTCAGGATACAATTTTTATTCTAGCGCTGGGTCCACACGAATGGTGGGAGAAGGATGGTACTGTTTACCCAAGTAATGTGGAAAATCTCTGCTATGTTTCATTCAAATGCCCTGTAATTTTTTTTTACAAAAAGGGTTTTTCTAACATTGTGAGCTCCTGGTTTCTTCATCAGGCAAGGCTGCTGGCCCATCACTCATGATTTCAGTTTCCATTACAATGCTCATTTGCTCCCAGGTTGACTTAGCCTGTGCCTTCTTTGTGATCCTGCTTAAATGTGCTTGAATTCATCAATGTGCTAGGTTAAGGCTGTGGTCAGCCTTAAAATAATTTTTTAAGCTGATAGATTCAAAGACTTCAGAAATGCACATTGGACTTTCCAGTGCATTTATGAAAAATTGAGAATTTGGGACATATATAATAACGATAATGAAAAAAGTTTAATATCTGACTATGCACCATGCATTTCTTCAGATGTTTTCATAAGCCTTATCTCACTTAATTCTCCATCAGATGTTTCATAAGCCTTATCTCACTTAATTCTCTACTTAATAATCAATGCAACTACATTTATTATTTGCAGATGTGTAAGCAGAGGCTCAGAGAGGTTAGGTCACTTGCCCAAGGTCACCCAGCAGGTAAGTTGCAGGGCTTAGATTTGAACCTAGGCTATTCTACTCCAGAGCCTTAACTACTGTCTTTCACTGTCTCCCTTTATTGACCTGGGGCATCTCTCATCAATTTAACTGTGTGATGGCATTTCAGGCTAGCAAGGGATCTCAACCCTGGGTGCACATTGACTCACCTGGGGACCTTTTGAAATATACCAAGCCTAAGCCCAGCCTCCAGAGATTCTGACTTAATTGGAGTTGAGGCCAGTATTGATATCTTCAGCTTAGGTAGAGGCCAATGTTTGGTTTTTTAAAAAAGTGATTCCAAAGCTCAGGCAGGCTCTGGGTTAGAGATACATTTTCTCTGAGAAATAGATGCATAAAAAAAACCACAAAAAACCTTTGGGGGTTTAATGGCTTCCTCTCATTGTTTTCCCCCTGCTCTGAATGCCCTTGCCTTATTTCCCATAGACACTCCTGCCTCAAGAATCAGCTCCTATAAGAAGTTTTCTAATCATCCTTTCCTTTGTACTCCCTAAGCAGTTTCATATTTAGCGTGGCCTAGTTATTGTGGTGAGTGCCTCGTAGTTGGATTTTAATCAATTTACATATGCTGCATCTTCCCACCCAGTTAATCTGTAGAGTCCTTAAGGGCAGAAGTATGTCTTCTCCAACTTCTCTTTCCTTTCAGGTACCTTGTTTAGTGCTGTGTGTACAGGTGTGTGAAACATGCTGGCTGAGTTAGCAGCAAAACTGCTGTGGGATTTCAGACCTGTGGAAGGGTGAGCAAGGGGCAAGGAAGAAAACTAAATCAAGAACTGACAGTTTTGGTATAATAATCAACTTGTATTTCATGTATGTATTCAGTTGATACTTACTGAGCACGTACTACACGGCAGTCATATTCTAGTGAGAGACACAGAATCATCACGTAGATCCATAAACAGGTCATTTCAGATAGTATTGATATCTTGAAGGAAATAAAAGAAATTAATGTGGAAGAGAGCGACTGGGTAGGAAAGGGGCCTTCAGGAAAATTGGGGAAGGCCTTGCTGAAGGAGAGGATGTTTGAGACTAAAATCTGATATGTCAGCCATGGAAATTCTGGAGAGTGTTCCAGACAGAAGCCCTAGAGGTAGACATGACTTTAGTTTGTGTGCTTGACGGAGAGAAAGAATGTTATTGTGGGACAAATACTAAACAAAGAGGCTAGTGCAGAGGTCAGAGATGAAGGCTGCGCCAGACTCTGTGGCCTCAAATGTCACAGTAAGGAGTATGGATTTCATTGTGGGCATAATGGAATTTTGAAAAGTGCATGTAACCTAACTGCAGTTCACAGTCAACTGATGATGCAAATGCAAATGTATATGGGTATGTGGGCTGTCCTAATTATTTTATATTTTTGGATGGGGACCTTAAGGAAATTCTACTAGTGACCTCTAGTGTAAGGAAAGCTTTAGTGTATTCGGTTCTATTTGTTCCTTCAAAACATGGCCCTGACCCAGTGTCCAAATGCCTGAGGGACAGATCATCAACTATGTTTGTTTGTTTGTTTTTTCTAACTATGCTAAAATGGAGGAGGGGGAAGAAATCCCCCTGACAAAATGTTTATCTCATTTTACTTTGGTGGTAACGAGGCAGTAGCAGAGTTGTGGTTCGCTGTGTCGTTTAATAACATCAGTTGACTACACAGCTCAGCTTTCTTTTTCATTATTTCAGTATGAAGCCTATAAATAGCAGAAACCTTGTGATAAACATTTGGTGTATTATTTATTGCCTCATAGATTCTGTAAGTCAGGAGGCCCAGCACAGCTTAGCTGGGTCCTCTGCTCAGGGTCTCAGAAGGCTGTAATCAGACTATCTGCTGGGCTGCATTCTCATCTGGAGGCTTAACTGGGGAAGAACCTTCTTCTGAGGTCACTCAAGTTGTTGGGAGAATGTATTTCCTTGCACCTGTAGGATTGAGTGCCTGGCTTCTTGCCATCTGTCAGCTGGAAGTCATTCTAGAGGCTTCTATCAGCCTCTTGCCATGTGGGTCAGTCTGCTAACAAGACAGAATCTTAAATAACACAACATAATCATGGAAGTGACAGGCCATCACCTTTGCCATATTCTATTGGGTTAGATGCAAATCTAGGGTCCATACAACAGGACCATACAGCAGAATACCTAAGGGCATGAATGGCAGAAATACAGGACCAGGAGTCATAGGGGCCATCTTAGACTCTGCCCACCACACTTGTTTTTTTGTTTTGTTTTGTTTTTTTTAAAGAAGATGTTGGGGGTAGGAGTTTTTTATTTATTTATTTATTTATTTTTGCTGTGTTGGGTCTTCGTTTCTGTGCCAGGGCTTTCTCTAGTTGTGGTAAGTGGGGGCCACTCTTCATCGCGGTTGCGTGGGCCTCTCACTATCGCGGCCTCTCTCGTTGCGGAGCACAGGCTCCAGACGCTCAGGCTCAGTAGTTGTGGTTCGCAGGCCTAGTTGCTCCGCAGCATGTGGGATCTTCCCAGACCAGGGCTCGAACCCATGTCCCCTGCATTGGCAGGCAGATTTTCAACCACTGCGCCATCAGGGAAGCTCCCACACTTGGTTTTATTTAAAAAAGATGTTTGTCTTTGGAAGTTATAACCTACTAATGTAGTAAAATTCAGTGGTTGCTGATAAGCAGATGTCTTAAACATTTTACTTTTATAAATGTAAATTTTGTTCTTTTTGGGTTTCCTCTGAAAGTAGAGGAACATACATCTTTTATACATGAATTTGAACTGGTTTGTAAACTGACAAACATCTGCACAGTTATGGATTTTTATGACAGTCCAAGGCTACCTCCTATCTTTTTGCAGTGAGATCACTCCATCCTGTACTATACAATAGCAGCCAAAATAAATCTATGGAATTTTTAAACCTGCCTTTTTAGGAGACTGCTGTCCCTGGAATATTTGCAGAGTGAGGTCCTCTGTGCACACTCATATGATGCTCTGTCATCTTTGGGAGGAGAGCCAATATTATAAAATGTTGCCAGGAAAAATAATGGATCACAGCAAAATAACCTGGGCATTTAACCAGCCTGTGAGTTTGACATGCTTGATGTCCGTATCCTTTTAGCAATGATTTGCCTTTTATTGCCACTCTTTGCCTAGCCAGTATTTTAGTGGTTCCTTTTGCTTCTGGAAACGTCAGCCCCAAGATATTAGATCCAAAGTGTGGTGTTGTCAGGTCAGAAGCAGTAGTAAGGAGTAGCTTGGAGGGAGTACCGAGAGTCCCCACCCCTCCCACCCTCCCCTCCCCATTACCACTGCCCTTTTAAAAATATGGACAGTTGATGTTTTCTCAAACTTATGTGAAATGCTATGTAAATTGGGCTCCAGGATAAGACTCCTACACCTATACCCTTCTAACTAGATTGCTGCCCCCACACCTCTCCCATTGAGGTGTTCTGAGACTCCTTTCATTTTAGGTTGATATCAGCTAAGAGAGATTTGGAAGCACGTCTTTTTCTTTACACATGCCTTAGAATTCAAAGGGGAAAAAAATCATTGTAAATATTGTCTGAAGGACAGATGTGAACTAGCTGCTTCTCAGACCCAGACAACTGGTTTGGTTTCTTCTCTGGGAGGTGGTTGCTGCCAACCTTTTCAAGTTTCCTGGGTCAAAGAAACAGAAGTTATAGAACCTGTAAGTGTTGACTAAGACAGATGTGGCAACTTTGATCAGTTAAGTATGAATAGATCAGAAATTCGAGGTTTGAATTCTCTCTGAAATGCATACACACTTAGAGGGTAAGGAGACAAAGCATTTGGCAGAATACATCTGCGGAGTTGCCAGCCATATAATGCTTGATCAATAGCCAGATAGAGTTTGCCAGACCCCAAAGCAGCCAGATTTGCTCCTCTCCACATTAAAGGAACATTAAGGTCTTTATCTATTGACCTGGACCTACTGAAGAAAAGGGAATTTTAGGGTTGAGACTAATGTTTCTTGGAAAAAAATCACTTCCAAATGCCTAATTATTGCCGAGATCTCTGTGTGACATTGCATTTCTAATGCCTGATATTCAGTGATACACAAGTGTGGAGTCTGCAAATAAGTAAAGGATGTTATTTATAAAGAGGGTAGAGACCAATTTGCCTCATTAGGTCGAGCAAGCATAAGGACAAGTAATGGCCTCTGACTGCAGTAGGGGAAAAGTAAATGAAATGTTAGAAAAGATGGCACTATGTAACAAACAAGGCCACAGCTGCATCAGGATGTAAAATGACTTTCCCAAGAGCCCCAGGTAGAAAGTACACAACAGACAGACTTTTGAAGTTCTAAGAATAAAGAGATGTACTCAAACAATAGTGATAATTATTATCTTTTTTGACAATTGGTGCCTCTTTGATAAGTTTACTTTTTTAAAAAAATTATTTATCTATTTATTTATGGCTGTGTTGGGTCTTCGTTTCTGCACGAGGGCTTTCTCTAGTTGCGGCAAGTGGGGGCCACTCTTCATCACAGTGCACGGGCCTCTCACTATCGTGGCCTCTCTTGTTGCGGAGCACAGGCTCCAGATGCTCAGGCTCAGTAGTTGTGGCTCACGGGCCTAGTTGCTCCGTGGCATGCGGGATCCTCCTGGACCGGGGCTCGAACCTGTGTCCCCTGCATTGGCAGGCAGATTCTCAACCACTGTGCCACCAGGGAAGCCCGATAATTATTATTTATTTGTTGTTATTATTACTACCATTTACTAGTTACCAAGCATGCACTTGAAACAGGGCTATGTTCTGTGCTACCCCCTGCACATATACTATTTATAAACCTAACAGCCATTCAGCACAAGTATTCAGTTGATGTGACTTCTTTTATAAGATTCCCAATCAGAATCTAGAAACCATGTTCTTGTCCATATGAATTTTAGGTTGCTATGGAAAGGTATCTCTGAAGAGCCGGGATGCCTTATACCTAGAGGTCCTTGCAGATTTCCAGCCATTCAAACACACTGCCTTGCCCAGTCTAACCCAAAGTGATTATATAAAGCATATCATAGAACCAGGTTAACAACTATGACAGATAGGTGGCCCAGTCTGTGCTCAAATTTGCTAAGAAACTGCAAATATTATTTCTTAGAATTAATGGACCAAAGTATAATATTTCCTAGAATTAATAACCAACTGGCCAATTCTATACTGATTATGATATGTGAAATAATTTTTATTGGGAGCTTATGGAACAGATACTATTCTAATAGTTTCTATATATAGTAACTCATTGAATCTTTACAATAACCTTATGATATAGTTTTATTCAGGAGTAACTAATATTTGAGATAGTGTTAGAATTGATGAATTGCTGTAACAAGCATCCCCTAAATCTTAGTGGCTTCATACAATAGAAGATTTATTTTGTGCTTAGATCACAGTCTGTTGGATGGTTGGCAGACAGCTTTTCACATCATGATTTGCAGAGGCAGTAACAGCTATGGGGTCCTCAGAATCGTCTCCTGGTTCTTCTGTAATTGGCCGGCAGACAATGAGACAGGAGAAAGAGCATGGAAGGTTCTGTGGGAGGTTTGAGGGGTCATCCCAGTAGGGGCATAACTACTTGTGCCCACATTCTAATGGTCAGAATTAGTCACAGCGCCTCGCACAGATGCAAGGAGAAAATAGGAAATGGGATTTTCCTTTGTTCCCAGCAAGGAAAAGAAACCATGTGGTAAACATACCACAGTGTTTCTGCCCCAGATAGATACTGTGTTTATCCCCGCTTTATAGATGAGGGAATGAAGGCTCAAAGGTTCACTACACAATATCACACAGTCAGTGAGTAGCGTGGGGTTACAAAAACAAGTAGGTTTATCCCTGAGCCCATGCATGTAACCACAATTCTACTGCCCAATACAGTAGGGTGAGAAACATTATTCTCAAGGTATCACTGTTTTGTTTGATAGTTTCACCCCAGGTCTAGCCCCAGATTATTATTTAAATATTTTTATGATTGGGTGAGTGTGCCATTTACAGAGTCCCAATCACTGGTCATATTATAAGCCAGTTATTCAAACAAAAGAAGATTCCAAACTCTGTAGGAAAACTGAATATCAGCCTTTCACCCCCTACACCCATATGCTTTCCCAGTCTTAGACACCCCCCCCCCACTCACTCTCTACTATTACCACCACCAGCAAAAAAGAAAAAAAGAAAGGAAAACAAAGTCCTCACAGCATTTGAGAAGGTCAAAGGGACTTCAGCGAGTTAATATCTGCCTGCTCCTGAAATTAACCAGACATTTGGCTCTCGTCCTATAATGGATATTTAAAAATATCAGGCCGTGAGCTCTGAGAGAGTTTGGGCCAGACTTCAGCCTTGTGCTTCATAGCAGGCTGCTCCACGACTTTCCTTCCCCACCACTGCTATTTCTCCCGCGTCCAAACACATCTGAAACCATATCACTGGGGCTCCCCCGTGGTGCCTTTCCCTGAAGTCTTGGAGACAGCCTTGGGCTGGCCGGGTCAGCCCCCTTGGAAAGCTTCAGAAACCTGCCTGTCAGATGTGTACATGTCAACACGCCACCTGTTCTGGCAGGAAACCAATTTTCTATTTCTTCCTCCTTTGGGAAGCCTGTTTCTGGCATCTGTCCCCACTTATCCGGCTTCACACACTGAGACAAAGAAGTCGTTTCATTTCTCAAGCCATCTTTCCCACTTCTTAAAAAAAGTTCTTGAGTTCTCTCTCAACAGGTCTGTTGGCTCTGTTGTCTTCCTCTACTTTATGTATTTTAAATTCCTCTTGTTTCCGTGTGTAATATTCTTGCTCTGTTTTTCTCTTCTAGTTCCCCTTCTTTGTTTCCATTTGGAGTCTTCATTCCATCTCTTTTTACCAACTTTGATTATATAAAAGAACCCCTCTTAAGTCATCTAAGGACAACTATTGATCTTAATGGTTTCCATTGTTATTCTGGAACATTTTGTCATTTATCTTTAGACGAGTTTGATGACTTGCTTGTCTTTCCTTCTCATGGTGCACACTAAGATATAGCCAGTCTGAATGAGAAAGCATGACAATATTAAAATGTGGGCTCACGCTACTGATCTGTACGTTAAGAAACACTGCTTTCTGGATTTTTAAAAGAACATTAGACTTTCACTTTTTTCCCCAAACTGCTGCCTCCTCTGTTGTTTGAAACACGATTTCTTTGGAGTGTGAAAAGAAATGGGTTCCAAGGAGGTTGCCTCATTGTCGTGTAGGCAGGTCAGATGGATTTTCTTCTTCCTAGAGAGTCATCCTATGATCTTGAAAAAGTGAAGCTGCAGGACAAAAGTGTATTTAGAGAAAGATATTATGGGACCGGAAGCTTAGAGAATTTAACTTCACTTATGTGACTCAGATGGCCTCCCATTTTAAGAAAGTCATCTGAACACTATGTACTTTGGTTTTGCCTTTTTATAAAAAGGAAGCCAATAAAAATATAGCACCCAAAATACAGGCCCCTAACAAACTTCCAATAAATGGCTCATTAAAATCATCTTCAGAGTTATGTGGGTGAAAGCTTAATGAACTTACCAGCAAGTTTGTTTCCCAGCAATTGGAATTTTGTGAACATTCTGTGCCTTCCTCCTTCTATCTCCTCCTGTCAAACCCTCAGCCAGTTCTTATCTTCCAATGAGCAATATTTGGATTTGCCTGATATGTTTCATGGGGCATGAAATGTTTAGTGAAAAACAGGAATTAGCAGGGTGTGATGAGATTTATGGTGCATGCTCTTGGACATGATGTGGATTTATCTTTACCCCCTCTGTTCTCTCTATGACACAGTGTCACAAGTCAATAATCTTGCAAGTTGTCAAGGCAGTGCCCATGGGCTCAAATACTGGCTCCACTGCTGTTTAACTATGTGATTTTCAGCAAGATCTATAACCCCTCTAAGCTTTAGTGTCCTCATAAGTAAAGACCTCCTTGCAAACTGTGAGGATGAAATGCAGGAAAGCATGAGAAGCACTTAACACAGTGCCTGGCATATAGTTGACGGGCAACAGTTAGCTCTCCCATCAGCTCAGTAGAGAATAGTTTTTAAATATTAAACTAGTCTTTCTTCCTCTTCCCTTCAAACATTAATCCCTGGCAAATCCCATCTCCCTAAATTCCTTGGGCCTTTACAGTTGATTGCCACAGGGTAAGAGAGGGTGGGCACACAGTAAAACTCCTCAGAAGTTATCATTTAGCTCTGAGTTGAAAAGCTGAGTCTATAGTGTGACAGTAACCTTGAAAGCCAAGCTTTTGAAAAAGAAAAGAACCTTCTACATTGTAAAGCTTCCCTTTACTTAACAGGAGTCAAGCCTGGTAGATTTGGACTCCAGAGCTTTACTTATGAGCCCTAGAAAAAGAAAGAAGGAAGATGTGATGTAAGAAAAAATTTCACCTGACTGAAAGGGAAATTAAGGAAACCCATCAGGTTCCAGAGAGAGGAGTCCAAGAAGGAGGAGAAAAAAAGAGAGGCCAGATGGAATTGAGGATTGTGACTTCACCTTCAGGATGAAAATTCTGGGTGGAAGAAGGTTTGAGAAACCCTGAGAGTAGGCTGACATAGCCCAGACATCTCAAGATAAATAGAGGGAATTCAAAAGCCCTTTAGGGGAGCTCCCTGTTCTCAGTCTAGCACTGGACCATCCGGGTGAGAATTAGAAAGGCCCAAATTCTCCTACATGGCCAGGATGGATCTCCAGAATCCTCATGTGTTTCAGTAAAAGAATCAAGAAGTGCTATATAACACACCATTGTAAAACAGTTATACTCCAATAAAGATGTTAAAAAAAAAGAAGAAGAAGAAGAAGTGCTATAGACCACTGAACCAGAGAAGGACAGAGCAAAGTCCAAGAGGTAAGATGGGGAGGTTATTTCATGATGCTGAGTCCTCAGGGCAGGCGACTATGGCAGAAACCACAAACTTCTACCTCAAGTGCTAGGTACAAATGAGATAAACTACATCACACTAGAGACAAGCACGGGCAGCAGAAAAAAGATCCAAATGGTCACCTGGTGTCAGAGGCCTGGAGCATTCAAGGAATAGCAGAGACAAGAGTGACCCAGAAATGATAACTTTAACTTTTCTCTGCTACCTGTGAAAACAAAGAGCTCCTGAATAAGATAAGATCTGAGAGAGAAGATGAAGGATCTATGTTTACTTTTGCAAATCTGAATGTAATTTATCACTTTCTGACCTTTTTACAAAAATAATCAAGAACTGGCCTCATACTGAAGCTGACTTTCAGTTTGCTCCTGTGAGTAGGGTATTTGGCATAGGACATCTAACTACATCTCAGACCTGTGGTGAAAAAGAGAAACACCTTTTGAAAAATAAATTTTGAAGCTCCACAGAATAAAGATGGTAGTCTGCCACAATTACATATTATTTTTTCATATGAAAGTGGGTCACCTAAGGGCATCCAGCAAAACACACACACACCTGTAGACATGCCAGTTAGCCACTTAGCTATATGAGTAGTCCTAAACAAGGTTTATGAGTCCTAATCAGATGTACCTTGCTACTTACTGCCTGAAGCATTCCCTGTTTGGGGCTGAAGTAATCCAACTAAAAATATACCTACCAATCCACACCTCCCTGTTTTTTCTAGCTGTGTGGACACCAAGGGCAGAAAAAGTCTCCAAATAGACTTCAAAGAGCCCACAGCTCTTCAGGACACTAATTCACACCAGTATTGTGAAAAGCGGAAGAGATGTGTAGCAGTTACCAATAATGCCAACAAACTCAAGGTGTTAGCGTGTGAAATGAGGTTGTTATGTTGATGACAGTGATTATATCAACTGTTCCTCCTTACAATCATAGGGTACATTTAGATCACGGACACTAAAATTACCAACCAGTCATTTAGAGCTCAAATTTGCAGCACCCATTCAAAATAAATTGGTTCATTTCAACTCAGTGGCATTGGGCAACAGAAAGAATGTGAAGTTCTCAAACTGGTTTGTACCAGCTCAAGCTTGATGAAGTTCTAGGCAAATGGTTCTTTCAGACATTGCTCAACTAGGACATCATTTCTGCTTTTGTCAGAATGGAAATCCCAAAAGCACATATTTGAGAGTCCACAGACAGTCTGCATAGTGTATTTCAGTAACTCCTAAAGCTTCACTGTTGGAAAATTCTTTATTTTGTAACCCAAGTCTCCCAGCGTCATGAGGAGTCACTAGGTCCTTGAACGGCCATCAGTCTGATTCCAAGTCTCCATCTTGGATACAACAGTCCTGTCTCTTCCTCAAGTATTTCTAAACACTCCTAAGATGGCTTACATTCCTGGTGGTTGCTTATTGTCTTCATTAGGAATGGGTATGTCTGCCTGTAACCAGAACTTAACTGCTGTGGTTTAGGCAAACAGAAGGAGGGATGTCTTTCTCAAAGTCTGGCATTGAACAGTCCAAGGGCTCTGTGAGGTCATCAGTGTTCCAGGCCCCTTCGGTATTTCTTTCCTCTGTCCTTAACACAAGGCTCTTGCCTTATTCTTGTTGCTTAATGGTCACGAGACGGTTGCCCCTTTTCTAAGCTCAGGTCTTTGCTCTCAGTAGAAAGAGGAGAGGACAAAGAATTAAGGGCAACACCTGAAGCAGGAAAGCAAAACTTTCCCAGAAATCCCCTGAACACCTTTAATTATGTCTCAATGGTCCAACATGAGTGGCAGCAGTTTCCCTGAAGCCTGGGAAAGCAAGGGTTTCAGTGAGGTGCATTCCCACCTGAAGAAACAAAATATGAATGGGGTTGGTAAGGAAAAAGGGCAGCATGGCAGCTGAACACCCAGCAGTGTCTGCCAGCCTTCCCATCCCTCATCCTGAGCCCCTGCTCCTGGCTTCTCCACCCAGGCCAGGTCTCCTAACTGCAGGCAGGGGAACTCTAACTCTAGATACCAAATGTGAATGCCTCGATGGTGGCCTTGGCTCCTTGTGGGGGTGTGGCCTCTTGGGCATTACTTCCTGTTCCTCCAGCCTGACACCATATTGCTGAGACCCCTTTATTTCCTTATTCATTCAATTAAAAAATACTCTTGAGGGCTTCCCTGGTGGCTCAGTGGTTGAGAGTCCGCCTGCCGATGCAGGGGTCACGGGTTCGTGCCCCGGTCCGGGAGGATCCCACATGCCGTGGGGCGGCTGGGCCCGTGAGCCATGGCCGCTGAGCCTGCGCGTCCGGAGCCTGTGCTCCGCAACGGGAGAGGCCACAACAGTGAGAGGCCCGCGTACCGCAAAATTAAAAAAAAAAAAAATACTCTTGAGCAACTTCTGTGTGTCAAGGACTGTTCTAGATGCGAGAGATATGGAAGACACCGAGATCTCAAGGCCATACCCTTCATGGACCTTACATTATAATGGGAGAAATGGGGTTTCCACCCACCTGTTGTCCCCTTACCCGGCCACGTCCGTGCAGGACACGGCCTGCACCAGTGTTTATTCCCCTGATGATCCTGATCATTCCCCAGGGATCAAGGCTTCTGGCCTTCTCTCTCTCTCTACCAGAAGAAGTCAGAAAAAATAAGAAAAGCATACAACAAACATTATTTTTTTTCTGAAATGAACCCACTGACCTATTCTAAGTCTCTTATGTTGTTCAACAGGATATTTACCACCTCAGTCTGAAGCACCTGCCTCTGGGTCACTCCGTTTGCTCAGAGATTCCTCAGGAAGAATATTTTCACTCTTTTCCTGCATGAGAGACTTCGCTTTAAACACCAGTTCCGGTTTGCACCTTTACAGCCACCAGGAGT
The DNA here is from genome assembly GCF_026419965.1 of Kogia breviceps. Lineage (NCBI taxonomy): Eukaryota > Metazoa > Chordata > Mammalia > Artiodactyla > Physeteridae > Kogia > Kogia breviceps. The sequence goes on along the minus strand of NC_081313.1, from coordinate 54,441,406 downwards.
TCAGGAAATGTGGGATCCCATCCAACATATATCTCATAGAGATTCCTCACAGAGCAATTCTGCCCATTGACAGTTCACAGCTTAATTTCCTGGGCACATTTGCATTGACAGTCTGTGTTCTGAAGCTCCTTCATAAAACTCAAATTCTGGTTTTATTTGAGTCTAGATGATGTGTTGCTTTGAACCTCTTCTTCGATTAGGGAAAGGAGATGATAAAAATCTCAGGCCTGACTTACCCCACCAACTCAGGACCCCCTGTATAAAGGAAATATGACAGTATCAGAGTCATCATATGCAAAGGTATTCAAAGAGAAAGGGGGTCCTTGAGGAGGTTTGAAGGCTCTGTGTGCAGGGGACCAAGGGTAATGTGGTTGAATTTATAAATTTCTCAACTTCCCAACGTATACTCCTTACCAAACTGCCTCATCTCCGGCTCCCATGCTCTGTTTTGTGTTCTCTGTCCCAACTAAACATGGGATTTCCTCTCATTTCAAAACCTTCCCTCAAGTGCTTTTCCCTGCTCTCTGCCAAGCTCATCCTTCAAATTCACCGTTCAGGATATTCCTCCTCCTTAAACTTGGCACATACATGCCAGCCTCCCTGTCCTCACCCTGCTCAGCCTGACTCTCCCTTGGCACTTGTATATAGCTGTGTCCAACTATCCATCACCTTGCCCCTTTACTGATGGCTGTGCTGATTCATCATGAAGTGATACAACTCAGAAAAGGGACATCGGGGTCTTCTACGTCCTCGGGAACTCCCCATTATAGATTGTGTAACTCCTCGCCCAAAATAGATCATCTGTAAATGAGGCCGCTGCAGGTTTAAGATGCAAATTTTCTCTTCAGCAGGCTTGATATTCTAGGCAATTTACATTGGCGACTGCAGAGCAGTGGGTGTGTAACTGGTTCCAACCTGTCTGGGTGGTGACGCAATCGTGAGGAGGCCATCTGTGTTTCCTCCATCTGCCGAAGCTTCTCTGCGCCTAAGCAAGTGCAATAAACCAACAGCCTCGCCTCTCTGAGCAGCCTTCTCCGACTGGCCCACTCCTCTTTGGGAGTCCACTGACTCTGACGCTCCAGAGCTGTAGGTCTATAGATGGATCACGGTTCCATGCACGTGCCAATAAAGAACTGCAGAACCTCTGAGCCTCAGTTCCCTTATCAATAAAATGGGATGATTGTGTATTCCTCGTAAGTTTGATGTGAAGACTGTGTGAGAAAAGGTGCAATGAAACCCTTTGTACGTTGTGGGTGCTCAGCATTGTTAATTCTCTGCCCCTCTCTATCATATCCCCCTGCCGGGATATTCATTGTTCGTTTGCATGAAGTCTCATTTCCCCTCCTTTATTGTGAACCCCTCCAGGACAAAAGTCATATCTTATCTGTCTTTACATAGGGAGGAGTAAGGTGACAGAAGGAACATAAAACCATCTTGGTCATGGACCTGCCATTCATCATCTGTGTGACATTGGGCTAGTTCATTTGTCAGTAAAACAGGGGGTTTGGTTTAGACGATTGCTAAAGTCTGTGTGTCTGACCTAAATCCCCTAAAGAACGTAGTATATGGGCATCTAGGAAGTGTGAGACCCAAGACGTTTTAATAGGTGAATAGGAGAACGTCCAATGTCTTAATGGCATTGTGGTCACACTGGGAGTTCCTTCCAATTGGGCTCATTCAAGCCCAGCGGACTAGAGAGCTTGATCCTGCTGCAGCTTCGCAGGCCCACAGAAAGAAGGTGTCCCTTGGAACTGAAGCCCCACCCCAAGCCAAATTCTAAGAACCAGGAAAGCATGTCACAAGAGTACATGCCCTCCCCTACATCACATCCATTCAACTGCCCAGCAAGACTGATGTGAGGATGCTGGTGGGAATGACGGATTGAGAGACAGGAGTCTAAATTCAGGCTCTGCTATTTCCCTTCCGTTTTTTTTCACACAGCTGATGCTGGAAGCTAAGGTACACAGCTGGTGAGCAAATGTTTGGTACCTTCCCCACCCACTGATAGTATAATGAAAGTCATTATTGATGCTGAGAATTGCTTTGAATTATCAGGTAAAAAATGCTATATGGGTCGGATTATAAAATTGCCAATTCTATGACCATATCTTTATACAAGGAGAAAGGTTTTTTCCCTGTGTCATGCCATTTATTTAAAGTTATACACAACCTGACAAATTTGCTATACAACCAATCAATTTAGATAATATCTTTGAGCCTGTATTAAACAAAGCTGGGACGAAGGTTCCTGCTCTTGGCTTGTTCCTGGTACCATCACAAGAATATCTACCACATTTGTTTCTAATGAGCTCATTTGGATCTTTCCTTAAGAATGCTAAGACACAGGATCACTCCAATGCAACGGCATTTCTGTCTCTAAGACCAGGAACCTCAAACAATACAAATTTCTATAATTAATTGAAATTGGCCAAAGGTCAAACTAGTGGGAGGAAGGGGTTGTAAATTAGTCACCAAAGGGGAATGACTTATCCAGCTCAAAAGATAAGTTAACCTACCTGTGGCCCTAACCTCCATTTCAGCACAGTCCTCATTTGGAAATCTGGACTGGAAGGCAGTAAGGTAAAGAAGTGTAACTCATTCTAAGATGTGAGCTCCTGGCGATTTTCAATTTTCACAAATTCTTGAGTTTAAGAATTTGCAGAAGGACTTGGAAACAGATGTTATGGAGACTGCCAACTCAAATGCACCTAGGCGTCACTAATATATCCTGCTTCATCAGTGTGGAATATGAAATAACCTCTCATTTCTTTGCAAGTTCAATTTATAATAACTTTAATCCCCTGTGCTCACTGAGAAGAGAAGTCTATACTTTCTTTGCTGACCATTGCTCATGAGGAGACTAAGAACCCAAGTCCACATTCACTCAGGGAAGATGATGACAGCTCTTGCTGTGTCTCTACTGAAAGCATTAGTCCATCGGTCTAGTGCAAGCAGAAAGGCTGCTGCCACCAATCATCTGGGGTCGGGGAGGTCGGCAGGGCAGAGTGCTTCTCCCTAGGGTGCCATGTTCCACTGAGCTGTGAGGTGCCATGCCATAGCAAGTGGGGTTCCAGCAGGGGAACTTTGTGATCTTTGTGATCAGTCCTTTTTCTCACATCCTCAGCTGCGTCCCACTGGGCATGGACACCGTATGAAGATGAGTGAATCAGGAAAGGACAATGTCAGTGCCAGACCAGCTCTCCTCTTGGACCGTCTTGACCCTGTTCTTGAACTGAAGGCACTTGAATGTACCTGATGGTGAGTTTCCCCTTGAGCCCCACCCTAATGACTTTTCTTGCCAAGTTAATTCAGTTTAAAACATCTCCGTATTTCAGAGATGTTCTAATAACTTGGAGTATCTAAAACAAGGACTTTGAGTCTTGTTTCTCTTCAACCTCCAAAGAATCCCCCGAATCCCATTATAAATACAGGATTGGTACTTAAAGGAGTGCACTGGCTAATGCCATTGCCAATAGCAGTCAAGCACTAAGACTTTGTCAAGTCAGAGAATACCCTCTTACAACCCTTCCATGTGAACCCTGGGTGAGCACTAGCCTTACATCAACTGAACCTCTCATATAGCTCAGCCCAGAACAAAATTGCCTACGTCAAAGTGATTTGATAGCTAGAATCAGAAACAGCAACTTTTAAAATGGGCTTTTTCAAATAGTAATAATGAAATAATCATTTTAAGTCCTACGTCATTGGGTGATAAAGACAGACCGATAGTTTGTGGGAATTGACCACATGCTGAGTACTTTCATACATATCATCCTTATTAATACTCAGTGAAAAGGAAAGAGGAGGAAGGGAAGAGCCCTGAGCCCCCAGATGTGCGGATACTATGCTAGTCCTGATGTACTTTGTCTCATTAGAAAGCTAAGTCTGGGAGAAGTTAAGGAACCTGTCAATGTTCACACAGCCAGTACATGGCAGAGCTGGGATTCAGAATCAAGTTTTTGTAACTCCAGCATCCATGTCTTAACCGCTGTACCCTGAGGCCTCTCCGGCTTAGCAATGAGGTAAGTTGTTATCTCATCAAAGCTGCACAGGGCTTCCCTGGTGGTGCAGTGGTTGAGAGTCCGCCTGCCGATACAGGGGACACGGGTTCGTGCCCCGGTCAGGGAAGATCCCACATGCCGCGGAGTGGCTGGGCCCATGAGCCATGGCCGTTGAGCCTGCGCGTCCGGAGCCTGCGCTCCTCAACAGAAGAGGCCACGACAGTGAGAGACCCGTGTACCACAAAAAAAAAAAAAAAAAAGCGGCACAAAACACAACGTACGAGGTCCATCTAAAATTCTATCTCTGGGCTTCCCTGGTGGCGCAGTGGTTGGGAATCCGCCTGCCAATGCAGGGGACAAGGGTTCAATCCCTGGCCCGGGAAGATCCCACATGCTGCGGAGCAACTAAGCCCATGCTCCACACTGCTGAGGCTGCACTCTAGAGCCCAGGAGCCACAACTACTGAAGCCCATGCGCCTAGAGCCCGTGCTCTGCAACGGGAGAAGCCACCACAATGAGAAGCCTGCACACTGCAACTAGAGAAAGCCCGCACACAGCAACGAAGACCCAACACAGCCCAAAATAAAATAAATAAATAAATAAATAAATAAAAATTCTATCTCCTCCTCTCCTTGTAGCTCTGTTCCATGCCAGGTGTGCTTTGGTGATTAATGCTTTTGAAGCTCTGGGTGTGTCCAGATGATCTGCTATCTACAGCACACAAATGGGAAATTTCAAGATGGTGTTCTTTAACAGGCTTGCCACCAAATGCTGTCAGAAAGCTAAAATTGTCCAGGCTATTTTGAGATCAAACTCAAAGTTTTATCCAGCTTCTCCTCAAAGTAAATTGACATCCATGAATCTCGGAGCCGTTCTCTGCCTCACATTTTAGTTGGAGTCATATAGCTAGAGTTTGTGTTCAAATTCATGTCCCTGTGTTGACCCTAAGGCTTCTGAAAAGCCCAGTGGAATGACAGGGTTTCAGGTGGGATTGGGGGCCTGCCTCCATTTGCTTCAAAATAAAGACAAGAGTTGACTCAGAATATGAACACAGTACCAGGAATAAAATTAGAATCACCCATTTTATGTTTACACACCACATAAGCTGAATGTGGGTGTAGCTTGTTTACTTTTAAGTATAAATTACCAAGTTTTCCCACCTTGAGATAGAAACCTGACCTGTGAGACAGAATTTTCTCTTCTTCCCTCCTTTTCTAACAAGTAGGGATGACTCAGGGAAATGTGTGTTGGTTTTCACTCCAGGTGAGAAAGTAGAAGTAAGGCCGCAAATTCTGAGTAATGCATCTAAGATGCATCTGAGACCAGAGTGGACGGGACACTAAAACAAACAGTAACGAGGACTGGAAATGTCACCCCCCCCACCCGCCCCATTATTGGCGCTTGACACGTGGCCCTGGGTCCTGACGTCCTCATGGTCACTGTGTAGCCCAGGAAGTGATGCAGGTGACACACACAGAGAATCTTTTCCTGGAAATGGGTTTGGAGGACAGCTTATTATACACAGTAAGCCCTTGTGTATGTGATTAAAAATAAACTCAGACAGTGCATCAGGTTACAGTGATGTGTTGAAAGGCAAAAATCCACCTATCCACATGCCCTGACCGAAGCCTTTGCCCGAGCCTGGAATCCCATCCCAGGACCTCAGACTAAGTGATCAGACACTTCTTTATCCAGAGTCCAATGACTTAGGGATAGACTTCCATGGAATTTAAACTTAGTTTAAAAAACGCATAACTTTTGGGGACTTCCCTGGTGATGCAGTGGTTAAGAATTCGCCTGCCAATGCAGGGGACATTGGTTCTATCCCTGGGCCAGGAAGGTCCCACATGCCGCGGAGCAACTAAGCCCATGTGTCACAACTACTGAGCCTGCGCTCTAGAGCCTGCAAGTCACAACTTCTGAGCCCACGTGCCACAACAACTGAAGCTCGCGAGCCTAGAGCCCGTGCTCCACAACAAGAGAAGCCACCTCAGTGAGAAGCCTGAGCACAGCAACCAAGAGTAGCCCCCCGCTCACCACAACTAGAGAAAGCCCACGCAGCAACGAAGACCCAACGCGGCCAAAAATAAATAAATAAATAAATAAATTTATTCTTAAAATAAAAATTAAAAACACATAACTTTTTGGGTCTTTTTAAGAAAGGAGACCATGTTGTCTGAGACAGTCACATGATCTTTTATCTGTCAGCTTGTTACTGGTTACCCAAATGCCACTGTAGAGGGAGGGACTCTTCTGGGTCATCTTTCACATATTTTCCTCCATTCATTGTTCATGATGTTATCCAGTCACAGCGTGTTTGTTGGCCCCAAGCTGTATGAATGAAAAATATGACAAACTTTCAAGCTTTGTCCCTCCAGACAGAAAAAAAATAATCATAATTTTTTTTATCATTGCTTTTGCTTCTCTACTGAAGTTCTGGTTAAGAAAATAATATTTCTGGACCAGAAAATGGTGTATATGGGTCAGGATGTTATGTCTTTTCTTCCCCCATGATGTACATCTCAGTTGAAATGTTTCCTTCCTGTCTTCCTTTCCCGTGCTGCACAGCAATAGTTCTGGACTGACTGTATAATTTCAAGAGGATAATTTTCTATCAACTTAAAACACTTAGGAGGACTCAGGAAAAAGTCTTTTGGCACCTACTTAGGCAGAACTATTATGCTGGTTGCAGTAACATTTTGGAAATAAGAAGTGCCTTTAGTCTCATGATTACATAAATTTCTACTTGGCAAACAAGGATTATTCTGGCATTGTGGGCCTAGAATTTAAGACATCATCTTTTTTACCTAAATTCCTTTTCTGTGAATCTACATTGTTGGTGAGGACACAACCCAGGGAGGTATTTTTTGTAATTCAGTGCTCAAGAATATGGACAAAGTTTCAGGGGACTTAAATATTTTAAATTATTTTAGCAGGTACAGAGGACTGGAAGGGGAAATCACAGCTTCTCATTCAGTTATAGCCCGTGGACAGCTACAGGAGAGAGCTCTAGGGCATACGGGGGGAAGCATGGCTCCTGTATTTTCATAATAGGCTCCCTGAAACAGAAACATTTCAGGTAGTAAATGAGTCCCAGCGGCAGCTTAATGCTATAAAAAGAGTTAGAACCTTTGCCTTAAGTATAGGTTCCCAGCCTGTGCACTGTGGGCTCCTGGCAGTCTGCAGTTTTGTAAAGGATGAGAAATTGGGTAGAAAATAGCCTGGATGGTATGTCTCATACAATTGTGTCCTAGGTCAACTAACATAGTGGCTAAGGCCCTGGAGCCTTCCAGGTTCGAATCCTGGCTACGCCTCTTACTAGTCGTATGGCCCCGAACAAGTTATTTCACTTCTGAGTGCTTCCGTTTCTTCATTTCTGCAAAATGTGGACTAGTGTCACATACTTAGGCGTCAACACACTTTGGCTGTTGTTGCTGTTTGACAGACATATAAGTGGCTGCCATCATGATAAATTAAAAAGACGTTCAGGGACTTCCCTGGTGGCGCAGTGGTTAAGACTCCACACTCCCAATGCAGGGGGCCTGGGTTCGATCCCTCTCAGGGAACTAGATCCCACATGCATGCCACAACTAAGAGTTCGCATGCCGCAACTAAGGAGCACATGTGCTGCAACTAAGGAGTCTGCCTGTCACAACTAAGACCTGGCGCAACCAAATAAATAAAATAAATTTAAAAATAAATTTAAAAAATCATTTGAATGTGATTTCATGGCTACTCTTTGCAAATATATAAAGTTTCAGTGGATGGAAACCAACTGTAGGATTACCATCATATGGGAGATCCCTGTTCTCAGAAAGGGATAGAAGGAATAAAGAGGTAGGGCTGAGTTATCCTAAAATAGAGAAGAAGATATATATGACAGGCAAGGCCAGTGTCTCTCATTAAGCACAGTAGATAGATAGTCTAGGACTCATGACACTTTTAAGAGCTCATAAAAATGTTCTTTTCTTTCTTTCTTCCGTTCTTTCTTTAATAAATTTATTTATTTTATTTTTATTTATTTTCGGCTGTGTTGGGTCTTTGTTGCTGCTCTCGGGCTTTCTCTAGTGGCAGCAAGCGGGGGATACTCTTCATCACGGTGCGCGGGCTTCTCATTGCAGTGGCTTCTCTTGTTGCGGAGCATGGGCGCTAGAGCAGAGGCTCAGTAGTTGTGGCGCATGGGCTTAGCTGCTCCGCAGCATGTGGGATCTTCCCAGACCAGGGCTCAACCCCATGTCCCCTGCAATGGCAGGCGGATTCTTAACCACTGTGCCACCAGGGAAGCCCATAAAAATGTTCTTTTAAAATTAGAAGCGGGCTTCCCTGGTGGCGCAGTGGTTGAGAGCCTGCCTGCCGATGCAGGGGACGCGGGTTCGTGCCCCGGTCCGGGAGGATCCCACGTGCCGCGGAGCGGCTGGGCCCGTGAGCCATGGCCGCTGGGCCTGCGCGTCTGGAGCCTGTGCTCCGCAAGGGGAGAGGCCACAACGGTGAGAGGCCCGCGTACCGCAAAAAAAAAAAAAAGAAAGAAAAAAGAAATAAAATTAGAAGAAATGTTTTAATATGTAATATCAGCATAGAACTTTTGCATATAATTTTAATATTTTTATAGGGGAAGGGTCCAATGAAGACAAAAGTATTAGGGCCCATGGAGGTCATAATGTTGCCCTGACTTGGCAAGTGCCTCTGTTACATTTGCTCATGTACTTCTCTGTGTCCCCTAACAAATGGGGAGATCTTCGAGCAGAGATTGCATCTTCTTTGCCACTGTACACACAAAGCCTGTTGTGGTGCCTGGCACATAATAGGCAGCCAGTAAATATTTGGTGAATGAAGGAAATGATTGGCATTTTGGGTCCCATGCAACAAACGTGATGCCCTGGAAAGAAGCTTGTTGCTAAGTCTCTATGCGAGCCCATCTGAGGGCAGCCTAGAAGCGCATTTGAAAGTGGTGTTCTGTGTTCTGTGGATGAATATTTAAAAGGATGGAAAAGTCATTGAGATGGGCAAAGAGAGAGAGAGACATATTCTGTTTTCTCTGGATTTTTTTTAGACCAGTCTTTGCATGAAAGACTGAAAGTTTAGGTCCGACTGGGGCCCAGCTCCTGGGAAGGGAGCCCTCAGAGATGGGTCTTGGAAGAGTGAGGCTATTTGTAGCAGAAGGGGCAGTGCTACCGCAGAGATTTGAGAACACCCTCCCAACCCTCCCTTAGAGCTCTTCTGGGTCCTCCACTGCCCGAGGCAGGGAAGGGAGAAGGTACTTGGAGGCAACACTTCCAAGAAGCCAAGCTCTGTATGGTAACTAAGAACCAATCCAACTGGAGTCAAGTTGAAACATCAAGGTTCTGATCAGAGATCACTGTGAGCTGGATCCACTTCATGGAACACTGGGAGGTGGTAGAGGAGATCTGGGAGGCAGGGGACAGAACTGGGGAGAAGAGTGGAAAAAATCAAGGTAACTGAAGTCTGGGGGAAAAAGGAAAATATATTTGCTTTGGATTTTTAGGTGAAATTAAACTTTTTTGCTTCAATTCTTATATTCAAAAATATTTCAAATACACTGTGATCTATTTACAATAGGGAATATCATACAGAAATCAAAATAAGTAACCATATGAATGATTCTTAGCAATAAAATACTTAGTTTTAAAAAGTCCCGAAGTATTATATACAGCCTGATAACTCGAGAAATTTTTATATGGAGAATTTTAAATACTATAATTTCCTCCATGTATCCACCTCTCAGCTTCCATCTTGTCTGATCTTGCCTCATCTATATGCTTCGACCCTCCTTTATTATTTTGAAGAAAGCCTCAGTCATCAGAGAATACCATTTTTATAATGTTAAAAATAACTAAAATTTAAAAAATATTTTCATGAATACAGTACATGCAGTAAAACTATATCAAAAGAAACTCAAGGCCTGGAGAAGCACAGCACTTTGGCTGACAGTGACTGTGGGTGAGGGGAGTGTCAATGTGTAGATTAGCGTCTGAGATTCTGTTTTGAATGGCCAGTTCTGGGTACTTATCACCTAGTTAAAAAATAACTGCTTAAAGAATAAGCTAGACACATAAAAGTAGATCATTCAAGAACCAACATGAAACAGTACGTGAACCAAGCATTCAAATTCATCCAGTTCCGTGCACTGAAAGTCCCATGGGTCCCCTTTTCTGTCTGAGTGAATGAAGTCATCATTGCCTTCCTTTTCAAAGGTGACTATGCTGTGTGCTAGAAGAGGACTTTGAATTTAACTTGTCTGAGATCCTGGTTAGATGGGTTGTACTATGCATCCATAAGCATGCCCTGGTCCTTTTTGCTTTAACCCACTTCACTTTTCCTTACTCCTGCCTGAATTCTGGGACCTAGAACCACAGCTTGGTAGAAGAGGCAGCAGAATAATTACGTCCTGTACAGGAGAGGCACATTCATTACAGCCAAATGTACTGTGAGGGCTCCAATAAGATGCCTGTGCAGCGAACTTTATTTCTGGCAGGAGAGATTTCAGAGCAAGGGGGAAGATAGGGAGGAAGGAAGAAGAGAGAGGAGAGAGGTGAAACAGAAAGACAGAGAAAGAAAGCAGGGAGAGTGTTTACTCATAGCTATTTACAGTGTATATTTTCTCAATCCAAGATGTATTTAAATGGATTAATATGAAGAACTGTTCAAATTTGAACAGTTCTTGAAAGTTGAAGAACTTTCAGCCTGTGTCCTGACTTGAGTTTTGGATGTCAATACAATTTTGGTCAGTTGAATTGCTTGATTTAATTAACTCTGAGCTGTTAAGCAAAGGGGTGGGGACAGAGTGTAATGCATTGAGACCCCCTCTTTTAACCCATGTTCTGACCTATTGAGCAGGTCATGTAAGCTCTCTGGGTCTCAGTTTCCACATCTGTGAAAACAAGGAGGATGGACTAGAAGATTCTAGGATCCATTTCAGGTGTAACATTTTGTGATTTTCAGTGCTTGAACAGACCATAAATAGCACAGACAAGGGTATTTCACAGGGATTTAAAAGACCAGTACGTTTGGTCTCTGACTCCCCGGACTGATGTTCTGTTTCTATACATGCAGTAGCTTAGGTCTTGAGCTGTCATGTATTTCCATATTTTCTTATGACTTGCAACCTTAAAAGGAAATGAGGGTTGCAGAATCTTCTCCACAAAACCCCGTGTTAAATGGAGCAAAACTTTTCTTAAATAAGGAAGAGTTCTCTGAATGGGAACAGCCACTAAATCAACCTCAGATTCTAGGTATTCGCTAACACAAGTCACAGGTAGAAAATGTCTCTCTAGTTTGGAGAACCATAGGATACTGAGAACCAGTCCTGAAATACACACATACACACACACACACACACACACACACACACACACACACACACACACACACACCACATTTATAATTGAAGGAAGCATCTTTTTTCAGTCCATGCAGTCTGATTTAGGGCCCAGAATCATGGCTCTTCTATCTAGAGAGGAACAGGTGACAAGGCATTAGATGCTGTGCTTAATATGTGATGAAGGTCAAATCAGTAGGAGAAACACATTATTTAATAAATAGTGCTGGGATCACTTTTTGTTCATTTGAAAAATGTCAAGTTGAACCCTTAACTCACATTATATACTTAAATACATTCTAGATGGACTAAAAAATTAAATAGAAAAGTAAAACTACAAACTAAGTAGAAAAATCGTGTATATAATTTTGGATTGAGAAGCCTTTTCCAAGACAGAAACTATGAAGAAATAGGTGGATAAATTTGACAACCTAACAGTTTTATATTTCTGTACATCCTAAAAATATAAAAGTTAAAGGCACAGGACAAACATGATAAAGAATCAGTATCTCCCTGAGAGCAAGAATTCTTATTAGTCAATTCAGAAAAGATACCCCTCCAAAAGAAAAAAAAAAAAAAATTGGCATAGGCAGTTGGCAAGAAAGAAGTAGAAAATAGTTTCAGGGATAATCAAAGTACAATAAATTAAAACAACAAGATAGTATTTTGCCCATAAAGTCAAAGAGTTAAAAGACTGATAATAGGGCTTCCCTGGTGGTGCAGTGGTTGAGAGTCCGCCTGCCGGTGCAGGGGATACGGGTTCGTGCCCCGTTCCGGGGAGATCCCACATGCCGCGGAGCGGCTGGGCCCGTGAGCCGTGGCCGCTGAGCCTGCGCGTCCAGAGCCTGTGCTCCGCAACGGGAGAGGCCACGACAGTGAGAGGCCCGCGTACCGCAAAGAAAAAAAAAAAAGACTGATAATAGCCTTGGTAATGGTGTGGTGAAATTAACACTCTTAAGATTAGATTTACTCCTGGCTTTAGTATAAAATCTTAGGAAAGTCATGAAAGCTTTCTGAGCCTCAACTTTCTCATCTCTAAAATGGAGCACATGATAGTCTCACTCACAGGGTCAGTGTAAAGATTAGCTGAGATAATGAATTTTAAAAATAACTTTGTAAATTCGAAAGTAATAGACACACAGCTATACACGTTTAATATATAGGTCTAATTATTGAGTCTGATAAGCCAAGTGGACCAGTACTGTGCCTCAAAGAAAAAAAGGGAGATGGAGGGGTAAGTAAACTTGCTTCCTTGATGCCATATTTAAGCTACTGTACTACTCAGAAAAGTTCCTTGAAAGAGCTGTGTGGCATTGAAGCTTCAGTAAGCTACAGTTTAGAGGTGCTGCTAACAAGGACTGAGGCAGCTGGATATTGTTATAGGAGCAGCAGACACAAAGAGGGCCCTAAAAATGATGTTGGCAGGAGTGGATGCCCCAAACCACCATTCACTGGCAGCAGCCATGACAAGAAGTAGTGATGGAAGCCACTTCCAATGATAGAAACTTCCCCAGTGGAGCACCTGCTGAGCGTGGTCCCTGGTACAGGACTGTGTCCAAGGAGAGGAGCCACTAGCAGCGAGGTCAGTAAGCCTGGCAGGAATTACCCTCAGAGCTACCATTGAGAGTGGCGGCTCAGAGATGGCACTGTGGAGATCCCGGGGGAGGTGGAGACCATTGGTCTTCTGTGTAGTAGTTAAGACATGGGGGCTTCAGACCAGGCTTCCTGGGTTCAAATCCTGATTCTACCAGGATTTGTGTGACCTTGGGGAAGGTCTCTGTGCATCACTTTTCAGAGTTGTTAAATGTAGATAATAATTGCATCTAACTGATATGGTTATTGTGAGAATGATATGAGTGAATACACATAAAGCATTTAAAGATTTGTGGACCATAATACATGCCTCACTCATGTTAAGTATATATTATTGTTGTGGTTATTGGTAATCCTACTACTATCGCTACCATAATCTTCTTTAAGAGAGACTAACAGCTTCTCACTAGGAAACTTGGCATCACTGGAGGCTTATATTTTTGGTTTTCACCACCATGCAAGACCTAGAGCTCCTCTGTTTTTTCAAAAGGAAAGAAGGTCTAATAAAAGAGCTGTAATTGTAGCAGTAGATTATTCCCCTTGCTACTTAGAGAAGTATTCATCTGTCATTTGACTCCACCTCCTCTTTTCCATGGAAAGAATGGAAGGAAAAGTCTTCAGCCTGCACTATGGGAACTTACAGCATTCACCAAGATGCAGCAGCCTGTCACCTCCACCAGAGACCCCTTTCAGGTTCACAGTCTCAAATCCATGCTCCAAACAAGTGCCCCCAGTGGGAGGGCTATTACTGTACTCCATCAATAGAGAAGCCAAGTATAACTTCTGTTTCATGTATTCAACAGTAAGTTCAAATATCTCAACCATGAATATTTCCTAGAGAATATCCCATGATGGTTTTGGAATTTCCAATGTAGAGGAGCTTGATAAAACAAATGAATGAGAGCCAGTCAAACTTCACTTCCCAAATGACTTTGCCCTTCCCTTCTAGGTCAAAGTGTGCTTTGTGCCCTGGTGTTAATGGTGCTATAAAGCAAAACCTTTTCCCTATGTAATTTGGAAATTTAAAAGATTTGAGAAACTAATTTTAAAATACAGCATTTGGGTGACTGTGACCAGTGACACGTGCAGAGTGAACCTGCAGTCAGGGATGTCTGATCCCTACCGCCCCAAGGTTGGTGCTATTTAACAATTACAACTGCCAATCAGAAGAATGCTCACTATAAGATGTCCCTATTTAAGGCATGTAATTGGATTAGCAATTAGTTATTCATGTCATAAGAGAGAGAGAGTGTGTACTTGCTACGGCCAATAGTTCCTGGTATGGAAAAAGGAGAGGTTCAAGAGCTGGTCTGGGTCATGACCATGCCATCAGACACACAAGGTACCTTCATCTCTACTCTAAAAATGAAATCACCAAGGTTTCAAGAGGTTAATTGACTTGTCTAAGATCACTCCATTACATCATTATTAGTGGGAGGGAACAAGGGTGAAAGGAGGAAAATAACTATTTGCCTTACGTGCCATCCATACTGTCTTTTTCTCCAGGGAGAACAAGGAGCCATAACCATCAATAACTATAGAATATACACCAAACTCTCCACATAGAAGAGGTAGTCAGAGAGAATGGGAGTAGAAAAGAAACAAAATGCCTGGACACTCAAAATGGACACAACAAATCAAATCCTAGATGTTGAACAGGCAGGACCCTTGGACAATGGGTCTACCCATGTTGTCAGGGATGAGTTGAAAGAAGAGAGTTATGAGGGGTGATGGTGCAATCAGCATTGTTGACTTGTCAGAGGGGCAACTTGACTTTCGTGTGCTGTTTATTCCCAGCTACTCTTTGGAGCAAAGGGACCACTATTACTTCTGGGCTTTCTTAGGGGCTGCTGAAAACATGTTCTCCTTTCCATGTGTAGTAGAAAGAATATAAGGAAGGAAGGGAGGGAGGGAGGGAGGAAGGAAGGAAGGAAAGGGAAGAGAAGGAAAGGAAAGGAAAGGAAGGAAGAAAGAAAAAAAAGAAACAACCTTTAGAGTAATATATGATACTGATTTGGCCAATTATCAGTGTGAAAACATATTTGCTCATCTATAAAATGAGAATGACAATGATAGTGGCGATTTTGGAGAATTGTTGCAAGAACTAAATTGGATGATATTTGTGAAGTAGTCAGCATTATATCGAGCACATCGTTCTTCCCTAACAAAAGTGAATCCCCTGCTTCTTTTCTTAGGAAATAGAAGGAGAGGCAAAAACTGGTATCATACTCTGTTGGCCTTTTCCTCTTTCCCTGTTCTCTGCTTTGAACTTGAAATAAGAGTGCCTGGCTGAATAATATACTTCTATTGTAGGGGTTTTTTTCCCTTTATCTCTTGAACTGTGAAATATCAGAGTAACCAAGAAAATAAATGTTGAATTCAGCAGCATTTTGATCTTGTGCAAACCTTTGATATGATAAGGCAGTTTCACGCAACCACTGGTTACATAGTCTCAGTGTCATATATTTATAAGGAATGGAACACTATTACTGTAGATTTAATCTGGATGTTGTATCAAAGTGTATTATCAAGGCAAGAGTTCAAGTTATGCTGTTAATGTGACTAAACCCAAAGTAAAGACAACAGAGTACTTACTCATAACACGCTCTGGAGCAGGAATAAAATTGGGATGTACCTCTGAGGGGCTGCGGCTGGGGATAGCCTACTGATATTTACAGAATACGCCATGTTTCAGAGGACGCATCTCTCCCTCTGTAGTATGACTTGAATAGTATTCTGATTCTGCTTGTTTTAAGAGGGTCAGCAGATCAGCCAACCTTAAGAAGAGTCATAAAAGAAAAGTGCACTTGTGTTATCAGAAGGAAGGGAAGAGCGGGGATAGATCTGTTAAAAGCCCACTGACCACAAAGGGAGGGCAGATATGCCAATCCTACAGAGGCTTGGCTGGACCAGGGAGCTCAGAAGCAGGAACTGTTTCTTTGAGAGAGAGGAAGAAAAATGAACCCAGAGTCCATTATGGAGGGAAAACTCTTCAATACATGGTATTTGTATTAGTTGGAAACAGCAAACTTTGGCTGAGTTTTAATTTTAAAAAATTTCTTGAAGACATATTTAATTGATTCAGAAAAGCCTGGAAGATGGAGAACCAAGAAAATAAAGAGGCTAGGACCAGAGCCTAAACCATGCTACAGGAATTTTCTGACGGGGATAGTGTATAGGTTTGCTAAGGCTAGCATAACTAAGGACCACAGACTGGGTGGCTTAAACAACAGAAGTTTATTGTCTTACAGTTCTGGAGTCTGGAAGACCAAGACTGAAGTGTCTGCAGGGCTGGTTCCTTCTGAGGGCTGTGAGGGAAGGATCTGTTCCAGGCCTCTCTCTTTGGCTTATAGGTGGCCTTCTTCATGTTCACATGGCATTCTCCCTGTATTTCTCTTCACATTATCTTCCTTCTTTGCATATCTCTCTGTCCAAATTGCCCCTTGTTATAAGAACATCAGTCATTTTGGATAAGTGCCCACCCTAAGGACCTCACTCTAACTTGATGACCTCTGCAAAGACCCTATCTCCAAACAAGGTCATGTTCTGAGATACTTTGGATGAAATAATCAACATAAGAATGAGGGCAAGGGGACATAATTTGACCCCAAACAGATAGCCCCACTCGATACTACTTATAGGACCCTGTTTCCTTCTGGTGCTATTACCCCTGCTACCTAGATCAGTGAGGGAGGAATCCTCCACTGTCCCAGGTGGAAGCACTTGGCTGGACTTGGTCTCATGCACGCAGCACCCCTGCCAGTGAGCAGAAAGAAAACTAGAATTGGACTCTTCAGTTTCTAGAGTGGGAGGCAGGTTCTGCCTTCTGCCAAGATGCATGCTATGAGAACACCTTAAAAGGATGTTTCAGTGGCTGAGCAGTTAAAAACCTGTCAAGTAGCCACATCAGTACTTTTTCAGCCAACCAGTGTCTTCAGGTAGGCATATTAGTCTTCAGAAAGAGCCTCTGAATAACATATAAATAGAGGGTCTAGAACCAAGTGAGTTGAAGAGGGACTCTAATGATTAATGGCAAAACTTGTAAATTGTAGTCCAAGTCTCTCTCTCTTCACATTGAGAGAGGTAGGATAATGTGGAGCCTTTCTGCTCAAAGTGATTGACTTCTGCCTTCACAATCCCAAACAGAAGAGGCAAGCACCCAGGTCCCTGTAGCCCTTGTCCTCTCTGACTTTGCCACCACAGTCATCTGTGATGAGACATATATGTGCTGAGAAGTGGGGAGCAAAGGTTTCTTTGGATTAGGAGAGAAGCAAAGCGAGGCAAATGATGCCAGAGCCCTTGGTCAGAATCACTGCTGAGTAATAGACATCCGTGTTAGGAGAGTCTCTATGGAAACTTATCTAGAGAGAAGAGTGTCAGGGAGAAAACTCAGTCCTGTGTCTTCTGGGAATACATAAGAATCAAATGAAATAAGCACCTGAGAATGAACAGCTACTGCCATGGCAAGGTTCTTGACTTCACACCTCTCATCACCTTGCCTTCTATGGGTGATTCCTTCTGCAGGGCTCTCTTGCCCACTTGCAGTTTCATTATTTATTGAGCACCTCCTGGGCCAGTCACCGTGCTAGGGACTGGAGAGGCAAAGATGAAGAGACTTGATCCCTGTCCTCAGGGAGATCCCAGAATGGTGGGGGAGACTGACATGCTCATAAAGAGCTACAAAACAATACTTTTAAAGCACATATCAGTATGTGGAATTATGTGTATTTTCATGTGTTTATAGTTATTCACTCTCTGTCCTCCACCACTACAGTGCAATGGACTTTGTTACATTCACTGCTGGGTGTGCAGCACCTCAGCACCTCCAGCCTAGAGAAAGTTCGGGATTCAGTACATATGCATGAGTAATTTCTACACTAGAAGCATATCCGAAAGAGTGTACAAGTCTGCTGAGGGAAGTCAGGGAGGCTTCCCAGAGGAGAAGGCTCTACGTCATCATGATTTGATGTCATTGTGGTAGATTAATTGCGTTATTAGCCATGGGATTTTCATACCTCCCTAAATGCATGCCCTTTGACATTGAGCTTGGCCATGTGACTTCTTTGGACAATGGGATAGTAGCAAATTTGATGCAAGCAGAAACTTGAAATGTGGTTTCTGATTTCTCTCTTGGAACCTTGCTGCCACCGGAAACACAAGCCTACACTAGCCTGCTGGGAGACAGGAGACCATATGGGACAGAGATAAGTTACCCCAGCTGAAGCCCATCCCAGACCAGCTAGCCCCATGAGAGTGGACAGCTGGTTGTAGATATGTGCGTGAGCCCAGGCCAGATCAGCAAAGCTGCCCAGCTCATTCACAGAGGAATAAGAAAAAAATAAATGGCTGTTTTAAGCCAATAAGCTATGAGGTAATTTGTTACACAGCATTACTGTGGCAGTAGATAACTGATACACTCACCATCTCACTCAACAACAACCTGTGAAATAATACTTTTTATTGCCACTTCAAATATAAGAAAACTGAGGTTCAGAAACAAATAAATAGGAGAAAAATAGAATTTAGCCTGCGTCTTTATACCATAGCTGCCTTGATATTAGAAATATGACTCTGATATATCATGGGAGCCTGTGAGTTAATGATGTAAAGGAAGGAAGGAAGGGAGAGAGGGAAGGAAGAAAGGAGAGAAGGAGGAAAGGAGGGATGAAGAGAGAAAAAAGGGGGGAGGGAGGCATCCCTTTGATCCCCAAGGCAATGTTCACTCCACTAATTTAGTCACACAGGTGGTACTTAGGGAGTTCTCAGTGATGTTTATTATAAACCATAGGCTAAATTAAGAAATAGATGATAGGGACTTTTTTTTTTTTGAGGTACATGGGCCTCTCACTGTTGTGGCCTCTCCCGTTGCAGAGCACAGCCTCCGGACGTGCAAGCCCAGCAGCCATGGCTCACAGGCCCAGCCGCTCCACGGCATGTGGGATCTTCCCGGACCAGGGCATGAACCCGTGTCCCCTGCATCAGCAGGCGGACTCTCAACCACTGTGCCACCAGGGAAGCCCGAAAGGGACCTTTTTAAGGGTGAAAAAGGAAAAGAGGAATAAGCAAGAAAGAACAGGGAAAAGGCTGGATATGTTTCTGTTAGGCAGATGAAATCATTTATCCTACTTTTGGCTGGGTGGGCAGGGAAGGACTGTCTGGAGAGGTGGCAATCTGAGATCTGAATAAAAAGAAAGAACCAGCCATGTGAGGATCAGGGAGAACAACGTTCCAAGGCAAGAGAACAGCTGTGGCAAAGGAACAAAAGCTAAAACAAGCTTGGCAAGTTCAAGGACTCAAAGGAGGGCTAGGGTGGTCTGAGCAAAGTAGAGGAGGAGGGCAGATTTTATTCTAGGTGACATCTGACTTGTGCTTTGAAAAATGTGGCTGTAGATTGTGGGGAGCATAGACTACAGGCAGGCAAACATGGAAGCAGGGAGACCAGGTAAGAGGTTATCATTGTTGTCCCTGGGAGAGCTGATGGTTGCTGGACTGTGACTTTGGTGGTAAAGATCATGAAAGTGGAGTTTTCTTGGCATTAGAGTCAATCAGACCTGTCAATAAACTGGATATCAGGGAAAGGCAGGAATCAAGAACGACTCCCAAGTTTTTGGCTTGATCAACTGGGTGCCATAGAGACAAGTGCAAGAAGAAGCGAGTTTGGTTTGGTTTTTCCCAGAGTCAGGGATTCATGGGAAAATGAGAATAAAGAGAGAAGAATGGGGATAAAGGGTCAAAACTATCGAGCCTACGAGCCTACGCTGGAGAGAGACTGGGTTACCTCCTCCTCTGCAGTATCACTCTGAAGCATCAGTCCTCAGGCGGCAGGCCGTGATCTAGTGTTTTAACATGTGTGAATGATCCAGGAAGGTTGGGTCATTATGGAATAAAGAAAGACAATTAAAACAATAGAACCACAGCACTGCTGAAGAACAGCTTCTTAGTAAATAGCAACAGCTCAAGGCAGAGCATGCAAAGTTTGTTTTTCCTCTCCTAACCTAAGCACAGCACACATGTGAGGCCAGCGCTAGTCAGCGGTGGGTCCTTGGGTAACCACCTCCCTTTCCACACTCCCTTCTCTTCCACAATGGAAAAAAGAGACCTTTGGGTCTCTTTTCTAATATAGCTCGCACTTTAATAGCACTTTAGCTGCTGGTTGCTGACAATAGCTCAGTGAGGAGAGCAGGAAAGATACTATTATCCCCCATTTTTAAATTGGAAATCTAAAGCAGGGGCAAGGCCGTGTGACTATTGAGTGGTGGAGCTAGGACCTTCCAGTAGCTAGGTCAGTGTGCTTTCATGGCGTAAGGCTCCCCATCCTTCCTAAGGCTGACTCTGTGTTATTGAGGCTCAGCCCTTTGAATTTCTCAGCCACGTTCTCCAGCCTTGGAGACCACCTCTGGTCAACCCCAGTTTTCAGTCCCCTCCTCTCCTCACCCCTTCCCTACCCAACATGGATTCCATAGCTCATCCCTTCACCCGTTATGTTGTACACTCCATGAAGCCCCATGAGAACCCATCCTGTGATAATGTGAATTCAGTAGACATTCTCTACATGGCCCCATTCTCATTTCACTAACCTAGGCATAACAAGCCTCTCCATTGTACACCATATGTGTCATGTTATGATGGGGTTTTACTCTACCATCAATTCCTTTTTACTGTGCTCCTCCATCACATCCACTGGCCAACTGTTCACCTCGGGTTCAGTACTTGGGCTGCCAAGAACTGCTGGGGGAAATCACCCATCAGCCAGGTGAAGGCAAGTTCAGGCTCTGCTCTGAGATCCTGCTCTATCTCCAGTTTGTTTTCCTGAACTCTGTTTCAAGTCTTTCTACTCTTTACACTTCAGATCCCTTCCTCACTTAAAGGAGATGACTTCTTACTTCACAGGGACAACAGACTTCATATGGAAATGGCTTAAGTTTCTGGCCATGGGATCCACATATGTTCCTGCAACAGCATTTGTTTTTTGGTTTTTTTTTTTCCCTTCCAATTACAGTGAAGGAGGTGGTCCTTCTCTGTTATAAGGTCCTTTCATCCACTGTGCTCTGGATCCCATGTTCCTCTGTCTTTCAGCTTGTGTAGTTCCAAATTCTTCCTCAATAGGTTCAAGTCTCTACCAAACAATAAGACAAAACAAAAATCCTTCCATAGACTTCCATCTCCTACTCTAGCCATTATTTTGTCAGTCTCCAGCCATTCATAGTGAACTTCTCATCTTTACCATCTTTTTTTTTTTTTTTTTTTTTTTTTTTTTTTTTTTTTTTTTTGGCGGTACGCGGGCCTCTCACTGCTGGGGCCTCTCCCGTTGCGGAGCACAGGCTCCGGATGCGCAGGCTCAGTGGCCATGGCTCACGGGCCCAGCCACTCTGCGGCATGTGGGATCTTCCCGGACCGGGGCACGAACCCGCGTCCCCTGCATCGGCAGGCGGACTCTCAACCACAGCGCCACCAGGAAAGCCCTTTACCATCTTTTAAACTCTTATTCACTCTTCAACCTCTTACCAAACCTGGCTTCCTTCCCCATTACTCTATTTAAACCTGTTCCACTAACCAACGATCTCCATGTTGCTATGTTTGATGGACACTTCCTCATCTGATCTTATCTCTCAGATGTATGACACACAGTTAGACATTTCCATACTTACCTTCAGGAAACATTCTGGACTTTATGGCATCATTTGCACTAGGTTTTCTTTTAATTGGCTGACCAACCCTTCTTTTTCACTCTGCTCTGTAGCCACCTTATCTTCTTCTACTCAGCTATTAAATTTCTTCTCATTTGACACACTCCTCAGGTGATCTCATCCATGCTCTGTACACAGATAACTCCCAAACCTTGACCTACTGCCAAGAACTTTCTACTGAACTTCAGACACATGTATCCATCTGTCTACATGACATCTGCGTGGATAAGTTTAATAGACTTCAAAAAGAACATGGTGCAAATTTGAGCTTGTGATCTTTCTTCTCGACACTGTACTCTTCCTCCAGCAAATGACCCCACCATCCACTCAGTTGTGCCTGTAAAAATCCTAGTTGTTACCATAATAAGTTCTGTCATTCTCGCCTGCTTAGCATTCATTCACCATTGCACTGGTAAGAGCTCCTCAAATTTCCTTTCCCACTCTGCGTGTATTTGCTTCAGAGCGACAGATTCTGCCTTTCAGCCCCAGGAGTGAACATGATACCCAGGACTAACCAATGAAACTCAATTCTAGAATTTTTCCTGAAAACAGTGAGAAGTTCTCTTCTGTTGGAGTTGCTACTCTGTGAGGATGTGAATCTGGAGCTGCTAGCTGCTATTCTGCCAGCATGTGGAAAGAGCTTTTCAGAGAAAGGGTGAAACCAAAGCAGCAGATAAATAATCAGAAAGAGATCTACTCTGTGAGGCATCATCTGAACTCCTGGATCCAGCCATGCCTGAAGCATCTGAGCTACTCCCAGGACTTTTCCTGCACCTGAATCAATCAATTTCCTTTTAGGCTTAAGCTAGTTGGAATTGGGTTGCAATCACTCGTACAGAAACAGTTGTATTATCTTTAGTGCCTCCCTTTCCCTCATCCCCTCACACCCCTCCCCATCCAATCAGTCCCTCAGTTTTTTTTTTATTCCACTTCCTAGTTAGCTAAATATCTCTAGAATCACTCTTCTCTGATCTATTGCAACCATCACTCTAGGCCAAACCATTATCTCTCAGCTGGACAATCACAGTGGCATTCTAACTGATTCCTTGTACCCCCTCCTGTTTCTTCAATCTGCTCTCTACACAATGGTCAGCAAGATCATAATAAAACCTAAATCTGACTCTGTGTCTCTTCTACTTCGAGCTCCTCATTGCTTCCTCTTGCCTAGATAATTAAGTCCCCAAATGACTCACATGGCCTGTGGCCTCTGAATGGGCTGGTACCTGTCTAACTTTCCAGGTTTATCTCATTCCATTTTCCCTCTTATATTCTCTTCATCCCAGTGATGTTAGGCATTACAGCTAAATCTCATCACCTTGGCAAATGCCATTGCCAGTGCCTGAAACAGTCTTCCCCCTGGTCTCCCCTTAACTGACTATGATTTAAAGTTCATTCCTCAGGAGAAACCTTCCCTATTATACTTCCATGACCTATCTCTCACACCCCGACACCTTGTGTTCTATACTTTTCCTTCTCAGTATTTGTATTTGTCATCATTTAATTAAGCATTTAATGTTAATGATTAATTTCAAATCTAACTCCCCCACTAGACTGTATGCTCCATGAGGGATCATGTCTGTTTTGTTCATCACTATAGCTTATCAAAGGGCCTGAGATCATTTTGAATAATTTTCCTTTATTCTGGGTACTGGGAGATAGGGTGGAAAAGAGAAATTCAAGAAAAACAGAGATGTTTGATCAGGTTTACAGATTTCATTTTAGACTAAAAGCTTTATTTTTAAGCTGTTGACCATCTGTTATACCATTAAGGCAGCATCTCTTTAGGTGAAGATAAAGCAGAAAGTTGGGCAATTTCCTAAAAATCTGGTTTATGTACAGAATAAAATATGAAAGAAAAAAGAAAAGAAAAACATACAAAACCTCAGCCTTCCTTGTTCCCTTCAACAAGGCGCTTGATAAAAAATAATAATAATAAAGAGAGGGAAGAAGCAACACTAGATTAAAGAATTTTAAGGGACATAATAAATAGGTGCAATGCAGGGCCCTAGGTTTGAGTTTGGTTTGGATAAACGACTGTTAAGGACATTTTGGGGACAAGGAGGGGAAATTTGAATACAGATTGGGTTTTAGACAAGAAAAAAATTTATTGACAAGGAAAGATGGAGATTATTAACTAAAGAAAGCAGGTTACAAACAGCACACCATCTCATTTTGGTAAAAATATGTATATGTATATTTACATATGCTTGGAAAAAGCTTTCAGGATCTACACAGAGGTGTGTTAACAGTGGTAATCTATGGGTGGTAAGAATACGGAGCTATCGTTTTCTTATTTTTTTAATCTTAATTTATAACTTTCCACAAGGCACAAATGCTGCTTTTTGTAATAATAAAAATTAAAACATGAATGAATTTTTAAACTGTTTCAAGTAGGCTTAAACTGACTCAGATTTTCACTGAAAGCTGTCCAGGAATTTTTTTCTGTGTCCTCCACCTTGGAAATGAATAGTGTGTCCCAACTTCTAAGTAGGTCTCAGTGTGAAGGATTAAAAATTTTAACAGTCCTGGAACTGAAAGGAAATCAATCAGATATTGAGCATGCATACATTTTCTCCTGGCAATGTCAGTAGACGACCTCCCCATCAGGAGCAGGGAAGGTTGCAAGAAAGCAACTTGACAGCGAGGTGCTCACCAGTTAACATTGAAGCAACTGTTTACTGCTCTAATGGAAAAATTCACAGTTCATCAACTCCTAAGGGTAGTAAGTTCATAGAAAATTTAGGAAATGCTGAGTTCCAATGCTGGCTGACAAGGAGAGGGAAGAGTATTTTGAAGACAACTGCGAAAGACTGGAAGGCTCACTTATTGTATGCTTTTATCAAGAGACTTGCGTTCAAGCC
Organism: Kogia breviceps; assembly: GCF_026419965.1. Taxonomy (NCBI): domain Eukaryota; kingdom Metazoa; phylum Chordata; class Mammalia; order Artiodactyla; family Physeteridae; genus Kogia; species Kogia breviceps. The sequence goes on along the minus strand of NC_081313.1, from coordinate 54,416,928 downwards.
TTACACCTAAGGAATTGGGAAAGTTCACGGCCATGGGAGTCCTCATATTCTTTATCTGTAAAATGAGGTCTAGACAAAATCTAACATTTTAATTGCTTCACAACCATGGTTCATTGAATAACAAGATATTCGGTGGGACACTAAGTTATAACATTAAATATCCCGGAGAATTTTGCCAACATCCCCTTTATGAATTCTCAGACTGCTGAGCTAGTTGCCTGTAGAGGGCAGTAGTCAGTTAATAACATCTTTTTGACCCGAGCAGGAAGGGACTTTATGGATCCCTCTTTGTTATAGAGAAGGAAATTGAGGCCTAGAGAAATCAGTTGACTTGCTCAGAATCACACAGCTAGCACTAAAGCAGAGGTGAAAATATCTTTTTTTTAAATTGAAGTACAGTTGATTTACAATGCTGTGTTAGAAAATGAAGAATTCTGATCCATGTTTAAAAAAAAAAAACTTACAGAGATCTAAACTTGAATTGCATTTAGTTGTGCATTTACTGAATCACCTCTTCTGAAAACAGTAACATCACCATCACCATAAGACAAGGACGCTATTCCAGAAAATCTACTCTTTCAGACATTTTTCTTGAAGACATTTCATTCCAATGTCACTCCCCAGTCACAGTGCTATCCAGTGAAATTCCCTCAGCCTGTTACCATTTTGTTGATAAACTATGCTGTTGAAATACTTCTTTGCCAAATGTATGTATGTAGTCCTCAAAATGCTTTGGGGGACTGGATGGTGTGTAGAGTTTTTATTTTTTTCCCTCTTAATCCCATCAATGGCTGTGGTTACCTGAGGTTGGTGCTCAGTTATTTCAGTCATCCTGTGATCAGATTAGATCCACCACTGTGCAAGATTGTCTCTTCCTTGCCAAAATTCCAGAAAACAGCTCATGTGGTCAAATACTATACATGGACTCAGGCTTTGTAAAACCATGATGAGGATATGTTTGATGTGCTAGCTTTGGGCTTTTCAGTTTGGTCTTATTTTGAGAAATAGACACGTAGTGGCAACATGTCGCAGTAGGAGAATCGTCAACTTTGGAGCCTAATAGAGGCTTCAGTCCTGCGTCTGCTCGTGTATCAGCCAGGTCTCTGCAACAAGTTACTCTGACTCCATGAGTATCAGATTTCTCATTACAGTATTTACCTTATAAGTGAAGATTCAATGAGAAAACTATAAGTACCTAGATCAGTGCCTGTAGAATATGACCTGTTATTAGAATTAGGAGAGAGCAAAAAGCAGAATTCCACAGTGTAATGGATTCAAGGTCATGGCTATTAAAGCAAGGTATTGTCTTTAAAATGATTAGATGAACATTCCAGTGGATAAGTTTCAGGAAAGTAGCTTTTAACCTACCACAAGCTAGTGCCATTGTGCTCTTATTGTTCACCAACTTTCACAGCAGTGACATTACTAAACTATAGCCTAAGTCACCCCACACATGTTATTGGTGATCAAAGAGCATGCTCCATTAAGAACGTGAGTAGAGGAACTCAGAACAGTTAGCCACTCTCACTCCATGATATTTCTAGGATGCAGAGAGAGCATTTCAGTTTCTTTTTCAACCCAGTCTTTTCTTAGAGCTTATGGAAAAGAGAATGAAGGAGGTCCTCAAAAACATGATGGTCCAAGCATAGGCATTTTTTTCATAGTTTTGCATAATTGGTTCATACCCTTTGAGTGCATATTATGTTCAGAGCACCAGACATGTATTATTTCATTCAAACTCCACCACAACCTGATGGGGAGATACTATTACTGACTTCAGTATATTGATGGAGAAACTGAGGTTTGACAAGAGTGTGTTGCTTGCCCAGGTCGAAGGTAATGTGGTGAAACCAGGATGAAACCCTAACAGTAACTCCAGAGTCTGTGCTGGAGACACAGCACAATATATAAGTTTGGCATCTTATATATTGGCTTTTGTGAATGTGGTAATAGTGGGCAAAAAGGTACATAGCAACCTGAGGGGGAAAAAAACTCAAGAAATCTACTGAGAACCAAAACCATTTCCATCCCCACAGTCTACATTAACATAACTTTTCTATTCCATGGGTCTTCATCAGCATAACTTTACTGTTCCAGAAAGCCCAAGAAGATGGCAATTACAAATGACTTTATCGTTCACTCCAAAGACCTCCCCAAAGACCCTTTAACTCATCTACTGAAAACATCAAAGGATAATTTTACATCAATTTGAGCATTTTTAAACCCCTCACCTCAAAATCTTCTCCTAGCTATGTCCATTAATCCTAAAGATTATACTGTGGTCCTCACCCAGCCCTAACCAGACTTCCTCACTCTCAAGATGAAAGACACACATTGAAGAAAACCATACTTCAAAATCTCAAAACTGTTCCCAACCTTGGCCTCCCCTATTCTGAGCCTCTTCTAAGACTGTTGAGGTGGTGATCTCTGTTACCTGTAAAGCATTCGTTTCTTAACTGGGGCTGGTTTTGCCTCCAAGAGGACATGGAGCAATGTCTAGAGACATCCTTGGTTATCATGACTGGGGATGCTGCTGGCCTCTAGAGGGTCAAGGTCGAGATTGCTGATAAACATCCTACAATGCCCAGGATAATCCCCCTCTTCTACCAAAGAATTATCCAGTATCAAAAGGTTATTTTGATAAGATTTGGGGGAGCTGGAATTCAAACCACTAATTAGCAATGTCTAAATTCATTCTATATAGAAGTATCTCAAACTCTGAACCATTTTGGCTATGTTCTTATTCTCATTGCTATTCATTTCCAGTATCCCTGCAGGTTAGTAAGCCCCAAATCCATGCTGCCCACATCCTGAAGAATTGCATCCCGAGAGTCTATACTACAGACAAATACATGACTTTCTTTTTATGGTGTTTTCCATCTTCTAAGAAAAGATCACCTGGGGGTTCATTTATCTTTAATTTCTATACTTTGTATTCTGAATGAGCAGTTTGAATTGATGGACTTGAGACCACAGTTTTTTAGGAGATATCCTTATCAGTCTTAATAACTGGAGTTTCTGAAGGTGTGAAAATGGCTTTAATGAACAGGAACCTTGTTCTCCTGAAACCAAACAGCACTCAATTGTAGCATACTAAAAGTAATAGAGAATATGGAATACTGCCTTTGGAAATTAGAATTGAATTTTACCTTTTCTTTTAGATAGTTCCACGGATAACAATATTTCCTTGGACATCAGTGTTTGAGTTATAAGATCAATTTGTAACTGAAAATATAAACAGTCTACCTTTCCTGCCTGTGGTGGGCAAAAGGAAAAAGCAACTATATATAGAAAGAGCTCAAAAACTGATATCACTTAAGTCCTGAAATACTGTGCAGTGATTTTCTGAAGGCAAGTAATGGGCTTTGAATCTTGGGGACTTAATGAAATTAAATACCAGCCCTCACTGTGGGCACAGAAGCCAGGACTTGTGTTGTTGGAATGAAGCCCATGATGATCTCAGCCTGTGCAGAAATTACATTGATAAACCCACGGTGCCTTTGTATTAGGCAGCAATGTGTCTGTCACCAGGAACTTCACTGAATCTTCTGGAAGCTCTCAAGCCCATCATAGAAATATTGCCTATCTCAACACTTGTCACAGGAAGGACCCGGGAGGTTTTCCTTCTTTAAAATTTTGGGCTGATGAGAGTCTTGAGTCTTGTGGGGATCCACTCAGACTCCCAGAGTTGGTATAAAGATAATGTTAAAGACAAAGCATTTTAGCTAAAGCAGAGGCAGAAAGAAATCTTATCTAAATGGCCCTTACCTGACTATGGCAGAGACTCCAGAGAAATACAACTGCTGTTAACCCCCTTCCCAGGGAGTTCCCTGCAAATTCAGCTGCCAAGGAGACAGACTACCCATTCCCTTAGCATCAAAAAGTCCCACAGAACCTTCCCTACCTTCCCACTGAAACCCTAATCACCACCACCCCTCTGTTAAATTTGGTACATGAACCTGTTAATCCCTGGCTGTTGAATGAGTTCCTCATCACTGACTACTTCCACCTGCCTGTATAAGTAATCCTTGTCTTTTCTCCTGTTAATCTGTCTGTTGTTGGTTAATTTGTAGGCCTTCAGCCACTAGACATCAGTTGGAAGAAGAAAAGTTTTTCCTTCTTCAACAGTTCAGCAGTTTTGGTGATAAGGACGGGATGGTAGGGGCACCTGCTCACGCCAGAGACTGTAGCTGAGATCTTGGGACCTCTGACCGAGCTGACGGGTAAGTTTCCTTACCAGCCAGACTCCCAGGTCTCTCAGGGTCTGGTTGAGCAAAGGCACTAAGAGCTTCTCCTTTTTTTTTTTCTTTCTGAGGTTGAGATTAGCAGGAGAAAATACTTACACAAACTAGTTCTTTGTATATTGTGACTCGGGTTGTGTTTTTTTTTTTGCTGTGAAGATATTATTTATTTATTTATTTATTTTTGAATTTTAGAATTTTATTTATTTTTTATACAGCAGGTTCTTATTAGTTATCCATTTTAGACATATTAGCGTATACATGTCAATCCCAATCTCCCAATTCAGCACACCACCACCACCACCAGCACAACTCTCCCCACTTCATGTCCATAAGTTCATCCTCTACATCTGTGTCTCTATTTCTGCCCTGCAAATGAGTTCATCTGTACCATTTTTCTAGTTTGAGTACTCTTATTGTAGACCCTTTCCCTCCCAGGGAGAGCCACTCTGTCCTATCTGTTCATCTCTTTTCGTGTCCTGAGAGCTTGGTTTGGATCTAGTAAGTGCATTCACTCTCTGGTTTTCTGTCTGCCCAGGGATGCAGATTTTTGGATCTGTGTTCAGAAGAAGCCAAACATTAGGTTGAGATCATGAGAATCTGTAGACTGCAGGACAAATATGTGAGCAGACTGGACACCCCATTTGTGGCTGGTGTCCTGCTAACCATTACCAGCTCTTGGTGCGTTCATCTTAGTCTAGATAAAGGGTCTTAGTCCGTAAGGACCTTATCCTCTGTTTCCTCATTGCCTTGCTTGTGCTGGGAAGTCCTATCCCGGTATCACCTGCCTGGTGTCAGACACAGATCGGAAGGTCTGTAACTGGAGGTGTCTCACTTTAAAAAAAAAAAAAAAAAATTATTTTCTTTATTTTTTTGGCTGCATCAGGTCTAAGTTGCAGCATGTGGGATCTTTCATTGCAGCACAGGCACTTTGTTGTGGTACGTGGGTTTTCTCTCTCTAGTTGTGGCGCACAGGCTCCAGGGCGCATAGACTCTGTAGTTGTGGCACACGGGCTTAGTTGCACTGTGGCATGTGGGATTTTAGGTCCCAGACCAGGGATCGAACCCACATCCCCTGCATTGGAAGGTGGATTCTTTACCACCGGAACACCAGGGAAGTCCCGAGGTAGCTCACTTTTATGGGAAACTAGAGACACATGTTTTCACAAACACCACTCTCATCACCTGTGGCAAATGAGATTCTTTGCTTTCTTTCTCTTTGGCTATTGTTGGGAGTGACTAAATTATGGGTCTTCATTTTCTGCACCCTTTTGGGAGATTGCCTCTTGTGTCCATGGCTAAATCATAAAAAGGTCCATTGGTTTTGAGGCACATTTTAGAATACATATACGTTTGCAGATCCTAAGTCGTCAGTGGCCAGACAACAGAACTTTTGATTTGAAAAAGAGTTTATCTTTTTAAGAATTCTTAGAGAACTCTCACCCTAAACAAATATCCTATTACCAATACGGAAAAATCAAATTGAAAGAAGGACATAAAGAAAGATCACAGCTAGCTTAAAAGTCTCCCTTAACAAAATTAAAGAACAGAAATCAAAATCTATATCCACCGTAAACTCCCCTCCTCCACCCCCCGCTACAAATGGCCCACTTGGGCCTTTCCCCTGAAGGTTAATTGGGCTAAAGTGGAATGAAGTACTCACAGGGAAGGAATACATCCTAAAGTCTTTGTTGAACGATTTCTAAAAACATTCCAAAGACACAGAGCTCTAAATCCAGAAGCCCTGGAACATAGGAATCTTGGTTTCTGCCTTAATTGGAACTCTCTCTGATAAAGTAAGATATTCAAAATAATATAGTTGGATGGGTAGGCCAGCCCCTTAATATCACTACTGAATCAAAGAATTCTTCAATTCTTTGAAGAATTAAAAATATCTGTCCTTACCTTACTAATCAAGTCTTTATAAAATCAGAAATATGGCTCTAGAAGTAACCCAAAGTACACCCATCTTTCTGACCACTTCCAAAACCTCCCCTATTCATCTCAAGATACTTGCTGATACTTTAAGAAGTCAGGCTGTTGGAAAAGGGACTGACCTGAACTTAAGAAAAAGAAACACAAATAGTAATTATGCTAGGCCTCAGCCTCCTCAGTCCAGCTCCTCTGAAACCTCTTCGCAACTAGGCCTCAACCTGGGCCAATTAGAAACTACAGACTCTCAACACAAATAATTCTGCCCACCTACTACATCCCCATCTCCCCCTCCCCCCTTCAAAATGCCAGTTTGCAAAGGCTCAGATGAATTTGCTGTTGTCCCGGCCAAAATCTGGTAATAGGCAAATATGCCCCTGAAAACGCTCTTAGAGCAGTTATTTTAAAAGGTTGCTTTCTTCCTCTCCCTCTTTGAGATGTAAATCTTCTACCACCCAGAACCGTCTTCTCCAGGACCCGAGAGCCATCTCTTTAAAATGCAAACATCCAAGGAAATAAGGCTGGCTCTTAGCCTGAGGGATCCCTTGCTTTTAATTGTACTATTGCTTTCTTTCATAAAATATGAGAAATTTATTTCTCCTCTTAATAAAAACCAATTAATATCCCCCTTTAATGAGCCCCCAGTGGTCTTTTCCTTAGCACTCCCCGGGCTTTAAAAAATAACTTCTCGGGACTTCCCTGGTGGTCCAGCGGTTAAGACTGCGTGCGCTCCCAATGCAGGGGGCCCAGCTTTGATCCCTGGTCAGGGAACTAGATCCTGCATGCCGCAACTAAAAAGATCCTTCACGCGGCAACTAAGACCCGGCATAGCCCAACAAACAAACAAATAAATAGTAACTTCTCAGGCCACTAAAACAACCACCTGAGACTGAACTACAGCCTCCACTGATTATACATCAAGGCAAGAAAAGGTCTGAAAGATCTCCCCCACAAATATTGGTAAAAAAGACTTTAGCCCAGGGCTTCCCTGGTGGCGCAGTGGTTGAGAATCCGCCTGCCAGTGCGGGGGACACGGGTTCGTGCCCCGGTCCGGGAAGATCCCACATGCCGCGGAGCGGCTGGGCCTGTGAGCCATGGCCGCTGAGCCTGCGTGTCCGGAGCCTGTGCTCCGCAACAGGAGAGGCCACAACAGTGAGAGGCCCGCGTACCGCACAAAAAAAAAAAAAAAAAAAGAAAAAAAAAGCTTTAGCCCATATGTTGAACAAATAACAAATACTTTCATCTGCTAGAAACATAGTCAATAAAAAGTGGGGCAAAGACAAACACTAACTCTTACCTAAACTAATAAATTTTGGATTACTATAAAATCTATAAGGCCTCTATTTGTGTCTGCATGTATGCTTATGTCTGTCTATGTATGTAATATGTATATGTTGTATTTTCTTACCCCTGGATGGTATAGCCAAATTAATTTATAAAATTCCTTAAAAGAGCTCTACTTTAATTGGCTTAGAGAAAAATAAAAACATATAAATGAAATATTCCTAAAACTCAGAAATCTAAATTTTTTTCAAATTCACATGATTTGGGTAAATCTTTAGTAAATGAGACTAGTTTAATATCATTTGTTTAATAATAAAAACAACTGTTTCTTCTGAGTTATCAGCATTATGATACAAACATATTTTCAGACTACTTGGGTTTACTAATCAAATAAGCTATTATTTACTATATGTTTAAGATTATAAAACTTATAGATTTTATTTTTTTTATTGGAGTATAGTTGCTTTACAATGTTGTGTTAGTTTGTGTTGTACGACAAAGTGAATCAGCCACACGTATACATATATCCCCTCTTTTTTGGATTTCCTTCCCATTTAGGTCACTACAGAGAACTAAGTAGAGTTCCCTGTGCTCTACAGTCGGTTCTCATTAGTTATCTGTTTTATACATAGTGGTGTATATATGTCAATCCCAATCTCCCAATCCATCCCCCACCCCCCTTCCCCCCTTGGTATCCATACATTTGTTCTCTACGGCTGTGTCTCTATTTCTGCTTTGCAAATAAGTTCATCTATACCATTTTTCTAGATTCCACATATATGCGTTAATATACGATATTGGTTTTTCTCTTTCTGACTTACTTCACTCTGTGTGACAGTCTGTAGGTCCATCCATTGTCTCTGCAAATGGCACAATTTCGTTCCTTTTTATGGCTGAGTATTTTTTTTTAATTGAAGTATAGTTGATTTACAATGTTTTAGATGTACAGCAAAGTGATTCAAAGATATATATGTGTGTGTGTGTGTGTATATATATATATATATATATTCTTTTTCAGACTCTTTTCCATTATAGGTTATTACAAGAAATTAAATATAGTTCCCTGTGCTATACAGTAGGTCCTTGTTGTTTATCTATTTTACATATAGTAGTGTGTATCTATTAATCCCAAATTCCTAATTTATCCCTCCCCCCTCCTCCCCTTTGGTAACCATAAGTTTGTTTTCTATGTCTGTAAATCTGTTTCTGTTTTGTAAATAAGTTCATTTATATCAGTTTTTTAGATTCCACATGTAAGTGATATCATATGCCGTTCATCTTTATCTGACTTACTTCACTTAGTATGATAATCTCTGGACCCATCCATGTTGCTTCAAATAGCATTATTTCATTCTTTTTTATGGCTAAGTAATATTCCATTGTGTATATACACCACATATTCTTTATCGATTCATCTGTAATGGGCACTTAGGTTGTTTCCATGTCTCAGCTATTGTAAATTTTGCTGCTATGAACATTGTGGTGCATGTACCTTTACGAATTAGAGTTTTCATCTTTTCTGTATATATGCCCAGGAGTGGTATTACAGGATCATATGGTAACTATTTTTAGTTTTTTAAGGAACCTCCATACTGTTCTCCATAGTGGCTGCACCAATATTCTCACCAACAGTGGAAGAGGGTTCTCTTTCCTCCACACCCTCTCCAGAATGTAGTATTTATAGATAATGGCCATTCTGACTGGTGTGAGGTGATACCTCATGGTAGCTTTGGTTTGCATCTCTCTAATAATTAGCAGTGTTGAGCATCTTTTCATATGCCTGCTGGTCATCTGTATGTGTTTTCTTTGGAAAAATGTCTATTTAGGTCTTCTGCCCATTTTTTTCTTTTGACTGAGTTATTTATTTTTTTGATAGTGAGCCATATAAGATGTGTATTTTGGAAATTAATCCCTTGTTGGTTGCATTGTTTGCAAATATTTTCTACCATTCTGTAGGTTGTCTTTTCGTTTTGTTTATGGTTTCCTTTGTTGTGCAAAAGCTTTTAAGTTTAATTAAGCCCAATTTGTTTATTTTTGCTTTTGTTTCCATTACTCTAGGAGACAGATCCAAAGAAATTATGACTGCAGTTTATGTCAAAGAGTGTTCTGCCTATATTTTCCTCTAGGAGTTTTATGGTATATGGTCTTACGTTTAGGTCCATTTTGAGTTTATTTTTGTATATGGTGTTAGAGAATGTTCTAATTTCATTCTTTTACATGTAGCTCTCCAGTGTTCCCAGCACCACTTATTGAAGAGACTGTCTTTGCTCTATTGTTTACTCTTGCCTCCTTTATCATAGATTAGTTGACCACAGTGAGTGGGTTTATTTCTGGGCTTTCTATCCTGTTCTGTTGATCTATGTGTCTGTTTTTGTGCCAGCCCCATACAGTTTTGATTACTGTAGCTTTGTAGTATAGTCTGAAGTCAGGGAGCAAGATTCCTTAGAGATTTTATTTTAATCAAATTAAATCATTGCTCTTACAAATTTTATTTCAACAAGAATTGTTTTATTATATGTCTGCTTAGAAGTACTTTCCAAAATCTTTTTGGTAACTTGAAACCTTAGAGTTATACAAAGTTAAATAATAGATATCCATTAAATATCTAGATCATTTCCAAATAATATAAAATACTGAAACATTAATTATTAAACATAGCTTTAAGTTTATCTATTTTGACTTCTTATTTATACAGGAAACTAAAGATATTTGGTTCTATGAACAAAGATGTTCTTTTTGTCATATTGAGAAATTGTACTATGAGGGCAGCATAAGTCTAGAAACTGTGAGATGATGTATTGATAAATTTGCTAATCTACTACACAATGCTGGTCTATGACAGTTCACAATTGTCTACTTCCTAGTTTTCTCTGGGAAATAAAGGTTACTAAGGGTTCAAAATTATAATCAATATATGTAAATGAAGCTACTAGAAATAATAAGGGTGAAGAAGAAAACTCTGAATGCAAAGTATTCAAGGAATGTAGGATTGTATTTGTTAAGAAAAAGAAAAGAGTAATTCTGTCCGAACATAGTTGTTTAAAGATTGTTCCATTGGCACTGCGAAGACGTGTGCTGGAGTGCGCCCCGCGGCAGCTGCGGCCACCTCGCTTCTCCGCGCCTCAATCGGGATGCCCGGGCGCTGTGCTGCCGCCTGGACGGGCCCTCCAGCAGCTCCCGGCGTCCGGGACTCCCGCCCAGCCGCTTGCCTGCGGCCCGCCAGCTACACGAGTCCCCGGAGCAGGGCCTAGGGCGGGCAGCGGCTCGGCGTGGCCGGGTTGGGCTCAGCGGCGTCCCCATGGCCGCAGCCGTCTGGAGGGACGGCTCCGGCCAAGAGAAGTACCGGCTCGTGGTGGTCGGCGGGGGTGGCGCAGCAAGTTGGCGCTCACCATCCAGTTCATCCAGTTCTATTTTGTAACGGATTATGATCCAACCATCAAGGATTCATACACAAAGCAGTGCGTGACAGTTGACCAGGCAGCCTGGCTAGATATTCTGGATACAGCGGGACAGAGGAGTTTGGAGCTATGAGAGAACAGTATATGAGAACTGGCGAGGGTTTCCTGTTGGTCTTTTCAGTCACCGATAGAGGCAGTTTTGAAGAAATCTATAAGTTTCAAAGACAGATTCTCAGAGTAAAGGATCATGATGAGTTTCTAATGACTTTAATTGGTAATAAAGCAGATCTGGATCATCAGAGACAGGTAAAGTAGGAAGAAGGACGGCAGTTAGCACAACTTAAGGTAACATACAGGAAGGCATCAGCAAAGATTAGGATGAATGTAGATCAAGCTTTCCATTAGCTTGTCCAGGTTATAAGGAAATTTCAAGAGCAGGAATGTCCTCCTTCACCAGAACCAACACGGAAAGAAAAAGACAAGAAAGGCTGCCACTGTGTCATTTTCTAAGAATCCCTTGAATTTTAGCTACAAACTGCCAGGAAAAGCCCTCATCTTCTCCTCTCCTTACAGTTTACATCACGTTGGTACCTTTCTAGCCTTAGATAAATGATCACCGTGGTAGCCTTAGACCAAGAAGCTGGCTAATCCTTTCCATGAAGCTAATCCAATGGTCATTCAAGACAGATTTAAAGGAAACACTAAGGCTGCTTCAAAGATTGATTCCTTTAAAATGGATATCTCTATATACAGACACATTCTTTTTTTAAGGGCTTACTTTTAATAAGGATGAATCAGCTTTGGAACCTAAGCTGTTTGCCAAGCTGAAGTCATAGGTTGTGAAATAACTTTTAACTTCTGGAATCATATCGCCTACTGTTACTCTAAATAGAAACTTAGGGAGTTTTTTTTAAATGTGAATTTTTGCCTATCTCTAAAAACTTTGATGTCAACTTTCGTTAACCTTAAATACACTGAATTGAATTCACAAAAGTGAGACACCTCAGACCTTTACTGATGCTATAGCCTTTGTTTTCCAGTGGCCAAAATACCAAAATGCCTATTGTATTTATAGGTTAAAAACTGTGTGTAAAGCCTTTACTATTATTCCTAAATATAATATTCTATGTGGCCGAATATTTGGACTCATTCTGGACTTAGGCATTTTAGTGTTTTGGTTTTTTAATTTAACTCTTTTCACAGCCATGTTGAGAGTAAAAATAAATAATTTCTGTCTGTCTTCCTTTTCAAGTATTTCTGGGTAAGGGATTCAAAAAAACTAAAACTGTTTTTGTTTATAATATAAAATATGGAATTGATCTTTCCAGGGTCAGAGATGATTAACGTTTTGCTATATATTTTTATACGTTATTTTCTTATCAAACTAGTTAACAAGTATTTTTATATGTTTGTAAGCAAATATGCTCTCACAGCATACCTCGTGTATATGTAAGGATAAGTATTTAATTCTCACTGTTCACTTTTAGCTGACAAAGGAAAAAAAGTGAAAATGACAGAAACTGTGGTAGAACCTTACATGCTGTTCTGGTCCTGGTTGTACCCACCTTTGGCCAGTCACATAGCTACTCAAGAAACCTTCCCAATAGAGTACGACAGGATGAGAATCTGAAATCACTTCCAATATCCCCTACTAGACACTGACTGCTATATCAAGTAGTAAGTGGTAAAACTTTTAATTGACAATTAGTATAACTGTGCGTGACTTCTGATTTTGTTTTTCATTCTGTGCATTGTGTTTAAACAATTCAAAGGTATGTTCCTGATTTTGAGATACTAAGTGGTATTGCGAGTTGTCCCTTTATTGAATGCGTACAACAGTTCCACGAAGTTTATAAAGCATATCCTTGTATAGCTTCAGGTGCTAGAATTAAAATTGCTCTGTTATCACACACACACACACAAAAGATTGTTCCAGAAGAAAAAAGAAAAAAAAGAGAGACAAAAAGATGAATAAATATAGGAAGTTTTACAGGTTGGGGGGTGGGGTGATGTTGTGGGACACAGAGAGAGAATCTTGTCTCATGTGGTCAGGCTGGCTAAGACTGAATGGATTTACTGTAAGTTTTATAATGTCAATATTGTTTTAATATCAATAATGTATTGATGCAAAATTAGAGTTTGGTTTTCTCTCCCTTAAAAAGATGAAGTTCCTTGGATTACTGGTTTGTTCTTAATAAGAGATTGTAAAAAAGGTTGTCTTTACCTTTTAAGTCATCTACTTAGGAAGCAAAGATTCTGTGTCTTATTGGAATAATTTCCAGTACTTTAACCATGTTTTTGATTATTTAAGAAGACCAAGTCTTTTTTCGTAATTAAAAACTGACCTGTGATCCTATTTAATCAGATGTTCAAACCTGTTGACGTTTTGGACAGCTTCCCAAAATCAAATTCTAAATGAAGTCTTTTTGACCTGGAACTGACTTTGAGACTTTCCACGGGATCCCTGGAAAATCTCAAAGGGTTTGTCCTCTCACCCTGTGAAAAGGGAGATGTTTAACTAATTAAGTTTATGTCATAAGTTAAGTTGCACGGAAGCATTGTCAAATGGGAAGAGGTGCTTAACCTTCCCTAGGTTATACTGGTATGCCTAAATGTTATTGATATAAGTACTTCAGAAATTCTATGAAGTTCCTAGAAATTTGTCAATGCCCTCATTGTCTATGATATGTCCTGACAGAATGTTATCAGTCATAATTTCAGTTATTATCCTAAGAGAATATCTGTCACAAAAACAACCAAATTTGTCAACTGCATCATTTTTTATAATGAATTCTTATCAAACTTTAACAGTGGCCATTTTAAGTTTTTTGTCATTCACAGATAGTTATTCTGATGCTTTCCTATAAGCTCTTGCAATCAGCTACAAGCCGGAATACTTTGTCTTCAACAAAAGGGATGTCTCAGAGAACCACAGAAAGACCTATGACCTAAGGCACTCTGGGGTACAGGCTTCTGATGGCATTGCTTAAATAAATTTGAGATCATACCACTAAGGATTTCCAGAATTCTAGTGGTGAAGCTGATGACTTCGCAAAACTGCTAAGCCAGTTTCAAGTGGAACAAGAATTATGATGTGGGACTGAATGAGCAAATGAAAAGTGATTATAATTTTTATGGATTTTTTTGTTTATTTGTTTGGAACATTGCTTGTTCTTAGATGTTTTGTTTTTCTGGATATAAGGAACCCCTTTTCTGTTTTCTCCTAAGCTAACTATAACTCACAAAAATTAAGAAGATTGTATCTTTGCAAACTGAAAGGAAACATTTATCTTTTTTTCCCTAACTGATCCCTCCAGAATTCAGAAACTCTTATTGAATATTTTTATTCTCATTGCAATATCGTTGCTTGCATAAGTTCAATGAGAATCTGTTCTCTTTGTAACAGGACATAATTGAGAAAATTGGGCATATCACCAAGGCTGTAACTGGAATGTCATATTTGAGATTCATGTGCACAGAATCATCTATGACCAAACAGTTTTCAGGAATTAAGATTGCTTTATGAAGCCAATGTTTACAAAACCATTCTGGAAAAACTGGCCTGGTACCTGGCTTACAGACTTCCCGTCCTTTATAGGTGAGGAGGGAAAGTCACTTTCTGGCAGGCCCAGGAACTTTAGAATATTTTGGGAACCTCAAGAAGAAAGGAAATCACCAAATCTATAAATACTGCAGATATAGCCTGATAAGTTCATGGTTTGGCTTACAAGCATCAAGAGGCATTTAAAAGTCCAATCTGAGATTCCTTATAAAAGTTCCAGCCAAGCAAACTTTAAAAGACCTATATAGTCCAATTACCAATCTTGCTGCACTTATGTAAATGATCAAGCCAGATTTAATGAGACAAGATTTATTTTGTAAACAAGAGTAATCTTACTTTGATAATCTTTGCTCAGAATGGGGGTGATTGTAGGGGCTTCCATGGTGGCACAGTGGTTAAGAATCACCTGCCAATGCAGGGGACATGGTTCGAGCCCTGGTCCGGGAGGATCCCACATGCCGCGGAGTAACTAAGCCTGTACGCCACAACTACTGACCCTGCGCTCTAGAGCCCGTGAGCCACAACTACTGAGCCCACGTGCCACAACTACTGAAGCCTGCGTGTCTGGAGCCCGTGCTCTGCAACAAGAGAAGCCACTGCAATGACAAGCCCACACACCGCAATGAAGAGCAGCCCCCGCTCACCACAACTAGAGAAAGCCGCGCACAGCAACGAAGACCCAGTGCAGCCAAAAATAAATAAATAAAATAAATTTTTATTAAAATGGGGGTGATTGTAGAAAGAAATTGTATGTTTCAGTGGAAAATAATAACCTACCCTTGTATGTTACCAGATTTGAGTCCTGTTCATTGTTTTAAAGCTACTTTTCATCTCTGTGACTTCTACCTGCTGTCTTACACGTTTTGTTGGTAATTAAATTTTTCTCTCACTCTCTTGACTTGGCATCACTGAGAAATAAAGCTGCCTTTTTCCTAAAGCCCTGCGAGCTGAAGCTGAAGTACTATAACTTCAAAGGATTTATCACACAACAGTGTGGACCACTCAGAAAATTCACTGGAACACCTGCATCTTCCATGCTCTGCTTCAGGAAATAGCCGTAGCTATAACACTGCCACTACCATCCTCACTAAAGGTGCTTCAAAATCCAACGTCGAGAAATCTTCTTGACTGGCTGCCCTGTGGACTCAGAAACTGCTCCAACCATTCATCTTTGTTTTCTTCTCCCTTTGTGTATCTCTTTCCCTGCAACTTCTAATCCAAATCTCTTCCCATAGCCATCAACGTAGCCTCTTTTTTTAAACTTCTAAGGGATGTTTCCGGTGAGGGAAATGTGGGGAACCGCTCAGACCCCCAGGGTTGATTTTAAAGTAAAAACATTTGAGCTAAAGTAGATACAGGAAGAAATCTTATCTTAAGTCCCTTTATCTGACACAAACATAGCTTTCAGAATATACAGCTGCCATTAACCTCCTTCCCTCCCCGCAACCATGGGTGTTTCCAATGTATTTAGGTGCCTGTATGGAGGCAGACTACCCATAGCCATTAGCATCACAAAGTCCCACAGAACCTTCCCTATCTTCCTACTGAAGCCCTAACTACCACCATCACCACCCCTTTGTTAATTTGGCATATAAAGTTTTTATCCCAGTCTGTTGAGTGAGTTACCTATTACTGAGTAGTTCTGTGTGTAGGCTTAAGTAAACCTCATCTCTTTTCCTGTTAACCTATCCCTTGTCAGTTAATTTACAGGCCACCAACTACTGGACCCACGTTGGAAGAAGAAAAGTTTCCCCCCAACAGTCTCCTCCCTGCTGACTGCAATGGCTTGGTCCCTGATGAAAGCAGCATTCATTGCCATGACTACAAAATTATCTATTCCTATGCATATGTGTGCATATGGGCATGTGTATATTTACAGCGTTGGCAGCTCAGCAGGTTGTGACTAAACGTCCTTAGGAATTTCCTTGGTGAGTCAAAGCTTATTGAAGTAGAAGCACTTCCCAGAAGATCAGAAATCTATCTTCAAACCAAGCTCATTCCCCTGCTTGTTGCATCATCAAGCCAGGCAACTTAAAATAAGGCATCTATTAAAAGTGAACCAATTACCAAACTCACCTTCCAACACTTCCAACACTAGTTTTGGGAAACAGACTGGAAGAACTCCTTCAATAGTAATTTGACTGTGCTCTCCCTGATGACATTGTCTTGGAATGTTGGTAAACTTCTTTTGGCATATGCTTCAGGGGGAAGATAGTTGTCTAAATTAATGACAATCCTTAATGAAAGATAGTTGTGAGCTTTGGTATCTGGTGAACTGGGTTCAACTCCCATCTCAACCATTTTGTAGCTTTGTAACCTTGAACAGTCCTTTAGCTTCTTTGAGGCTGCCTCAGTTTCCTTATTTGCAAGGTGGGGGAAATAAATCTTCACTTGAAAGAATTGGGGAGGGGATAAAATGAGATAAATGTATAGGCAAGTACTTAATTTTCTTCCTGGCTTCTTTAAAGTGCTTTCAGAATCACTTGGGACATAGGATTAGTACTCTGTAGGCAACAATGACATAGCTCTTCCCTACATTATAGCTTATACCCTAATCATTTACTTACTTTTCTTCACCTATTTTCCTGCTTCCCTTATTCCCGGAAAAAGACCATACATGCATTCTGTGGACAGAAAACGCATTCAGTTTTTCCTATGGAAATCGAATTAAAAATTTTTAAAGGGAGAATATGTTTATTTTTGGTCATTTTCTAAATAATAATAACAACAACAATAATAATAAATCTTTCCTGTTTAGTTTCATGAAGATTTCTAGATTTCTCTTTAGCTTGAATCTGGTGGGCATAAGCTGATACGGAGTCTGGGTCCCCTCCTCCGTCCTTTTCTTGCGAGTGTAAGTGTCATTAGAGCCGGTTCTACCAGCCATGACCGGAGCCACCCTGCATCTGCACTGGCTGCATTGGGCAATAAGCAGTCCAAGATCTTTCTGGTCAGGGCTTGGCAGCATGAATGGAGGAGGATGCCAACATAGTTGCCAAGTGGATGGCTCATATTTTCCATCTTTGTCTTTGTGGATGGCAGTCATGTGCTCCTTGTGGTGCCCAGTTGTGCAACCGACCTCAGAGGCACTAAGCCAGAACGAGGGCCTAGGATGAGGTTTGCCTTCCTGATGGGCCTGGGCCCGCATTGGGCTAGCAGACATGTGTTCAGCTTGAATAATCAGCTAAGGCAGGTTAGACGAAGGCTTGTTTGGGTGGATAAAATCAGCAGCAGAGACTGAGTGTGGCCATTGAAATGGCAAGAATGGGGGTCAGAATGAGGATCTTAGGCTGGTGTTGATTTTACAGGTGCTTTTACAGGTTGATTTTTTGGGGCTCAAAAGGGGGAATTTGAGGAGTCAGGTAAGGCCATGAAGACAGTAACCAAGATCAGTCCAGATGCTTCCCCAGGGGCTTGTGGTGCTAATGGGAGCTTCCATTTACCAAAGTCTGGCTTAGAGTTCCTCTTGGCAGCTCCACTATGGGGCAATCAATCTGTTTTCTCTAACACCCAGTTTGTGGTGGACATTGAAAAGAGGATTCTGGTTCCATTGGAGCAAAAGCTGAATATTCTTTGGGCCAGGGCCACTGAATCTTTCCAGATAAGCAGTGCTGTCTCCTAAGCTGAAATCTGGGGCAAAGACTAGGATTTTCTCTGTCCCTTCCCAAAACGTGGAGAAAGGTTCCTACCGTGGGGCATCTAACCGGAGTCTTGATATGAGAAAATGAGTACTTTAGGAAATGTGTTTTTCAACTTCTATCTGTATCCGTGCGAGAGTGCTCTCTATGATGACTTTTAGAGAGTAATCACCGGGCTAGATCTACTATCAAGAAAATCCATCTACTGCACTGAACACTTACCCTGCATATAAGCCTTTCTATCCACGACATCTCAGAAAGGATAAAAAATTTTTGTTAACAGTAAGTAGGTATGACTGTCAGAGGTTATCAACAATTGTAAAAATCCTTGGAGGTCCCTTAATTAACTTATCAGTCCCAGATCTGGGGTTTTTTCTTGACCTGTGGCCGGTCCCTCAACCTGGCTTATGAAAACCCGAGTGATTGGCATAAAGTAGGGTAGGGGTATGAGAGGACATGAATGATGAGGAGCCACTTCCATGAGATCTCTGACCCTCTGTTGATGGGGCACGTGTCTCTCAGGGCTTCCTACACCTTCCAGAACTCTTCCCAGAACTTCTGCCACCCTCCCGAGTCTTCTGAGAATGCCTGGAAAGGAAAAGGTCCCTGGTCAAGGCAGCAGGTGAGGGCCTTTCTTGTGGTAGAGATATGAGGTCAGAGAGCTTGTGTGACCTCTTTTGTAGTGATATCCACACATGGAGTAAAAATGAGGACCGTGGCATTGCAGGAATCAGGGCTCAGATGTTCTGGAAGAGAGCCATGTCTTCTCTGCAAGCCTCCTATCCTGACACTGAGGCAGCTGTCACTGACCCGACAGCCTTGGCCCAGCCTAATCCCAACCAGGTGTCTTTCCAGAGGAAGAGGCAGCCTTCCCGAAAGACCACACCCTAGTTCCCTAAGGCTGCCAGGCTATCTGGGTTTTCCCTTGATTAACTTTCATGAGACTCTAGAACACATTATATATGCTAAATACATAAATTAGAAGTCTGCATGTGGTCTCTTCTTCACTGGCAAATGAAGCCCTGGTCCTAGATACAGAAAAAAGAAAAAATGGCTTTACAGTACATCTCAAAAAGCAAAACAAAACAGAACAACTCAGACTAAAATGAATAAACAAAAACTTTGGCTTCTTCAAGTTTTGCATGAAAATAAGAGACTTTGAAATTTTCAGCAGAAATGTCTCTGTACACATCAGAGCAAGATACAGGTGCTTGAAGCTTGTAATGAATACTGGAATATCTTCAGAATCAGAGGTAACATGCAATGTAGGGTGAAGGGGAATTTTCACATACCTCTGGACCATGTGGTAATGATCTCATCTATCTGGATCATGTCCACCTACAAAGCACTTCTTAGATTGAATTATACAGGTGATTGCTTTATCCTTCCAACATACTTTCCATGTACAAAAATACCTTAAATGAATACTAAACACTATGCCATTTTGTAAAATTGAATGTGAGCTCTTATAAGCATTTTGCAAATCTATAGTTTGACTTGTATTTCCTGGAATTTTGGATTTTTTGCAACATTGTTTTTAAAAAGATTCTCTCAGTGTTGATTTGTGTGGCTGAACTCCCTTGGGAATAATCTGGCCTTCAGCAACTCCTCTCTCCACCCCCAGTAGGAGCTTGAATAATGACTGAGTGACAAAGTGTCCCATTCAGTTATTATTCAACTATATTAAATTGCTAAAGTTGGTCATTGGAGCATATCTTATTACAAAGGCAAAAGTTCAACATTTTTCCCTAGGCACAATAGGCTTGCACATTAAAAAACTTCTGGTCTGGTAAGGAATAAGACGTCAGGGCATGGAGCATGCAACAAATTAAACAGGGAAAGATGTATTAAACAAACCTGAGTAAAATTACCAGGCATTACCTTCCATATATTTACCAAACTCAGGCCTTCGATAAAGGGGTGCAAGAGATAAATTACAAGGGATTCTTGAAAATACATCAGTCTTCCCAAGCTTTATTAAGCTTACACAATTTAAAAACTATCATTTAAGGGGGGGAGGGATAAATTAAGAATTTGGGAGTAACGTATACACACTACTATATACAAAACAGATAACCAACAGGAACCTAGTGTACAGCACAGGGAACTATACTCAATATTTTGTAATAACCTATAAGGGAAAAGAATCTGAAATATATATAACTGAATCACTTTGCTGTACACCTGAAGCTAGCACAACATTGTAAATCAACTACACTTCAATTAAAAAAAAAAAACTATCATTTAAAGTCTTACACTAGGGACTAATATCTAGATAGTAAACATTGGTTGCTTATATTACTACATATACTCTTTGTCCACTTGGATTAGTTGATGCCCAGACAGTACTGATTATGAAATATTTTGAAATCTTGCCAGATTATATTGAAACCCATTTGGATCCATAGCTGTAGACTATTTACTGGAAGGATCATATGGGGTATGGCTGAAGGGTCTGATTTTTTCTAAAATGGCAAGTGAAGGAGTCGTTTTACCAAGATAGTAAGAACTTCAGGTACTTGCTTGAATGTGGTCACTCCAAGTTACTGCTTCAAAGAACAGGAAATGAGTGTTGTGGGAACTACAGAGACCACAGGCTATATGGTAGTATTCCTCAAAGGTGCCTCTTCATAAGACTCATTTGGGGCACTTATTTAAGAATATAGATTCCCAGATTCTTTCCCTGGGGACTATGATTACTATGTCTGGGGCAGGCTTAGTAATCATTATTTTTAATATGTACCAATGATCCTCATAGCAAGGCAAATGAGGGAAACACAGTTCAACCATCGACTCTCATTCATGATATTATCATTCATTCATTCATTCTTTTATTCAGTTCTTTAGCACTTACTGTGGTATTTCTCGAAGTGACACTGGATCCCCTACATCAAAATCATCTGGAGTATTTGATTGCAATCCAGATCTTGGGCTGCATCCCAAACCTACCATATAAGCATCTCCAGAGGTAGGATCCAGAAATCTGCATTTTAAATGGGCATTCCAAGGGATTCTTATGTAATCAAGTTTGAGACTATTGTTGTGTGTCTGGCACATAGCATGTCTCTTCAAGTTGTCTGTTCCCAGTCAATAGGTAATAAGCACTTATTTAAAGACTTACTAAGACAGGGATCAGTGAATGATGTATGTAGAAGTGATGTAAAGGGTGAGGGGACGGGCTTCCCTGGTGGCGCAGTGGTTGAGAGTCCGCCTGTCGATGCAGGGGACGCGGGTTCATGCCCCGGTCCGGGAGGATCCCACATGCCGCGGAGCGGCTGGGCCCGTGAGCCATGGCCGCTGGGCCTGCGTGTCCGGAGCCTGTGCTCCGCAACTGGAGAGGCCACTGCAGTGAGAGACCTGTGTACCGCAAAAAAAAAAAAAAATTAAAAATAAAAAAATAAAGGGTGAGGGGAGAGAAGCAGTTCTTCCTGCTGTAAACTGGAAGTCTACAAGGCTTGTAGGTGCAAGAAGGGAAGCTCCCCTACATATGCAGTGGCCAGGTTTGGGGAGATATGGAAAAGCTGAGTGAGGCTCAGGCCCCTTCAGCCTCTGAAGCCTGTGGAAGGAGCCAACCACACACCTGATTGGAGATGGCCATGCAAAGGTCCCACAGTCCCAGGGTCAAGTGGTAGGGCACCTACAAGAGCTCTCACTCAGAATTTCCTGCCAGAGCTAGAGCCCTGCAGGACATAAATGTACTTTACTTTTCTCCTTTCTTCTCCCATTTCCTTAGTTTTGTTTGTGGAATGGTAATGGAACTTGCCCAGGCATTGTTTCATTTTGACACCATAACAAGGTCTGTTCTGAATTCACTTTCTCCATTAGAAGCCTGTGGAGGGACCATTGTTCCTGTGGACTTTTATTCATGTGCAATTGTGCTTAAAATAACTTGTCCAAAACATGTCTGGAAAATAATAAGTAAATTATTTTAAGTAAAATTTGGTTGATGATTCCAATTCTGATTTCTCTGACTGCTCATGTGGGGGGAAGTTCAAGCAAATGCCCTCTGGTTTTGAATGGTAAGAGTAATAATAACAATAATAGTGAAGCGCCCAGGAATTGTAGTACTGTGATATTGTCGTATTGTAGCTCTAGCATGGAATTTGAAATTAAAAGATCTGAATGAACCTCATTTCCTCATCTATAACATGGGAATAATGAGACCTGCCCTAGTTACCCCCCTGGATTGAAACTTGGTAAACTTTAAAGCTTTATACAAACGTTGGTTGTTGGTTTTAATAAGTTTTGGGTTAATACCTTGTCCCTGTCTAGCTTTAGCCGTCTCTGGAACACTTTTCGATAGTATGGGTCAGCCTAAAATAAAGCACTGATAAAACATGGGAATCTGGGTTAAAGACGCTTACCATTGCAATTACCTCCATTACAGAGATAATTATCTGGACCAAGATATTATATTTGCTAATGTCTGGCAACGAGGAAGTATGATCCACATAGCAAAGGTCCCAGTGACAAATGAAAGGCACTTGGAAACTATGGTGCATTGTTCTGCTCTTCTGGAAGGCAAAACACTGCCAGGATGAAGACAGAGCCATTCCAAGTGAGTGATGAAATTTACTCTATTGACATTATCAATAAGGATGTATTTATGAGAAACAAACATGAAGTATAGCTCACACTTACGGGACTTGGCAGGTAATTGGCAGGTAAGCAAAGGGAAGTGGGTTGTCTGATCACGAGGCCTAAATCTTTGGGCTCATTTGGCATTGGTTTCGTGCCTGGTTAGCTATGTGATTTTTTAGGTAATTATCTTCCTTCATGGACCCTCAACTTTCCCATGCATAAAGTGGGCATAAAACTCTCCATTACACCTTATAAAGAGCAAAGAAGATCATGTTTTTTCACCGGAAGTAAAAGGCCATACCTATTTTATCATTATTAGGTAATGAACATTACTTCTTTCCTGAGGGTTTAAATCCAGAAAGATATTCAATAGAGTTAGAAAATCACAGAGTGGCACACAGGCCTCTGTTTAAAATTTTGGTTTGTGTAATATGAATGTCTTAACTTTTGGTTTTCTGTTTTTCTTCTCTCTTAAGTAAGGGCATATATATCTACCCTGTTGTTAGACCAACAAAAGAAAAAACATGCCTCTCTTCAGAACTGTAGATCAAAAGGGAGCTTTATCATTCCAAATCACCCCCTCTTTGTACTTCCTGGAATCTTGTGAGACGAAGGAGGACTTTTGTACATTAAATGTAAGTTCGTAAAATAATTATGGCCCTGCCCTAAATTCATGCATACAGGGTGACGAATTGTTGCTGGTTCTTGTAGCATTATTTTACTGGAAAAAAAAGTTAATACATTGATTGTTAACATTGCCAGGTTGACAAATCCAGAAAACAAATAACTTTTCTTTTAGGATTAAATAGGAGTCATAGCATGTTTAAAGCAGAAGGAGCCTTTAAAACCATCAGTTTATAGATGAGAAAGCTGTAATAGTAATAAGAAAACTTTATTGAGTGTGTTTTCAGTGCTACATATGTACTAAGTTATTTGC
Source organism: Kogia breviceps (assembly GCF_026419965.1). NCBI lineage: Eukaryota > Metazoa > Chordata > Mammalia > Artiodactyla > Physeteridae > Kogia > Kogia breviceps. Next base: position 54,393,355 of record NC_081313.1, on the reverse strand, counting down.
ATGTATTATTTCACTTCATTCTCAAAACAATCCTCAGAAATAGGTGCTATTGCTAATGCCATATTAGAGGTAAGGAGACTGAAGTTTGAAGAAAATAAGCTACTTGCTTAAGGTTCCTAGCTTGTTGATTCTCCTGAGCTTCCTTGATGTCTTATAATCAGAATACCACAGATTGGTGCCTTAAACAACAAAACTTTATTTCTCACAGCTCTGGAGAATGGTGAGTCTGACAGCAAGATGCCAGACAATTTGGTGCCTGGTGAGAGCCTTCTTCCTGGTTTGCACATGGACACATTCTTGCTGGGTCCTTACATGGTGGAGAGAGTTCTCTTTTTTTCTTTTTCTTTTTGGCTGTGATGGCTGGTATGTGGGATCCTAGTTCCCCAACCAGGGATAGAACCTGGGCCCCCTGTGGTGGAAGCAAGGACCGCCAGGGAGTTCCGAGAGATCTCTTCTTATAAGGGCCCTAATCCCATTCACGAAGGTTCCATCTTCATGACCTAATTATCTCACAAAGGCCTTACCTCCAAATATCATCCCAATGGGGATTAGGCTTCAAAATTCACATACAGGGCTTCCCTGGTGGTGCAGTGGTTGAGAGTCCACCTGCCGATGTAGGAGACACGGGTTCGTGCCCCGGTCCGGGAAGATCCCACATGCCGTGGAGCGGCTGGGCCCGTGAGCCACGGCCTCTGAGCCTGCGTATCCGGAGCCTGTGCTCCGCAACGGGAGAGGCCACAACAGTGAGAGGCCTGCGTACCCCAAAAAAAAAAAAAAAAAAAAAAAAAATTCACATACAAATTTTGGTGGGACATAAACATTCAGTACAAAGCAACTGATGAGAAGAATTGTAGATTCTTTTACATAATCAGTTGATTCATTTACATAATCAATTAACATTTATTGAGCATATATTATGTGCCAAACACTGTTCTTGGCACTGGGGACACAAAGGTAACCAGCGAGATATGGTCCCATCCTTATGGTGTTTACAGAGCTGTAGGGGAGAGAGACATAAATCAATTGTCACACAAATACATAACTGTAAACTAGGAAATGTAGTTTTAAAAGGAGAGTATAGTAGTTATGAGAACAGGGAACCTTGTCTAGTCTGAGGAGTCAGAGGGGCTTCTCAGAGGACGTGACTATTGAGCTGAGACCTGAAGGGTTAGTAAGAGTTAACTAGGGCAGTTGGAGGAATTTAAGAGTGTTTCAGACTTGGGAAATGCCAAGTTCAAAGATCCTTGGCTGAAGCCGTTTGGGGGTGGGAAGAAGTGGAGAGGTATGACAGGTAGGCAGGAGCCAGATTATCCAGGGTCTTGAGATATTTGGTCTTTATCATGAGAACAATGGTTTCCAGAATTATCCTCAACAGAGGTCACCAGTGACCTACTAGTTACCTAGTTTTACAGCCTTTCCCCAGTTTCCTTCCTCCCCAGATGTCTGGGTCCCTGAGAGCAATGGCCTTGGGTCCCATGTTCCTGTAGTTTCCAGGTCCTCCAAGAACCTCAGGGCTCTGCCCCATTCCTCTTCTACCTCCTTAATGTAAGAGGAGGTACTGTAAACTCTTTTATTTATTTAATTTATTGAAATATAGTTGATTTACAATGTTGTGTTAATTTTCGCTGCATAGCAAAGTGACTCAGTTATACCAACATACATTCTTTGTAAACTCTTTAAAAGTGTGGTGTGTGTGTATGTATCTTCTCAATCTTTATATCTTGCTATTTTTACCAAACGCCCAAATCGTATGTGCTGAGGCCACTTAAATTCCTGGCACACTATTTTTTTAAAAATATGCTTGTTATATATTTTGTTTTAGCCCATGTTCATTGATATACCCTCATTAATAGCTCCAAAACTTCTCTGCTATTAAGATCTCTCTTGGGTTGGGAAGGCATTCCCCCAACACCATCACCCTCACTGACAAAAATCCTTCACCTATAGCCTGGCTGCCAAATTCGCATTAGAGTTCCTGCCTTTAGACTAAAGCATTATCAACCATGTTAATATAAATGAATAATCTGAAAACATGTAACACTTAAGTTATCAATCATTTATACCATAATGAAAATGAGTTTCAGATTATTTTCATTAGGCAAGTTTGGAAAGAGAGAAATGGTGAGGAAGTGCATAAAGTCACTGAGCTCCTAGTTGAGATGGGAAGGGGAGTTGAGAGGGGGTGGGGGAGGGGAGCTGTGGGGAAGGGATTCTGCTCTGCAAAGTTGACAGCTTTTAACAATGTCACTTTTCTTTCTTTCCTGTTCCTGAATGTGATTTATTTATTCTTTGGTAATCATCCATTACACTAAGTAAATTTCTGGTTCAAATTTTTACTATGGTTTCCTTTAGGCTGTAATTATATGAAAACTCTTGATTCAAAATAGTAACTTGAAGTACAAACACTTAACCCTGATGATACAACCAATCACCCAAATGGACTTACATTTTTTTTCACATTTAAGTTCTTTTCTATTCAAATACAGTACACTTTTTAAAGGAATAATGTGTCCGAAGGCATCGTTTGGCTCAATGGGAGATGCTACTTTGGAAAAAGACAGTAGCTCAATTCAACACCAGTGTGATTCAAGATGACAGACACTTGAGAGTGGGCATCCAAGTTCCTTTCATGAATGGGGGGGGGGAATTTGGCTTCAATTGAGCACTTACTCATCAGTGTCTGTGCTACTGGTTTCCAAGCAATTATAAATTACTGCTTGCTTGCATGAGGAATAGAGAACCAAGGCAAATTCCATCTTTTAGGAGGTAACCAGCCTCTATCTCATTCCTTTTTTTAAAAAATTTAATTTAATTTATTTATTTTTGGCTGTGTTGGGTCTTCGTTTCTATGCAAGGGCTTTCTCTAGTTGCGGCGAGTGGGGACCACTCTTCATTGCGGTGCGCAGGCCTCTCACTATCGCAGCCTCTCTTGTTGTGGAGCACGAGCTCCAGACGCGCAGGCTCAGTAGTTGTGGCTCACGGGCCTAATTGCTCCACGGCATGTGGGATCTTCCAGGACCAGGGCTCGAACCCGTGTCCCCTGCATTGGAGGCAGATTCTCAACCACTGCGCCACCAGGGAAGCCTGCCTCATTTCTTAGATATGGTAAAATGAGGCCGACTAGTGAAAGGGCTCCAATGGAGCCATGTCAACATGGCAGCTTTGTGTTAACTCAGGAAGATGCTGGAATTCTGCTGTTACACTGGGCTTATTGCTTGGCTGGAAGGAAATATACTGGACTACTTAGAGAGAGATGGTCTTTCTGTTCCAAATCTTTGCCTCCAGTGGCTTTGAGGTGGTTTGTAAAGTTGCATTTCAGGTTGTACAGCCTCCTACCAGGTGTTACCCCAGGGGTAACTGCCTTGTGAAGTTTCCTTCAATGCCTGTTCGAAACTTTGAACCAGTGGAAAGCATCTGCTGTTTGGGAATCACTTGCATTGTTATGGATACAAAGTGATTCATTCCTCTTTGAGGAACAGCCACTTCTGGACAGAAAGCGGTAAAATGGGTCACTGTGTCAAAGATAGCCTAGGAACAGAGAGAAACTCAAGCCAGAACTCTCCAGATGGGGGTAGCTGGAATGCAGTGGTGGTCAGAAAGTGTCACTTGGGCTCTGCTTGACAGGTGAACGTGGTGCCGGACAGAAAGCAGATACCAGTCATGGGAATGTGCAGGAGGAGTCACGGAGCATGCAACACTGATGCTGTTCCTTTCTGATTCTTCAAGGGAAATGCTAGCTAAAAGAGGGAAAGGTGTCCTTTATATGGGAAGCTGCCTAACTGCCTGTGTCTTGCCAGATGGAGAAGAGCAGTAGCTTGCATGTATGGTGCAGGGCAAGGTAGGGGAGGAACTGGGAGTTTTCATAAGTCACTGCACTTGGAAGGGAAGGTTACTTGGTGTATTTGATCAGATTGGAATGATGCCATTTGAAAATCATTGAGCCCTTTCCCTCACGTATCACCCTCCTTCTTCTCAACCAACACCATCTGATTCAACCAGAAATTTTGCTCAACAAGCCTTGGAAGAGGCGAGACGTGAAAGACAGAAGAATGGTCTGAGGGCCCCAGCCTCCACCAATGTCCTTTTACTTCTGCATTTGATAAAGCAGACGCTCCCTGGAGGGAAGGGAATCAGACTTCTGTAAATCACCAACAACTTTTCTGCATTTGTTACATGTTTCCTAGTACTGGCCACAGCAGGTGGTGTTGGCAGTGAGGGCAGGCAGGGTGTGCATGAGCCTCGGTGTGCAGCCACAGGAGGTGAGCTAGCCCCTGCCCCACCTGTGTGTATGCAAAATGTAATTTTACAGCATTTTTACTTTTTTTTTTTTTTTTTTTTTTTTTTGCGGTATGCGGGCCTCTCACTGCTGTGGCCCCTCCCGTTGCGGAGCACAGGCTCCGGACGCCCAGGCTCAGTGGCCGTGGCCCACGGGCCCAGCCGCTCCGCGGCATGTGGGATCTTCCCGGACCGGGACACGAACCCGCGTCCCCTGCATCGGCAGGCGGACTCCCAATCACTGCGCCACCAGGGAAGCCCAGCATTTTTACTTTTAAGTATGTAAAAGAGACAGCACTTATATAATTGAATCCACATCAGTTAAACACCTGTATGGTGTCTCTCCACATATGCACATGTCTGAATGTGTGCCAGATTAACAGCGGTTATATGTTAGAGAACAACACAACTTCAGAGACAGAAAGGAACTGCTGTGATTTGTCTACATCTGAGGGAACAGAGGCCCCAAGAGGCTGTCCTTTGCCCATCTTCACTGATGCTTTGTGACTCCGAGGGTTTGCTCCTAAAGAAAGTAACAGGAACCTGCTTCTCTTTATTTCTGCCCATCGAGGGCCTGCGGACTTGATGAACCAAACACAGGGAACTGTGAGGTGGTATGAGGTAGCTGAGGTCAGGCCTTTGCATGTTACAGGGAGGCTGCTCGTCTCACAGGGTGATTGGCTGCAGCTTTGGCTCCATGTAGGAGCTGTCTGCCCACAGGAAACAGGTTCCCATCCAGCTGCCTGTCTGTGCAGTTCCTAAGATTGTCCAGATTGGTGGCCCCATGAAAAGGCCCGAGGGGCGCAAAAAGAGGATGAATCTGTAGTTCTAGAGCCCAACACACCTTCCAACACACACACACACACACGGCACACATGCCCTATTCCTTTGTAAAAGGAAGAAGGCGGGCTTCCCTGGTGGCGCAGTGGTTGAGAGTCCGCCTGCCGATGCAGGGGACACGGGTTCGTGCCCCGGTCCGGGAAGATCCCACATGCCGCGGAGTGGCTGGGCCTGTGAGCCATGGCCGCTGAGCCTGCGCGTCCGGAGCCTGTGCTCCACAACGGGAGAGGCCACAACAGTGAGAGGCCCGCGTACCACCAAAAAAAAAAAAAGGAAGAAGGCAAAATATATGACGTGGTCAGCTGTTTAGACTCCTAGAGTATTGACTCTTGGGAATGGAGCAAGCTGGGGAGAGGGAGCTCGTGGCTTTTTTTTTTGGTGGGGGGACAATTCCAACTCTAATCATAAGGATGAAGGGAGTTAGCAGAACTGGTCTTTGACACGGAAGACCCCACTCCCCTCTTTAGGTGCCCTGACTGATCTCATTAGCAGCCTTCCATCCCATTCATTAGACATCTGATGCCTCCTTACCTGCCTTAATTCTCTCAGCCAGCTGCCGGGGTGTGTGAATCCCTACCAAGATGGCAGAGCATAGGGAGGAAGGTGTTTCCTCTCATGCATGCACTTTGATCTGGGTAGTCTTATAGTTCCCACTGCCTCCAGAGACCAAGGGAAACCATGTAAGGATAAAGTGTCACACAGGTTAGAGAGAAATTTCTGGGCCACACACCTTCACGTTGCTTTTCATATCACAACCCAGGTCAAGCCTGCTACTTCTGTGAGCAGGAGGGAGGCTGGATGGGAAATCAGAGAAGGCATCTCACCCTTTGGCTCGAGGAACCCTCCATGCCTGAACTTGGAGGTGTAAGCTACCCTCTGAAACACAAATCCTTATCGGCCCTCAATTCCCAAATCTTTTGTTTTTTTTTCCACATGAAAATCTTTTGTTTAGCAGGACCATTGGGAAACATGCTTTAAAAATATGGCCCAGGCCACTCATACTTACATATTCTTTCCCTAAGATTTTCTTCAGGGCAGTTCGTGGCGTCACAGGTTGCCCTGCATCCCCCACCACTACCTCCGCCACCCAACTAAGAACCTCCACCTGTGGTTGTGAGCGAACCGTTTCCAGCTCCTTTTCAAAATTAAATTTTCCTATTTTAAATATATAGCCAGATACAAAAGAGAGAAATGTGCCCTGGCGGTGGAAAGGAAGAGCGGTATCACAGCCAGCCCATGGTGACTTCAGAAGATGTGAAGTCTCTAAGAATGGGACACAGTACAAACACCCATGCATGGTCTGCAGAAGCAGACTGGGCTTTCACTCACTAAGACATCAGCAACAAGCTGGTGCCTTTGAAGTATTTCCTCCTGCCCCCACCCCAGTAGTAGTATGACACTTGTGAAAATAAACGATTTAAAATGGAGTCAGGAAGCTCTCACACTTGTGTCACTCACTGCAGCTTACTGACCCTAGCAGAAAGAAAGATTTCCTTCTGATCCATCAACAAGTCGCCCACCGCCTGCCACCAACAAGAACCACCACAGCCCTCCCTGACCTTCCCATTGTCTCCTCGGACCTGCCTATGGCTCATCGTAGTTTGCATGTCCCAAATTGTAATTCCTCTGCTATTCCCAAATAAACTAATTTTGCTGGTGGAAAAAAAAAAAAAGTATCCCGAAGACTTATGGTGGCCAGCCAAGACACCAAGGGTTGTTGGCTTTCATTTGACAAGGGGACATTCAGTGTTAGTTTTCCTCATTTTATTTAACTGGGAAGAGGGCCTACATCCCACAGTATAGAACACCCAAAGCTGTGTTTCATGAAGAATAGTCCTTAGAACTACTTACAAGAGAATGACCTGGGGAACTTGTTAGCCTGCCAGTTCTTAGGCTGGGAATATGATTTTAAGGGCACTGATGCTTGAGAGCTTCTGAACTAAAGGTTGTTCTCCCTCTTGAGAGCGACAGCTCCGTTTAAGTTGCAGGTTACCCTGGCTGTCATCTTATGGAGAGGGCCATATTAATCCCCTGCATAGCAGAAAGGTCCACCCCATTCAGGGCCTTAAGGGAACAGGGCTACATTCATCAAGGGGGCTCCCTGCCCTGTGCTGCCTGGGACCTCCCACACAGACCTGCTACTCAGCCAGGGACACTTAAGCCTCATCCTACCCCTAGGTAGGCCCTGGGGCAGCCTGGCCCTAGAAGGATGGAGCCAACCTCTCCTAGAATTCCCCAACACTCAGCCTTCCCAGTTCACCCTAAAGGCACAGTAGGCTGACTGCAAAACCTGTGAGAACACAGCCTACAAAAAAGGCATCCCAAGGACCCAAGACTTAAATCATCAGCAGCATCATCAACCAGGACTAAACAGAATCACATTGGATGGGAGGGAGCATGGCCTGTGTTCAAAGTCCAAATCTGACAGAAATAGCTGTGTGGTGTGAGGCAGATCGCTCTACCTCTCTGTGCTTCCATCTCCTCATCCCTAAAAAGGATCCTGAGAGAACTGGCCTCTTAGGATTGTCCTAAGAATTAAACGTGACAATATGCACCAAATTCTTAACACAGAGTTAGGCATACGGTAAGTGCTCAGTAAACAGGACCACCGCCAGCATGTAGGATGTTGTGCTAATTTGGAAAAAAAAAAAAAAAAAGCTGTCCTCCTTTGGGTAGACGCATAGAAAAGATGCCCTTTCCTCTGGGCTGGCTCAGGCTGGTGCCTGAGCTCTTATCTTGGTGGGCAGAGTACCCTCTCAGCTGGCCACCCTTCAGCTGATCACAGCCCATAAAACCCAACACGGAGGCTGTGACTAGATGTTAGCTATGGTAATTCCACCTGAGGGTAGGAATGAGTTTGAACCGGGCTTCTGCCACGGCAGGCCTTGCGGATGAGCGGGGGATGGGGGTGGGCACGGGGGCCCACGCTGAGTGGGAGTGATGCATCCACTTCTCAGAAGCACAGTGCTGCGTTCCGCAGACGCTCATCGTGATAAATTTCAGCGAGCACAGAGGTACGACGACAGCTGATTTTCCTCTTCTGAGCTTGGTAGCAGCTGATCACGCTTCCTGTTTCTCTAAGAGCTTCCCTAACTGACAGAGGCGACTTGCTCTTTCAAATTTGGTCATCGCCCTCTGGCTTTCCCGTGTGAGTCAGAGTCGTTGCCCTCGTGACCCCGGCTCCCTCCAGAGTCAGTGTCTGCCGGCGGCTGCCGTCCCGGCCTCCCCAGGTAAATCCCCCTCTGCCCCGGGTGCGCGGCCCCGCCCACGCCGCTGCCTGGGGACGTGCGCCGGGACGTGAGTCACCGCACCGTCCTCCCCAGCCACAACTATTATTGGAATGCTTCGGCACGCAGCGCACGCTTGCTTCCCGGATTTCACAGTCCTGTGCTCAGGATCTGCAAATTTCTGCGCAGCCCGAGGTTACACCTGGGCGATCACAAGGTGGCTTGCGCTCAGATCGGAAAGTTTCTAAGAAAGGTCTCCTTAGGCCAGGCATATCCGCATCCTCCAAGGAGCATCAACTGCGTGTCTCCAGCGTGTGTCCAGCAATGTGCCTGCCTTTATGGGTGGCTCAAAAGAAATCGTTCTGGAGCTTTGCTTTCAATGTACAGGAGGACGCAGTAAAATGAAAAGCAAGAATGAGGGTTGCAAACAAGCGAGGGGGCAGGAGAGATCTCGTTGGTCAGAAGCACATGGGGAGTTCAAGCTGGGAGGGGACAGGGAAGAGACAGAAGACAGGGAGCCAGGTCCCGGGGAGAAGAACCAGGGTTATGAGAAGCTTGGACAAAGATGCAGAGTGGAGAATGCATTGGGCTTATTTATACGAACCTAAATATTGAGCTAAATTGGAATTTGGAATCTCCTTCTTCTCTGTGCCAGGGTGATTGATGGCCTGTATCATCAGTCTTTAGTATTGCCGGGCAGTGCACTTGCCATGAACCCTGCCAGTCATACAATTCCTGTCTCCCTTTTACAGATGAGGAAACTGCAGGGCAAGGAGGTGATGTCCTGAGCTCAAGGTCATGTAGCCATCAGGTGGTGAAGTGTACACCCAAGCAGGCTGCCTCTTAAGCATTAACCTCTGTGACTCAGGGTAAGAATAAATATTTTTTTTCCAAGTGGATATTTGAAGGCAGGGGAATATGTTTAGTTCATTGATTACTCTATGAAATCTGATGTAGAACCCACCTCTTGTATGGGAGATCTTGATTTTTATGTCCATCTGGCAGGGATCTCAGGAAAGTTCTGATGTTCGTTACAGGTTGGATGATCTTGGAAACAAAGCATGGGTCCTGAGCTCAGGACTCCTAATTCCATGTTCATCTGGCACTGGCTGAGTTCCAGAGAGACAGAGCAAGCAGTTAACTTCCTCACTTTCCATATTTGACAAAAATGTGAGAACATGAACATAACCAAAACAAACAAACCTTTGGCTAGAGCCTTTTCAGTTCCTAAAAGATTCAACCAAAAAGGGAAAAAAGGAGCTCCTGGGGCAACACGGAGGAGTATCTTGGAAAGGGTTACAGGTGGGCTGTGTCAGAGGTGCCTCAGCAGTAGGCGTGCAGAAAGAGAACAAGGGAGGGGTGGGAAATTCCTCTTCAAGTTGCAAACACACACAGCATCCCAGGATGCCTGGGAGCTGCCCCTGTCACTTCTTTCCCCCAATGACAAGGGACAGGAGAGAGAGCCTGTGACTCACTTCACCTGGCAAGATGGTGCTGGTGTAGGTACTTCCATAAATCAAGACAAATCAGTCTTATCCTCTTCCTAGGTGCCAATCTTATCCTGAGTCTCTCTCCTCCTTCCAGAGTGGCCACCTTACAAAGTGAAGAGAAAAGCTTTCTTTTTGTCTGCGGCTTGAATGCAGCTGTTCAAATTAACGTGGAAGAGGAGGTTTAAGTTTTCCCCTCACAGATCAGGCCAGTGTGGAGCTTGGGATTGGCAGAGAAGAAGTGGAGATTTGGGGCACCTTTTTATTCCTTGATCTGAAAGGAAATGCTTACACTTCTGCAGTTAGGACAAGTTGAGGGAGACTGGAAAGTTCCCTGAAGGCCAGCTAACAGTACACCGAATCACTGAGTTCTCTCCTACCTCCTCTCAGAGGTGTCGGGTATGCACGTCTCAGCATCCTTCTCACCCCCCCACCCCCGAGTCCAGCAAGACCCCAGTCCAAAGAATGAAAGAGGCCTGTCTGAAGTTAGGATAATCGCATCAGACACTTATAGAACACCTAGCAAGGGCTTCACTGGAATCTTCTCAGTATAATTCTCTCAGCCCCTTTGAGTGAGATCCTATTACCATCCTCATTTTTTCAGATGAGAAAACTGAGGCACAGAAAAGCCTTTGAAATCTGATTTAAAAGCTGCTACTTTTAGTACACCTGAAGTTAACATAAAATTGTACGTCAACTGTATTTCAATTTTTAAATAGTTTAAAAATGCAATACATACGAGTAAAAAATTAAATAAAAGCTGCCAGTTTAACAGGCCTCTAATGAGTAGACATCTTCAGTGATTACAGTAAATGATTTGTAACCAAAATGAAGCAGTTCAGTCGATGATAATATCCAAACAACCAGCTCTATTGGGGTGAAGAGTAGAAGAAATGGGAAGTTTCCCATGAGGGGCTATGTGTGTATGTGTGATGATGATGGAGAAAGGCAAGAGCCCAAAGGAAGTGTTCATTTTCTAAGGCATTTGGTTGAACTCTTTTGTGGCTAAGAAATGTTGTGTTAGAACTACACTGGGTTTTGGAAAAGGCATTTAAAGCCACCAGTGACGGGCTTCCCTGGTGGCACAGTGGTTAAAAATCTGCCTGCCAATGCAGGGGACACGGGTTCGAGCCCTGGTCCTCAATGATCCCACATGCCACGGAGCAACTAAGCCCGTGCGCCACAACTACTGAGCCTGCGTGCCACAGCTGCTGAAGCCCGTGCGCCGAGCCCGTGCTCCGCAACAAGAGAAGCCACTGCGATGAGAAGACCGAGCACCGCAACGAAGAGTAGCCCCCGATCGCCGCAACTAGAGAAAGCCCGCGCGCAGCAACGAAGACCCAATGCAGCCAAAAATAAATAAATAAAATAAATAAATTTATAATTTTAAAAAAAAAACACCAGTGACACTAAAAGAACTCAAAAGCTCCACACTGTTTTTGCCAAAATAATATCACCAGATAACTGTGTGAAAAATGAACCATTTGGCCAAAGGTAGGGACATTCCAGGAACAGAGCCTCCTGTTTGCATGTCCCCCTCTTGGTTCTGCTCTTCAGTTTCTGTGCCTCCATGTTACAGGGAAAACTTTTGCTCATATACCCTTGGATATTTCAGATTTTTCAATGTGACCTCCCCAAAAACCTCCTCCAACAATCCCTCCAAAATACAGAACCAGAAACTGCTTCTGCCATGTCAGTTCAAAGTTCACAGCAGGACAGAGGTCTTCAGAGAATGAAATGGTATGATTTGGGCATGAAAAAACATTGTAAAGGAGATGATTTCAGAAATTTAGAAAAAGAAGGATCTGCAATTTTTCAATCCAAAGTGGACTGACAAACTTTTCAGTTCATCTTGTTTAAATCATGACCATCAGAAGCCTATTGTTTAGTATTTTTCAAAAAATTTTAGCATTCTCGGGGCTTTTTTCGTTTTTCTTTTTGGATCTACTTCATACTCTGAATATTCATAGACCTTTTCAGGACCTCAACAAAACAGAACTGTGAAAAATTAAATTCCTTGACAAGAACCCCCAATAAAACACATCAACAAAATGCTTTTAACTGAACTTTAAAACAAATCAGAATGACTTCCGCCCCATGAAACCATGAGTAAATTGTGCAGAATCAGAACTGAAATTACACCTTTTCATAAGTATTGAATTAGAAAAAATGAGCACATCGATAATGTATTTTCCAAATTCATGTTGCAATTAGCTCAAGTTTCTTAGTTTCTCTCCCTTTCACATTAAACATGAAAAAGTCCCACTGGTCAGCAGCAAGAGTTTTAACACTTCCTTGTCTACTAAAGGGTGTGGTCAAAGCAAGGAAGGTGGCCACTGAGATGATGCTACTGGAGAGGGTGTCCCACCCGCCATAATACCTCATGAATGCTGCAGCTTTATCATCTTGGACAACAGAAAGGTGACCTTGGACTGGACTCTGCCTGCACACTTTTAAGCATATACACGTGACAAAAGGAGCTACAGGTTTTGTGATTATTGGTTTCCTGGCAAATCCTGGAAGCAGAAGCAGCTTTTGAGCACTGCAAGGCAACAGTCAAATCACTTTGAGAAGAGTTTCAATCCTGAGCTGACCTCTCCCCCACTTCTTCCATTTTTCCACTCTTTTAATCCAGAGACAGGTGAGTATGGAAGGTCAAGCCATTTCCTCCAGAAAGATGATCCATATTTTAAACAGTGCTGTGGAGGGGCATTAAGAATCAGAAGACTTGGTTTCCAGTCTTCATTTGGCCTTTTAAACAGTCTTGATAGTTTAACTCAATTATCTCAGACTCAGTATTCCCACCTGTAAAATGGGGCTAATAATACCTAGCCTATGTATACAGAGCTGTAAGAGGAACAAAACGAGAGATGGCGTGGTGTATTTTGTGTATCATGTTTGTTGTTTCAAAACCTGGTTGGTATCTCTCTCTCTCTCTCTGTGCACTGTTTAAGATGTAACTTAAACTGCAGTTCATCTCTGCAGTCACAGAAGTTCCAAATGGAGATTATTTGGACATAGCAATCACCCCTCCAAATCAGGCACCATCTCATTCAGGGTGCCTGAGACCGTATTAAATTTTATATGCTATTTCATGAATGTATTTTTCATTCAATTATATAAAATACGCTTACTCTTTTCTGTCCCCTTATTTTTGCCATTAAACCTTTAAACTCTAAACAAATTGTAATGCATCTATTTAGGAGTTAGAATTGGCTGTGCTATGTTATGAATATTAACGGAAAGTCCATATGTTTCAAGGCCTTCTATAAAATATGAAGAACAGTACTCTTAGCATTCTATGTAAAACTGCACTGTTAAATACACATGTGCAGTCATTTAAAAAAAAAAAAAAAAAAAAGAGGGATGCAGAGAGGAAGTGAAGCACTTTCCTGCAGAGAGGGCTTTTAAACCAAGCATCACCCCCTCTCCCAGTCAGAGAAAATGCTAACTAGATAGAGAAACCAGAAAGACTAGTCAGGATGGGGGTAGGGGAGCAGCGAAGGCTTAAGCAGGCAGTTATGGCTCTTTGGAAAGGTAAACAGACCTTTTCAGGATTTCAGGGGTCAGGATGGAGAAACGGGGAAGCCTCCTGAGTCAGATCTTTATTATGTGGGCTTCACAAGGTAGCACAATGCACATTCAAGGAATGATACTCCAAGGTGAAAAAATATCTATCTGGTCATTTTCCATTCTTTTGGGTTTTCCAGGCCACTGGTCTCCATAGTCCTGGCAATTAAAGGTCATGGGATCAGAGGAAGTCAGAGCAGCAAGGAGCTTTGAAGACCCTCTGGCCCAACCTTTTCGTTTCACACGCGAAACGGGGTGAGGGGCCCAGAGGCTGGGGAGCACGACCCAGCTTAGGGAGCACAAGCTCTGAAAAACCTAAAAGAAAGGTCTTCTCTGTAACCGACTGATGGGCAGGCCTGAAACTTGCTTAACACTATCCTGATTTTCTTCCTCAGGTCTCAATAAGGGTAATTATCCAGTGCCATGTGGCAGAAGCCCCTGCCTGCCTGCTGGAAGGGAGCCCTGAGGTGAGCTGTCAGCACCTTCTTGCGGGAGCTGGACTGTTGCTTCCTGGCCATAGTGCAGTCCAGGGTTTGTTTGTATAAAGGGCCAGGGATGGATGGGTCATACAGCTCTAGCTTTTGCATTTGGGGGAGAAAAATGTCTTGGTAAAAACAATAGGAACAGCAGCCTGAAATGAAAGGAATAAATGGCATCCAGTCAGAGCCCAGGTTCCCTTCCAACCCTCCCATCACACACACCCCTGCACATATTTCTTGCTTCTCAGCACTTGCCTGACATGCTGCCTTCGGTGCTTATTTTGAAATACCGACTGAGAAAGTTCCATTGGACTCTGTCATGTAGGCAAGCACTCCAGACTCCCTTTTGAAGCTGAGAGCAGTCAGACAGAAAACTGTGTTAAATTAGACAAGCTGAGAAAGGGAGAGCTCCCCTCCCTGCACTACCTCCCGGCCTTGAATCAGGCCCCTGAGCTATGCATTACATCTGGCAGCCAGAAGCACTAGAATCACCCCAAGGGAGGCCCTGGGCAGCCCACAGCCTTCCCCGGCTCCTGCCCCATTATCAGCCTCTCCCTTGCTTCTGCCTCAGCTATCAGAGCCTTCAGCAGCCTGGACATCAGGGCTGTGCACACAGCAGCTTCATGTTTGATTAAAAAGGAAGCTGGCCTCCATCTCCATCTTCTTTTCTACTGAGGCCTGTTTGGAGATAATCCTGGCCAAGATACGCACTGCGGATCACAACGGATCACTGAAAACCCTTCCACCCTTGCCCACTGCCTCAAGTCTCCCCTTCTGTTTCCACACCCCACGCACGTTTTTTTCTAAAGATTAGAAGGAAGTTAATTTGTACTCAAAATTGAAAGGATAGAGCACTCATAACTGCAATGTCCAACCTTTGTTTTTCTCTGCTTTACCTTCTATCTGACATTTTATGTGATGATCGGAGTTTAGTTTGTGTATTATAAAATGTACCTATTTGTGTGTCTCTGAGTTTCTTGGTAACTACTTGCAAATCAAACTGTACATTTCCACTTGCAAACTAAAAAAGGCAATCTGTACTTGGATAGTTATATGTAAGGGGCCAGCCTTTGGTATAACAAACATTTATTAAGCACCTATTGCTTGCTAGCCCCTGTGCTAGAACTCTGGAGACACAGAGATGACAAAGCATACACCCGCCTCCTGTAAATTGAGATTATTCTCAGTCTTCTACTCTCTAAGAGAACATAATTCTAATCAGTGCTTAATCCTCAAATGATTTTTTTCCCCCAGAGGGATGAGGGTGCCTGAGTACCCAAGTATATTGATATTTACACAAACACTGGGGGTCTAACCTTGTAACTGACAGCATTTAGAAAAGAAGAGCAAATCTGCTTTACCCGACTATAAGCCTTCAGATTTCACAATGCTTGAGTACATGACACATTTCTTAGCTATCTACTGTGAAATGTGGAACAACGCTGAGCTCTATTTGATATTTGATATATCTAGGCAACAGGGAGAGGATAAAAAGGGGGAGCAAAATCTCAGTGTCACCTTGAGGGTAGTAGAAGGAGCTTGCACGGGTAAGGAGTTAATGAGAAAACACAAGAAAGCAATGATGAGACCAAGACAGAAGGATAGATCAGTGATCTTCAGAGTGGAGTATAAAAAAAGTAGTATATGATCTTCTGTTCATAGTTATGCTTATTAAAAATAAAAAAGACATTAAACTTTACTAATATTTAACAAATAGATTGGCAGTAGTATATGTGTATACTATATATATATAGTATATGTGTATATATATATACACATATATATGTATATGTATATATGTATATGTATATGTATATACATATACATATATATGTATATGTATATGTGTATATATATGTATATATGTGTGTGTATACTATATATACTACTATATAATATGTAATATACACGTATATGTGTATTACAGTTGACCCTTGAACAACACGGGTTTAAACTGAGTGGGTCCACTTATACAAGGATTTCTTTCACTAAATACTGTACTACAGTACTACATGATCTGGGCTGGTATAAAGTTATATATGGATTTTCTACTATACTGAGGGTCACTGCCCCTAGCCCCTGTGTTGTTCAAGGGGGGTTACATGTACATATTCAGTCCTTCCCCGGTATCCACGGGGGACTGGCTCGTGGATACCAAAATCAGTGGATGCTCAAGTCCCTTGTATAAAATGGTGTAGGACAGTCAACCTGTTGTCTATGGATACATATATGAAATGCTTGCTCAAACATTTATTATTCATTGGCTATATAAGCAAAAAACGTTGAGGCCATTGATGGAGAAGAAGCAAAAGATAAAAATTAAGGTCAGCAACTGCATGCTCCGAATTGTGAAGTGAGGATAGAATCAGAGAATTGGTATCAAAGTTCGCATCTGGGAGAATAGAATCCAATGAGTGTGCAAAGATGCTACTGATTAATTCCTTCCCTCTCTGTATGCATAAACTTTCTACCCTTTGAGAGGTAGAGCCTATTTCTCCTCTACTTGAATCAGGACTTTGTGACTCTCCTTGACCCATAGGATGTGGTGGAAGTGACGTTCTACGACTTGCACACCCAGGCTGTTAGAGGTCTGGCAGCTTCCACTTCTTCCCTCTGGGCAGCCAGATTCTGACCACGTGAGACTGAGCTGTGAGGAAGCCTAAGTGAGCCACCCGAGCGGCACCAAGGCACCAGACATGCATGAGAAGCCCTCTTGGATCTTCCAGCCCAGCCAGCCACCAACTGAATGTTTTAGCTGAGTGAGTGACACAGCTGACACCCCGGGGGCAGAAGAGCCCAGCAGATAATTCTGAAAAAGAGGGAATTATTGTTTTAAGGCACTAAATTTTAGAGTGTAGTTTGTTCCATAGCAGTAGATAATTTTTAAAAGAGCCATATCTTATGGTTCAGGAATTAACCCTGGAAACAAACATGTTTACTAAGACTCTTCTTTTCACATGTTGCCACCTTAGACAAGAAAACAAAATTCTGATGGCCAAGGGTTTGTAGTCAGTGAAATCCTAGGGCTAGGGTAAGCCCAGAAGACAATGGGATAGACACAGCAAATTTACAAAGTATTGTTTTTAAAGAAAAAGTTGCAGATGGGTACAAAACACAGGGATTTTGGTATTTCACAGTAACCAGGAATCTGAGCACTGGTGTTTATTTTGCCTTTTCCTTTGTCAAAAGTTTTCTCCCTTCAATCCTTTGGGGGTGTTTCTTTCCTTAACTATGTAGGCCAGCTTGCCTGTTACGCAATTCCTTCTAATTGTTAAGGCTGGAAGTCTGGACACTACATTCCTCAGCATCCCTTGCCTGAAGAGTTTTGAGTCTGATACTGACAACCAGAGGTACTTGCATGGGATTTGGAACGTGGTGGAGAGGTAGGCGCCACATTATTGCTCCTCTGTCAGAAGTGGGCAGATGTGTGGGGTTCAACAGACATCAGAGTTTGTATTAGATCCCAGACATTTCCCTTCGAATCATCCACCTCAGTCAGTGCTGGAAGCAGATGAAATCATCACCAGCCATTTCCTGTAGTCCCTGAAGCTTCCTGTCTCTGTAAAGCTAGCAGCAAACTTGAAAACTTGTTTCTTTCCTTGACCTGCCCTCCTCCAGACCTTCCAGGAGTTTTGTATGCATCCAGTTCCTTGTGTTAAATTCCTTCTATTGCCTGAAATACCTAAGATGGTTTTGGTTTTTCTTATTAATTCCTATTGCATAAGCCTAAATTTCATTTTATAATGGAAGTCAAGATAAAGTATAATTTCTCTTTACACAGTTTTCTTCTCTTTAAACAGCTACAGATCTCTTTCATAAAATTTTGAACACAAACACATTCACATCACATAGCATGGAGGGAGATGCATGTGGGGGAATCGTAGAATGGAAAGAGGAAGTAATAAAATGTGTAGTAATAAAATGTGTAGGAGCAGGGGAAATTAGCATTTTTCCTTCCAGTTAATCAAAGAACGTTTTATAGATGGGGTCACAGTCACCAGATAGAGCAAAGAACAACAAGAGGTCACCTAGTTACATTAGAATTTTAGACTGGCAATGGAGTAGGTAGAATAACGTTGCACAAAAGATGTTCCTCTCCTAATCCCTGGAACCTGAGAATGTGTTACCTTACATGGCAAAAGAACTTTCAGATGTGATTAAACTAATGGGCTTGGAGATGGGGAGAGTCTCCTGACTCATGCAGCTGGGCCCAATCTAATCAAGTAAGTCCTTAAAAGTGGAGAACACTTGCCAACTGCAATCAGAGGGAGATGTGATTAAGGAAGAAGAGTCAAAGAGCTGCAACATCGCTGCCTTTCAAGATGGCGGAAGAAGGCCAGGAGCCAAAGGAGTGCGGGTGGCCTCAGGAACTGGAAAAGGTAAAAGAATAAATTGTCCCCTAGAGCTTCCAGCAGGAACATAGCCCCGCTGACTCCTTGATTTTAGCCCAGTGAGAACCGTGTCAGACTTTTCAACAGTAAGATAACAAATTGGGGTTGTTTAACCCTCTAAGTTTGTGACAATTTGCTAACGGCAGCAACAGGAAAATAATAAAAGAGAGAGTTTTTTAGTATAAGTATGGCCATGCGATATTTAGGACACACATATTTAAAACTATTTCTACTTTGAAGTTAAAACTTAACTGTGAATCCTATATTTTACCTGTCAACCCTATTGATCAGAAAGTAGGATTCCAAAGCTCTTTTACATCTCTGCCTTGAAACCTATGGCACTTACTATGAGCCAGACACTTAAAATGGGCAATTTACCTATTCTGTTTCATTTGATTCTTACAACACTTTGGTGTAGGTATTATTTACAGCTATTTTCCAAGCAAGGTAACTGAGTCTGTGCACAATTAAACGATTTGTTTAATGTAAATTCGAGGTGGTGGAGGAGCTGGGGGTGGATCCGGTCGGTCTGACTCCAAAGCCCCTTATGCTAAGTTCTCTCTGTCTAGTTTGCTAGGCTATCACTCCTTTTCTCAGCTTGCTTTCATTGCTGGAGCCCCCAAAGCTGGCCTCTACTACTGCTTCCACGTCCTCTCCCCCCACTTCCTCCTGTAATCTGGTTTCTGCTTCCCCTCCCCACCTCTTCTATACCCACCTCGAAACTGCTTTCTCAAAGGTCACAGGTGGCCTCGAATCTGCCATCATTTCTTAGTCACCCTCCTCTTTACCTTTGTGCAGCATGTGACTGTGTTGACTTCCCCCTCCCTTCCAAGCTTTCCCCCCACCTCCACACACACGGGGCTGCTTTTTTTTTTTTTTTTTGCGGTACGCGGGCCTCTCACTGTCGTGGCCTCTCCCGTTGCGGAGCACAGGCTCCGGACGCGCAGGCTCAGCGGCCATGGCTCACGGGCCCAGCCGCTCCGCGGCATGTGGGACCTTCCCGGACCAGGGCACGAACCCATGTCCCCTGCATCGGCAGGCGGAATTTCTAGGGGTGTCTGTGAGGATGTTTCTGGAAGAAATTAGCATTGGAATCCCACCAATGCAGGTGGGCATCCTCCAATCTGCTGAGGGCGTTGGCACATCACGTGACCCTTTCTCTCCCTGTTTCCATCTCTCCTCCTTTCTGTTACCCCATGGTCTTCTTCTCTGCTGTTAAGTCAAATTTGTCTCTGCTTCCCTCCCAACAAGGATACTGGTGATTACATTTAGGATCCATCTGCATAACCCAGGGTCATCTCCCCATCCCAAGATCCTAAAGCACAACAGTAAAGTCCCTTTTGCCATAGAAGGGAACATTCACAGGTTTCCAGGATTAAGCCATGAATATCCTTGGGAGCCATTAGTCCGCCTATCACACCAGGTGATTCTAATTTGCAGTGATGTTTGTGAATCAGTCATCACTGAACAATCTTCTGCCGGGCTCCTTTGTCCAATGCATCTTGCTCACCACCTTCCTAATACACCCACCATCTCTATGATCACACGGCCCCTGATGAAATGCCACCAAAGTTTACCTGTCTTTAGAATACATTCCAAACACCTTAATGGAGAACACAGCCCTGTAATCCACTGACCCAAAGACTCCTTACTTAACAAGGTATGTTTTACCACACTCCTCCATGAATGTTTTGCTTCAGGTAAACTGATTTTCTCAGACTGTGCCTGGCATTCTTTTTTTTTTGCGGTATGCGGGCCTCTCACTGTTGTGGCCTCTCCCATTGCGGAGCACAGGCTCCGGATGCGCAGGCTCAGAGGCCGTGGCTCACGGGCCCAGCCGCTCCGCGGCATGTGGGATCTTCCCGGACCGGGGCACGAACCCGTGTCTCCTGCATCGGCAGGCGGATTCTCAACCACTGCGCCACCAGGGAAGCCCCTGGCATTCTGACTGGCTTATTTTGTTGGTGCTGTTTCACTGACATGTAAGGCTTTCCTATCGTCCTGCGCTTACTCAGATCTTACCCATGTGCCAAGCTGTGTTCTTTTCCTCAGACTGATATAAGAAAGTACCAAGTACCACAGGGCTTCCCTGGTGGCTCAGTGGTTGAGAGTCCACCTGTCGATGCAGGGGACACGGGTTCGTGCCCCGGTCCGGGAAGATCCCACATGCCGCGGAGCGGCTGGGCCCGTGACCCATGGCCGCTGAGCCTGCACGTCCGGAGCTTGCGCTCCGCAATGGGAGAGGCCGCGACAGAGAGAGGCCCGCGTACCGAAAAAAAAAAAAAAAAAAAAAAAAAGGAAAGAAAGTACCACAGAGTAGGTGGCTTTAAAAACCACCTAGAAACTTGTTTCACGGTTCTGAAGCCTAGAAGTCTAAAATCAAGGTGTCAGCAGTGTTGTTTCCTTCTGAGGGCTGTGAGAGAAAGATCTATGCCAGACTGACTGCTCTTCCTGGCTTGTAGATGGCCATCTTCTCCCTGTGTTTCTACGCATTGTCTTCTCTTTCTGCATATCTGTCTCCAAATGTCCCCTTTTTATAAGAATACCAGTCCTGTTGGATTAGGGCTGACACGAATGACCTCATTTTGACTTGCTAACCTCTATAAAGACCCTATCTCCAAGTAAGGTCCCATTCTGAGGTACTGGGGGTTAGGGTTTCAGTGTGGGAATGTTTGGAGGGGGATACAATTCACCCTGTAACACTAGGATATCACAGTCCTATTTGGTTCCTGAAGTCTTTAGCCTCCTCTGCAACTTAGGCTAAAAGACCCTCCTTCATCTAAATAATACGGCAGCTTTTGTCCATTCACTCAGGAAAAGAACAAACTAGAGCTCTATTGCGTCTCCTGAGTTGTTGTCTTTGAACAATGGCTCTGTGTGTGTGTGTGTGTGTGTGTGTGTGTGTGTTGAGTGTATGTATGTACCCTCCCCATATAGAATATGAGCTCTTTGAAGACAGCCATTGTGTCTTATTCATCTCATTACACTCATGATACCTTTAATATGGACTCAACACTTGTTGATTTAATTTCAGAAAATCTGAGAGAGTTTAGTTTGGGGTGAGGAGTGGGCAGAGACTAGTCCAATGATGAGATAGGATCTAATACTCTATAGCATTGACTAAAGGATTCCTTGAATATAGTTGTTGGAGAGAATCTAAGAGAATGCTTTCAGGTGGTGTGGTGCTTAAAAGCTATGAGCTGACTAAAGGGAACGAAGAGGAGAGACAAAGAAGAAAGGCAGCTCTCTAGATACTCAAATTAATTCATCTAAGAACTGGGTGAGTCAAGGTTAACGGCATTTTGCATCATCAGCATCACCACCCCAGTCCTTACTCGATGATGATAGTGCAGTGCTTTGGAGGACTTATCAAGCTGACACAGGCAGCCTGGGTTGGGAACTCTGCCAACCCCTCGCTGGTGGCCCTTGCATTTCCGTCTGCTTGCTCTAGGTTACTATTCTGCCTACTGGGCAGATACCCTGGTCACTTTCATAGAAACAGTGTACAGATTAATGAGTGGAGGACTGTCAGATTGAGAAATGGAAAGGGTGGTGTGCATTGGAAGTCTTTATCTTAGCATGAGAATCTAGAGGACTGAAAAGGGGGAAATCTGTCATGTTATAAAGGGGCACCAGAGCATCCAAGTGTGTCATCCCTTCAGAGAAGATGTCTGCGTCCCATTAAGAAAATGATGAAGCAGTGGCTTGACTCAACCGCTCTAAATAGACTCCCTTTACCTTGAATTAGCGTGGAGCTTTAAAAACCCACATCTCTTCTGGGTTACGTAGACCATGGCTTAGTCCTTCCTGCCCCACCCTGTTCTCCCCAGGGACCATGTGGCTTCCATGTCTATTTGACAGAGCTGGGCTCCACTTCCTGCTGCTTTGGTTTCAGCTTGGTTTCTTGTTATCATGCCCAGGTCACACCAGCCAGCTGTCCCTTCCTGGTATTGACACTGGGCGAGACCGGAGCTGTTCAGTGGCACCCTGACTTGCCCAGGGCTGGGGGCTTTCCATGGGCTTTTTTAGCTCTGTGCCCCTGGCCTCTTCACTCCGCCCTGAGTGGAGCCTGGGTGCCCAGGAATGGCAGCCTCCTCTGCTGCCATTCCTGTGTGCTTACCAGTCCAAGCACGTAGGACTGAGCATTCTCAGGGTCTCCTCCTCTCTCGTCGCAGCTGCCACACTTGGAGAAGGAAGAGGGATGCTCAGGCATCTGATGCTTGCCTGAGTGGGCTGTCTTCCCTCTCAGAACTCCAAGTGTGAGGTCAGGCTCGCCTTCATGCCCTCCGGCACTCCTGGAGCAGCTGGGGGTTATTTTTGCAGCCGGGGTGGAAAAGGAACAAGAACGCAGTTGCCCAGGGCTTTTCCTCTGTGTGGGACTGTACAGGAGGTCAGAGGTTAGGGTGGAGTAGGGCAGGTTGCGTCAGCTCCATGGGAAGGGAGCTGGGCTGGTGTCAGCCTGGCCCGCGTACCTTTTCAAAGTCCCTTCTGTCTAGTCTTCCCATTCAACGGCTAAGCTTCTTCCCAAGAGGCCATGGGTCTGGATTACCTCATTTTAGCCCACAACTGTTCAAACAACTCTTGACGTTTGACCTTCAAGCATTTATGCAAGCAGATGACCTTTCCTCAGCCTATCCTATGTGGATTCAGAACATGGTTCCTCTCCCAGTTAGCCATCCAAATGATTGGCTTAGCCTTAATGTGCATGCCTTAGAAATTCTTTATCGTTCATGGATAGATTTCTTGCCTCTTCTTGGGTTTTCACATCTCTTTGTGCTGTATCAGTGCTATAAGTTGGGAACTTAGCAATTTGATTCATACCAAATTGCATTCTGTAACTTTAGGTTTATGTCCAAGTAACAGCAAAATCCAAAAATTATGAAAACTTAAACAAAAGAGACCAAGCAATAGGAGGAGATGTCTCGCAGGTAAAAGCAGACAAAAGCAGTGCAGGGCTGGTAGAGTGGCTCTGCTCCAGGAAGTCCTTAAACAGTTCTCTGGGCTGCTTTCTGTATGGTATGACCTCATGTTCATGGTCAAGGTGGCATCTGCTTCCGGGCATCAGGAGGGGTGAAGTAATGAAAGAGAGGCAAAGGCCCCATGTCCCCCAAATCTCATGTTAGGTTCCCAGAAGCTGCTCTCTGATCCTTTTGCTTACTTCTTGTTAACCGCAACTTAATCACAGGACCACACTTAGCCACAAGGGAGGCTGGGAAACATGGCCTTTCTTCAGGACAGTCACGTGCCTGCTAACAGGCGTATTACTAAGGAGAAAGGATAGTCAAGGACAGCTAGCAGCCTCTGCCGGAAATATTCTAAAAATAGATTGGGGGGGAGGGTCCTCTTTGTAGAATGAAGAATATGTGTTCCTAAAAAGCAAACCAAATGATTGACTCCTAGAATATAAATCATTACCTATCCAGATAAACATACAAACACGGAAATTTATATAGGTCACTACTTACATAATATTTCAAGTCAAATTGACAGTTATATATTGGGAACATTTTAAAGCTATTTCTGTAAATAATAATGACTTGTTCCTAAAATGTTTTCCCCAAGATGCAATAACCCTCTGAACCATTAAGATGGCCAGTGACCTTAAGCAGCTCTGTCAGGCAATCAGATGGTGAAATCTCTGAAATCTCTGGGGTCCCAGTTGCCAGGTTTATTTCAACCTACTGGTAGGAAACAATGCCCCGTGGCTACCAAGTCTGCATGTTCTGTTAGGGAAGAAGCAGGATATTGGGGGAGACTCTGACACAAATTACAGCAAGGTGTGGGGAAGGCCCATATGTATAGTGAGTAATTGCACAGGTGGGACATCTGTTTATGTGAGATACATGGAGCATCTGGTGAAATAAGGTGCTTAATAAAGAATAGTTAGCACCCTTGTGGACAAGCCTATCCCTTGGGTGATGGTCTCTATCTAATAGAACTCAAAATAATCTTTGGGTTTTTAGGTTAACTTTTAAAAGGGGACATAATATATTTTTGCATAATTTTGTTCTTTGCTCGTTTCTGTGTAAAACAAAGGATTTGGCTTCCCGCCCCCCCCCCCCCCCCCCCGCCAGGAGATACTAAAATGGCATGAGGGAGCATCCTCTGGCTTGATCAGAAAAACCAGAAACAAAAATCCTTGAAAATAGTCTTTGAATGTTGGTTTGCAGATATATTAAGTAAAAAAATTTTTTAAAAAGCTTATGTTCTTAAAAAGTAATAACATTTTTAACTTATTATTTTGTGTTATCTAAGGCAGAAAAGTAAATAAAAATTAGGAACAGTTCTTAAAATATCTTCTTACCTTCAATTATTGGATGTCTTTATATATCTTGTCCTTCTCAAGTCCCACTATATGAGTAAGTTCTCGTTACCACATTTCTAAAGCCCCAAAAGTTATTTTATTAATGATGCTTTGATAGGAAGTCTATTAGCAAGGCCAGGTTGTCCCAGGCAAAACAGTAAACCATGATCATGTTTTGCAGACATTGAATGTGTTCTCCAAGGTGCAGATTTTCTGTGATAATTTTAGCTTTGTGTTGTCATACAAGTTACTATAAGTAACTCTAGACATTATGCAGTTACCTTGTAATTGAGCCCTGCTACTCAATTTCCATATCTGAATTTGCATTTGTTTCCAAAAAGTCAATACTCTTAGGAAATAGCAGCCTAGGCAAGCCTAGCTCAAAAAGACCTCAGTCGTAATAAAACAAAAAACAAACAAAAAAAACCTCCGTCGTAGCAGCCAACACCATGACTGCTGCTGGCAAGCATGATGGCGGCCCCCATCTTTTATTCACGTACGTGGAGCAGTTCATAAGCAGACAGTACAGGGAGTTATAAAAACACTTGGAAAACGTTTTATTACATGGAATTTAACATTTTTTTCCCGTATTGCATTTTGGCACACAGTTTTAAATGGCCTGTCAACTTAATAAATTGATGACTAAAACTTTTTTTTAACAAAAAGTAACAATAATGAGTCAAACAATAGCTTATCAAAAGCAAAAGAATCAAGTCAAAAACTGAGGCACTAAGCATATAAATACATCTTTCTATCCTTAAGTACAGTCTTAAATACAGCAAATCTTAAATACAGCAAAAACAAAATCCCGCATTTCTTTAAATTATTTTTACTGATTTTGAATTTATAAACTTTTATAACTTAACATTTCTTAGGATTTCAGTGTAGTTCTAAAGCTACATACATATGTTCAGTATTTGTCTTTTTTTCATAATTATTGAAGTAAAATGACAAAACATTTCTCAACTCTAAAACTCCTCAGAATGGTTTTCTTTAAAAAGAGACCATAAAACAAGTCTGCAAAATGCAGAACCAGGAGGTAAGTTTTTCATGTCTCCCTTTGTCCACATTTCAGTACCATCTCCCACTTGAACTTTCAGGCCCATTTACCTTCCTGACCCAGTCATTCAAGAGCACCACAGTTGTACCCAATCAGCCTGAACCTCATTTCACTCAAAGTCAAAGTTTCTACAGAGGAGGCTGATTGATTTTTAGCCTAATAACTACTAGAGAAAGGTCAAAAGCTTAGTCTAATAAACAAGGTGCAAGAATTCATATTCACCAGAAAGCAAAGATGATAAGGGGAGTTAGTTGGCAGAGGGCCAGTCCTACAGGGCTAGGAGTCAATAAATTGAGTTAGAACTGTCATTGTAGGAACTGAAGTATAAGGAGGGTTCTCTGGAAAATGTGTGACTATCAAATTTAATGTGACCCAGTATAATTTTGAGTCTTTCCTAAGGCTCATAAATTGAATTTTTTGCCCAATTGTGTATATTTATATATTATATATATATATATATTATTATCAAGCAGCTTTTAGTTTTCCTTGACTTTATGAATTCTCCCCCTTCTCATTCTCTGGGTATATCCACCCCTGCCTCCATTGTCCCCAAAGCTCATTGCCCCTGTGTGTGTACACTCAGACACACACAAACACACACGCGCACACACACACACACACATAACAATCCTTGGGCAAGGAAGGGATTGATAGAGTATATAAAATACTCAAGAACAACAGCAACAGAGCAAAACAAACCAGAAACAAGATGAGAGTGAGAAAAATTGAATGCATCTTGTTTTCTTTGAGTATCAAGTAGAAGTTTTTTTAATTGCTCTAATTTTAGTTTATGAATTTGTATTTGCCCTTCTGAGCACAGCTGGGATAACTGAGCAGCTTTCTATTCTCTCACCTTATTTCATTCTTACGTAATACAGCCTTCAGCCAACCACTGGAATACCTACACTATCTCTTTTACTGGAAGAGATCTGGACTCTTGCATGTTACAGATTGCAGAGCCAATGTGAAAGGACACTGGTTTTTTTTTCAGTCTCATGAAGTTGTTACACTCTGACACTGGGAAGCTGATTTATGTCTGTCCATTGGGAAAGGGTGCTTAGTGGCCAAAGACAAATAGAATAAACAGAATTTGGCCCATGACTTGGTACTGAGTTTTGTAGTCAGGAAAACAGAATGTTCATTTGTGTACCTTCAAAGACATTCTTGAGACTTATCATCCCATAAACTTACCAGAGAGTAATTTGTATTCTCAAAGGCCTTCTGAGGAGTGATCTACAGAGTAACCTTCAGGGATGTTCAGGCAACCCGGGGACAGGCTGGACCCTTCAGAGAGCATGTGGCTTCCTCAGTACTTCCCCAAAGCTGTAAAGACTTTGGCAAAACCTCCCTGATAAGGTGGTTCTTCTGTACAATTTGACTTTATTCTTTTCAATGATCTAAGGTTTACCTTAGAAGCAAAAATTTGAAGAATTTGTGTTTTTCAAGCTTCATTTTTTAGTCTGCTTAATTGGGGGCCAAATGGGAAGGTATATAAGTGAAATTAAATATCGAAAGCTCATGGCTAAGGAACTAACTTAGCCAAATATTCTAACTAACATTTTCTGTTATGACAATCCAATAGGATGATCTGCTTTATACTACGGAAGATGAAAGGCCAGTTCCTAAACCTGTGTAAGGATCAGCTATAAAATGCGGACAATACCAAACTTAAAATGGCTGAGGTTATGTAAGTAAATCACTTATTACATATGAGTGCCTATGCATGGCAGTTATGAATATAGGTGTATCAGGTAGCAATTGCTTCCTTAGTTATTTAAGAAAACAGTCATTTATTTTGCTTAGTTAGGCTGGACTCAGCTGGATAGTTCTGCTAGTTTTAGCTGGGCTCCCTTATGAATCTGGAGTTAGTGACAGATCACCTAAGTGTCTCTGCTTGTGGAGTGTGGCTGCCTGTTGACTGGGACAATGGAACCAGTGGTCCCCTATGTCTCTTATCCTCTGACAAGTTAGCCTGGGCTTATTCACTTGGTGGCCTCAAGGACCCAAGAGGGAGAAAAGTATGCAAGGTGTGGAGGCCTAGGCTCAGAACTGGTGCCCTATCATTTCTGCCATATTCTGTTGCCCAAAGCAAGTCACAGAGCCAGTCTAGATTTAAGGGGTGGGAAAATAGACTCTATCTCTTTCTGGGAGGAGCTAAGTCATATGGCAAAGATCATGGATATAAAGAAGCATGAAAATGTATTACCATTTTTGTAATCTACCACAGTAAGTGTATAGTAGGTGTTTAATTTATTTCTTTATACTTACCTTTATTTCACAATGGCTTTGAGGTGGCTTATAGCAAAAATGAATACAGCGATATGGTAACAAACATAAAAACTTAAAAACCAGGAGTAATATGAATTAGAACAGGAGGCCAAATCTAGGATTCTTACAATAAAGAATACACTAGGGTAAACAGTGAAGTTGTTTTCATAGAGCTTTCAAAACACTGAGGTGATAAGTTTTGGCCCAAAACCTATTAAAGAGTGACATAAATTAATAGTAATGGAGCCCTTGAACCATTTCCTTCATAGCATGTATTGGGGCTGAGTCAAGAGCCAAGGGACCAGTGATATAATTGCCTTTGTCCCTCTCTTGAACCCTTTATTGCTGCTATTCAAGAACCTCATGAGAGGTTTCATGATGCAGAAGAAAGGGCTTTGGAGTCAGAGTTGAAGACCATTCCATCCCAGCTGAGAAACTGGGATTTGAATCTAGTTCTGTGCGGCTCTTCCTCTCAATTTTCTGAAATTCAGACTAATGATGCTTATCAGACAGAATGTGTTAAGTTACACGAAAAAGGTGTTTTATTAGATGTCGCTGTCACCTTCCTCCTTCCGATTCTTTAAGTTATCTTATCTCCCAAGAAATGTGAATTACTCCCTTTTAGAGAGGGATTGCTTCTTGGATAAAGTTCTCCATCTCAACCAAAGGTACTTCCGAAAGTATAGCACCTTCATGAAATTGAATGGAACTGGTGAATATTCTGAGTCTTGACTCCAAATAAGGTTTCCAAGAACAGTTCGCAACCTCAAAGCAAGAACCCTACCCAATATATTGCCAGGAGCTTTCTGTGCCTTTGAGCCTCTGATCTGCTCACCTCTGCAGTTGTATTTAAACCCTGGGCACATGGAGGGCATTTTATAACACAAAAGCTCCCTTGCAAGTATGCAGGGGTGCCCTTTGCTCAAATGAGTCTGGCCTGGTGAAGCTGCAACATGTGCTTCTGTCTCTCTGAAATGATAGGTGACCACATGGCTAGAAGGACCTCAGTGCCTTGATTGCGTCATCCATTTTTATTTCTCGTGCTCCTATATGTTTTCTTGGCTCTAGGAATGTGAATAAGAGATGAAGTTCTTCTGTTATCCATGGTTCTTATCATCCATTGTTTCCATCTTATGGAAACGGAGGGAGAAATAGATAATAAACAATTATATGTATAACATGTGTTCAGATAATGATACATGGTACTTTTTATCTTTATTTATTTTATTGGAGTATAATTTTACGATGTTGTGTTAGTTTCTGCTGTACAATGAAGTGAATCAGCTATGTGTGTACATATATCCCCTCCCTCTTGGACCTCCCTGCCACCCCCCACCCACCCATCCCACCCATCTAGGTCACCACAGAGCACCGAGCTGAGCTCCCTGCACTATACAGCAGGTTCCCACTAGCTATCTATTTCACACATGGTAGTGTACATATGTCAGTCCTAATCTCCCAATTCGTCCCACCCTCTCCTTCCCCCACTGTGTCCACATGTCTATTATCTATGTCTGTGTCTCTATTCCTGCCCTGGAAGTAGGTTCCTCTGTACCATTTATCTAGATTCCACATATATGCGTTAATATGATATTTATTTTTCTCTTTCTGACTTACTTCACTCTGTATGACAGACTCTAGGTCCATCCACATCTCTACAAATGACCCAATTTCATTCCTTTTTATGGCTGAGTAATATTCCACTGTATATATGTACCACAGCTTCTTTATCCATTCATCTGTCGATGGACATTTAGGTTGTTTCCATGTCCTGGCTATTGTAAATAGTGCTGCAATGAACATTGTGGTACATGTCTCTTTTTGAATTATGGTTTTCTCAGGGTATATGCCCAGTAGTGGGTCACATGGTAGTTCTATTTTTAGTTTTTTAAGGAACCTCCATACTGTTCTCCATAGTGGCTGTATCAATTTACATTCCCACCAACAGTGCAAGAGGGTTCCCTTTTCTCCACACCCTCTCCAGCATTTATTGTTTGTAGTTTTTTTTGTGATGGCCATTCTGACTGGTGTGAGGTGATACCTCATTGTAGTTTTGATTTGCATTTCTCTAATAAGTAGATTTTGAGCATCCTTTCATGTGCCTCTTGGCCATCTGTATGTCTTCTTTGGAGAGATGTCTATTTAGGTCTTCTGCCCATTTTTTGATTGGGTTGTTTCTTTGATATTGAGCTGCCTGAGCTGTTTGTATATTTTGAAGATTAATCCTTTGTCCGTTGCTTCATTTACTAATATTTTCTCCCATTCTGAGGGTTGTCTTTTCATCTTGTTTATGGTTTCTTTTGCTGTGTGAAAGCTTTTAAGTTTCATTAGGTCCCATTTGTTTATTTTTGTTTTTATTTCTGTTTCTCTAGGAGGTGGGTCAGAAAGGATCTTGCTGTGATTTATGTCATAGAGTGTTTTGCCTAGGTTTTCCTCTAAGAGTTTTATAGTGTCCAGTCTTACCTTTAGGTCTTCAATCCATTTTGAGTTTATTTTTGTGTATGGTGTTAGGTAGTATTCTAGTTTCATTCTTTTTCACATAGCTGTCCAGTTTTCCCAGCACCATTTATTGAAGAGGTTGCCTTTTCTCCATTGTATATCCTTGCCTCCTTTGTCATAGGTTAGTTGAGCATAGGTGCATGGGTTTATCTCTGGGCTTTCTATCCTGTTCCATTGGATCTATATTTCTGTTTTTGTGCCAGTACCATATTGTCTTGATGACTATAGCTTTGTAGTATAGTCAGAAGTTGGTGAGCATGGTATTTCTTAAAAAACAGGAGTTGTAATAGTGACTCGTGCTGTGAGGCAAAGTGAGCACTATTTTGGTTTGGTGCCGTGGAAGACCTCAGTGGTAAAGAGGATTTATCTGAACAGAGATCCAAATAAAAAGTCAACCAGGTAGATCTTTCCAGTCATTGGGACAGTAAATGCAAAGACCCTGAGGCAAGAGTAAGCTTGGTATACTTAAGGAACAGTAATGATGGTATGACTGGAGGTCCAGCAGTAGGGGGTGAATGGGAGGAAATAAGCCAGAGAGATGTGCAGGAGTCAGATCATGTGGGTCCATGTAGGCCATTATGGACTTAGAAGCTAGAATTTTCTTATTGGGCAGAAAAAATAAATGTGTATGTGTATTTTAAGCAGAGGAATTAAATGATATGATTTACATCGTTAAGCATAGTTTTGAAAACATCTTTTTGGACCAAATTTTTTTAAATTGAAGTACTGTTGATTTATAATGTTAATTTCTGCTATTCAACAAAGTGATTCAGTTATATATATATTCCTTTTCATATTCTTTTCCATGATTTATTACAAGATATTGAATATAGTTCCCTGTGTTATACAATAGGACCTTGTTGTTTATCCATTCTATATACAATAGTTTGCATCTGCTAACCCCAAACTCCCACTCCACCCCTCCCCCTTGGAAGCCACAAGTCTGTTCTCTGTGTCTGTGAGTCTGTCTCTGTTTTGCACATAAGTTCATTTGTGTCATATTTCAGATTCCCCATAAGTGATACCGTGATATTTATCTTCCTCTTTCTGACTTACTTCACTTAGTATGATAATCTCTAGGTCCATCCATGTTGCTGCAAATGGCATTATTTCATTTTTTTAATGGCTGAGTAATATTCCATTGTGTATATATACCACATCTTCTTTATCCATTCATTTAGGTTGTTTCCATGTCTTAGCTATTGTGAATAGCGCCTCTATGAACAGAGGGGTGCATGTATCTTTTTTTTTTTTTTTGCGGTACACGGGCCTCTCACTGTTGTGGCCTCTCCTGTTGTGGAGCACAGGCTCTGGACGCGCAGGCTCAGTGGCCATGGCTCACGGGCCCAGCCGCTCCGCGGCACGTGGGATCTTCCCAGACCGGGGCACGAACCCGTGTCCCCTGCATCGGCAGGCGAACTCTCAACCACTGCGCCACCAGGGAAGCCCGCACATGTATCTTTTTGAATTATAGTTTTGTCCAGATATATGCCCAGGAGTGGGATTGCTGGATCATATGGCAACTCTATTTTTAGTTTTTTGAGGAACCTCCATACAGTTTTCCATAGTGGCTGCACCAACTTACATTCCCACCAACAGTGTAGGAGGGTTCCCTTTTCCCCACACCCTCTCCAGCATTTGTATTTGACTTTTTAATGATATGGCCATTCTGACTGGTGTGAGGTGGTACCTCACTGTAGTTTTGATATACATTTCTCTACTAATGAGCAATGTTGAGCATCTTTTCATGTGCCCGTTGGCCATTTGTTTGTCTTCTTTGGAGAAATGTCTAAAAGAAAAAAGTTCTTCTGCCCATTTTTTTGATTGGGTTGTTTGTTTTTTTGTTGTTGTTGAGTTGTATGAGCTGATTGTATATTTTGGAAATTAAGCCCTTGTTGGTTGCATCATTTGCAAATATTTTCTGCCATTCCATAGGTTGTCTTTTCGTTTTGTTTATGGTATCCTTTGCTGTACAGAAGCTTTAAAGTTTAATTAGATACAGATACATGGATACATTCTAACATAAATCACCCATTTGTGTATTTTTACTTTTCTTTCTATTGCCTTGGGAGACCTAGGAAATATTGGTACAATTTATGTCAGAGAATGTTTTTCCTATGTTCTCTTCTAGGAGTTTTTTGGTGTCATTTCTTATGTTTAAGTCTTTAAGCCATTTTGAGTTTATTTTTGCGTAGGGTGTAAAAGTGTGTTCTAACTTCATTGATTTGCATGCCTCTGTCCAACTTCCCCACACCACTTGCTGAAGAGACTGTCATTTTTCCATTGTATATTTTTGCCTCCTTTGTTGACGATTAGTTGGCTGTAGGTGTGGGGGGTTATTTCTGGGCTCTCTATTCTGTTCATTGATCCATAAGTCTGTTTTTGTGCCAATACCATGCCATTTTGATTACTGTAGGTTTGTAGTATGGTCTTGGACCAAATTTAATGACTTTCTACTTTATCCAGGGAAGTGTATACTCTTCTGTTTTGGTGGAAAATGGATAATAAAGAGACAAATGAGAAGTTCCTGAAGAAACCCAAAGATAAAAGCCCAATGAAGAAGAGAAATTCTTAGTGTAAATATATACATTAGCTCTAAGTTTCAGATCTAAAGATAGTTTTTTGGGTGTAGTTTCCGTTTGTGATGGACTCCTTGGTTCAAAGCCACAGAGTATATGAAAATTTTTGTCTGTTAAAATTACATTTTCAGTATGCACAGCTAACTCATACATGCTGAAAACCTTTTAAATAAAATAGTCCTTGAAATATACTAGGACAGAGGGTCACAGTTCCCTATCTAATAAAAATGAGCAGCTCTACTCAGGAGTAAATCCAGGGTTATGGTGACATCTGAGGATTCTTGTGTCCTTGCATGTGATCAGAGACTTCAGAAATGATCCCTTTGTGCTCAGCCTCCTTTCCTCTCCATTATTAGGAAATGGAGACTTTTTGGTTTGAGAATCCAGAATGGGTGATTTATGTTAGAATGTATCCACGGGCTTCCCTGGTGGCGCAGTGGTTGAGAGTCTGCCTGCCGATGCAGGGGACACGGGTACGTGCCCCGGTCTGGGAAGATCCCACATACCGCGGAGCAGCTGGGCCCGTGAGCCATGGCCGCTGAGCCTGTGCATCCGGAGCCTGTGCTCCGCAACGGGAGAGGCCACAACAGTGAGAGGCCCGCGTACCACAAAAAAAAAAAAAAAAAAAAAAAAAAAGAATGTATCCATGTATCTGTCTCCTGTTAGACATTAGCTTGTAGATCCCTGAACTATATGTGATACATTTACAAATTTTCTACTCACTCTAGTAAACTGTTCGATAGCAAAATTGGTCTTCTATGGAAATATAAGTATTCATGAAGGAATTAGGGGGGAAAATTTTAAAGCTATGCAGAAATTTATCAGTGTTTGAATACCTACTGTGAGCCAAGAACTGCACTAAATGTGAGGATACAATAATAAACAAGAAATACACAGCCTTGTAAGTGAGACCAGAAAATGAGGTGGCTTTTCTAATACAGCAATAATAGATAAGATGAGGTATGTGGAGGCTACAATGGGAACAGGTAGAAAGGCATTTCCCTTAATTCTGAAGATTGGGAGAGATTTCCCAAGTGATATGGGAACAGAGATCTGTTAAAGAAAAATGAATTTGGCAATGTGGGAGGCTGGGGAAGGGCGAAATAAGAATGTTGGAGGAGGGAACACTACAGAAGAAGAGACATGGGCAACGAGAAAGGATGAGGTTAGGGATTGAGAAAAAGGAACTGACTGTAATTCAAGTCTCTCAATCATACACAAATGTGAGGTAAAATTTATACTTAAATGCTTTGAAAAATATGTGACACAAATTGAAGAAATTTATAATGTACGTTATGTGAAGTGATTTAAACAGGTCATGAATAACACACTTCTTAATAAGCCCTGCGTTGTCTGTTAGGCATCTTTCTTTTCTTGGGGGAGAAATGAGGGGTCACCAGAATCATCAAGGGCCCACGATTTGGGTGGAGCCAAACAGTGCAGACATCAAAGCCCTTATCAAGTAGTTTGAGAGGCAAATATTAATACTAATTTTTGTAGCACTTCATAGCTTAACAAATATTTCCACTTACTCTTCGCGGCATTTCTGAGAATCAGGGAAAAATTTAAAGCCCAATTTGTAGCATTTGCCAGTTTCCACAGTGTAAATACTACCGTGGCCAGTTTCAAGCTAACAACAGTTGAACAGCTGCTGAAAAATTCCTGAATATTTAACAATCAGCTTTCCCGCACACCACTGTACATAGTAGGTAGGACTCAGCTTCAGTTCTTTTCATTCCAAGTTTTACCCCCCAAGGTTCCCCTATCTTTGGTTCCTTGAATTCAATTTAGTCAAAAGGTGAAGTCCGTTGATGGAATCTGTTGATTGGGAGGTTTCTTTAGCAGGGAAATTCAATAATAGTCTGTCTCTTTTTCTCCTTTTATTATTTAACACATAACTCTTACTGTGTGCCTTGTAAATATTAAATCTCACATAAAATTTTTGAGGTAGCTGCTACTATTATGCATTTTTGCAGACAACAATGAAAACACAGACCGAGTGACTTGCCCAGTGTCACACTGGTGCTAAATGCAGGAATTGGGATTGGAACCCAGGCAACCCAGCTTGTGTCTATGCTCTTAACCAGTTTATACTGCTGCTTAAGTGTTCATGTCAGAAATACACCTACAGCATATTAATATCTCAACCCACATTTCCTAGAAAATTAAGCCTGAGTCAAATTCTTACATGCTAACACTTTATTTAGATGTAAAATCCTAAGGAAGCAAGCAATGTTGGGAAAAGAGAGGAAGTCAAGGCAGGAGGAAAAAACAAATGTGAAGAAATGTGTTTCTGAGCTGCCCATAGCTTTCAGGAACTATTGCTTGGCCTCAGAGGATGTCTCCAGAGAAGCCACAGGAAGCTACTGCATCTCTGAACAGTCCATTCAGCAGAACAAAAGAAGAGTTTATCTGCCAGTGTTCACATCCATTGGTCAAAGTCTGTCCCAAGGGATATTAACTCACACTTTCTGGGTTGTGCATGCATGCATACATGGATGCCAAGTGGGTCCTAAGACAACTCATGTCTTGACAGCAACAGAAAAGTCCAGAGGCCAGAGGTGTGGGCTGTGGACAGGTGCTGTTAGGTTGTGCCTGGGAACGATTTGAGGGTCTATGTGAGCAGGTGGTGCTGGCCAAGGCAGCAGGGACCTGACTCCTTAAGCCCAAGTTATTGCTCCTCTCAAGGTCAAAATCAAGGCAAGTGGAAGATCTGGAGTGGTGCATAAATTAGATGGGGTCATTTATCTTCCAAACTTCTGAGGACTTTCAATGGAAGGGTATCAAATAGTATATTCTACACTTAGGTGTAGCAGCATGGACTAGGACAGATCTGGACTCAGTCCACAATTCATCTTCATGATACTGGTAATGAAGAAGGACTTAATGAAGACATTATTCCTTTGGATACAACCAACCACATAATTGCCAGTTGATTAGGAGTACTGGTAAACTGAAACGTGTGACATGGGCCTAAGCCTCCTGAAGAAGTCAAAAAGGAATTTAGGTTGTAAACATTTGAGTTATACCTTAAAGCTACTTGAAAATCCTAAGAGGTCATAAATTAAATGATTAATTTAATTTCCCTCTATATTCTTATAATACTTTTGTTGTTCATTACATGGTACTTAGATTCTACCATATATTAAAATTATTTGACTTAGATTCCTAGAATGTAAGTTTCCTGAAGCTGCATCTCCCATCTTTTTCATCTTGATCAGTCCTTTTGATTCATACAACCTGTAATTCAATCAATATGCATTTGTTGACTTGAGTGCAATGTTGTATCCAGGGCCAGCTATATATAATTTGCAGAGCTCAGTGCAAACTGAAAATGTAGGGCCCAT
Source organism: Kogia breviceps (assembly GCF_026419965.1). NCBI lineage: Eukaryota > Metazoa > Chordata > Mammalia > Artiodactyla > Physeteridae > Kogia > Kogia breviceps. The sequence continues at coordinate 54,357,029 of NC_081313.1, read as the reverse complement.
GTTTGAAAAGCAGGAAAATAGTGCCATTAAAGGTACTAAAATATAAAACTTTTTTCTTAAAAATATTTTTTTATGAAACATAATAGGAGTAATAGCAATGCATAAGTACTAACACAAACTTAATTTACAAAAAGGTATTTTTGGTGATATAATTTTATAGAATACATAAATATCATAAATTAATACAATATCTTGATTCCTCACAAGATTATTTATTGGTTCAATTTCTGCAAATTCATTAGCTCATCAAATTTATACTTTTAACAATATTGATATATTTATACTTTAATGTTGGAAGTGATATCAGTTCTTGACAAATTCAATGTTGAAAATGATTTTTGATAATGTTTAATTTTGAGAAATCTGCAGCTGTTACTGGAGTTAGGAGTATTTTATAGACTGTGACATTAGGGTACATTTCTGATAATTTCAAAGTATACATTTGTCACACATCTGGAACTAATTCTTGTGGAACAATTTTTCTAAAAAGATTTAACTATACAAAGCAGTTTTGTGTCAGCCTGAATTTAATTTTATATGTAAATTCATGCAATGGCCTTTTAATGTGTCTTTTGATCGTTACTGTAAGCTTGTAGAGGTTGTGCAAGAAACAAGTGGCTTTATAATTTGTATATAGATTGAAATATATTTATGCATTCTATTGCCTTATCTTCAATTAAACAGAAAATTTGAATTTTAAAATTGTTCTCCTTGTTAATAATCTGTTCATCTAAAGCTTCATATGAAAATATGAATGCTACAATACTTTTTTTTTTTTTTTAACATCTTTACGGGAGTATAATTGCTTTACAATGGTGCGTTAGCTTCTGCTTTATAACAAAGCGAATCAGCTACACATATACATACATCCCCATATCTCCTGCCTCTTGCGTCTCCCTCCCTCCCACCCTCCCTATCCCACTCCTCTAGGAGGTCACAAAGCAGCGAGCTGATCTCCCTGTGCTATGTGGCTGCTTCCCACTAGCTTTCTATTTTACGTTTGGTAGTGTATATGTCCATGCCACAATACTTTTATTAATTCCTCTTTCTAAGTTTGTAGACATTCTCTTTGCAATGTTGGCAGCAATTTCCCAAACTGGAGATTGTAAACCCTTTGAATTCTAATAACTCCATAGGAAACTCTACTTCGATGTCCCTGTATGTGCTTCTGCTTTGTAATAATTTACTTTCAAAGTTTACTGCCCAAGCACCAGTGGTTCCTGTTCTAGTGCTCAGGTGGGAGAGCTACTATTTGTGCAGGCACAGCAAGGTCAGGCTCTGGGGACCAGTGGGCAAGCTGGCCTCCCACCACGGGTCTCCTCCTTTTTTCTGGGCTTGGGACCCAGCTACTTCTGCTGCTGCTGTGGCTGCCGTGAATCTAGGTCTAGGTCATGCCCCAGCCAACCCCTCTGGGTCCATGATGCCCAAGTGCCCTGAGGCTGCTCCTGTGTACAGGAAGACCCAGTGAGCTGTCGGGCACACTGCTCACTTTGCCCACACGTTTGCTGCTGGATCAGACTTGTGTGTGTATATTCATGTAAGCAGAGAAGATATACCAAAGAATTGAGAATTCTTCAATGAAAACAGAGCACTAAACCAAGCGCCGGGCCCTTCTAGGCCTAGAGCCTTGTGCAGCTGAATTGGTCAAATGAACAGGTCTCATGCCCATGAGGCTGACCTTGGTTTTATCTTAATCTTAGCAAGACATCTGTCTACTATGAAAAATATGGGCTAGATTAGTGATATTCAAATACTTTTGATTCCAGCCACAGCAAGAAGTACATATTACATTGTGACTCAGAACACATACAGGCCTATATAGATCTGAAACAAATATCTCCTGCAGCAATATTTACTATTAATAGGTTAGAGGTTCTCTGATTTTTTTTTTTTTTTTGCTGCTCCACGTGGCTTGTGGGATTTTAGTTCCCTGACCAGGGCTTGAACCCGGTCCCTCGGCAGTGAAAGCATAGAGTCCTAACCACTAGACCTCCAGGGAATTCCCTCTGTTCAGCTTTTTTAAGGACTGCTAAGAACCCACTCAGTTGGTTTCACAACCTTTGAATCGGTCGTGCCCCTGCAGTTTGGAAAATGCTGGGCTGGATGGTGGGGCAAGTCAATGATAAGTGTGGAATTCTACATTTTAAGACTTTGTAATAAAGCATATTATCTAACTGAAAAACCTGGCTCAAAGGCAGATAATTGAAAGGAACAGTTGTAAATGGAGGCAAGTGTTTTGTGATTCATCACAGGGCTCAATACTCCACCCTGCTTAGTTGGACATTTTCATCAGTGACTTGTATGAAGAGATGTTTTATTTCCATTCAACACACTGGGCGCAACTTTTGTGCTGAGCGCCACTCTGCTCTGAGCAGCTCTGGGGCTGCTCACCATCGCATAAAGGACCTAAACACACGGGTCAGGATGATAAGATTAAGTGCTGTGACAGGTCAACACTCAGGGATATGGGAGCACACGGAGGGAAGGAACCACCCCCACCCCTGAAACCTCCTTCCCCCAGCTGTGCAGACCAGTCAGGCACTGCCTTTGGAATAGTGAGTACGTCTCCTAAAAGGTAAATTACAAATATAGTAAAAATATGGAGGAAAAACAGACTTCACATGCTTTGCTCACCCCTAACACACATAGACCATAATGCCTATCAAGTCAAATAAATGTTCTAAAACAAAAAAATGTTAACTTTGTTAAAGTTAAAAAATTAACTCAAATAATGACTTGACAAGTGATTTAAAGAGGCTCAGAAAAGACTTTGTCCTAATAGATTCCACTTTTTTCTCTTGATTTCTCCATGATTTTTCCAACTGAAGTTTACATTGCACTTTTTTTCCATTTGTGATGGTTAATTTTGTTTGTCAACTTGACTGGGCCACAGGGTGCCTGGATATTTGGTCAAACATTCTGGGGTGTCTGTGAGGATGTTCCTGGATGAGGTTGCATTTGAATCTGTAAACTGAGTAAAGCAGATTGCCCTCCCTAGTGTGGGTGGGCTTCAACCAAACAGTTGAAAGTCTGAATGGAACCAAAAGGCTGACCTCCCCACAGGAAGGGAGGATTCCTTCTGTCTGACTGCTTTCAAACTGGGATAGAGGCCCTTTCCTGCCTTCTGACTCAAACATCTGTTCTTCCTGGGACTCGAGCATGCTGGCCTTTGGACTAGAGCTACACCAGTGGTTCTTCTGGCTCTCAGGCCTTCAGACTTGGACTGGAATGAAACCATTGGCCCTGCTGGGTCTCCAGCTTGACAGCTCACCCTCAGATCTTGGGACTTATCAGCCTTCGTAATAGCATCAGTCTTTCTTTTAATAAATCTCTTTATACTGACACATGCACAAACTATTGGTTCATTCTATTGGTTCTTCTCCTCTGGACTACCCTAATACACAGCTGTAAAAATTTTTTAAGCTAAGGTTATTTTAATGTTTGTTGTTGTTGTAAAAGCAATGCAACTTTATTGAAAGTAAGTGGAAAATTGAGATAAGCTAAAAAGGATGGGGGAAAGGAGGAAGGAAGGCAATAACAAAATCCATAATCCCACCAATTTTGGTTAATTTCTGTTAGAACCTTGGTGCAAATACTTCTAGATCTTTGTATCTTTGAACATGTTTATATAATTAGTATTGTGAAAATGGAATTATATATAGTTTTGTCTTTTCACTTAATGATATATTTTCAATCTGTTCCCATGTCAGGACATCTCCATCTTCAACATCGTTTATGGCCAAATAGTATTCAGTAACTTATGATGCAATTCTATGTTGATATTTAGATTGTTTCCAATACGTTCAAAACATACAAATTTTTGTAGCTATTCTTTGCATATATCTATTATCATTTCCTTAAAACAAATTCCTGAAGTAAAATTTCTGGGACATAAGAGATGCACATTTAATGTTTTGCCCCATTTTTGGAGGAAAGGGTATGAATTATCTTCCAGAAAGAACATCCCAATTTACACTTCTGCCAGTAAGGTATGAGTGCCTAACGTGCTTTCTAAATGTGGAACATCTGTAGAAAACACAAACAAGTAGTATATGAATGACAACATAAAAATTCACAAAAATCTCAGCAGTTTTCATCTTAAATGGAATGACAGAAATAAGTAAAAGGTCTTTTATTTAAGTTTGTAAGAATACTTTTTGTGTGTATCAGTTGTGAGAAACCGTGTTGTTCTGATTTCTATGGCTGCATAACAAACCACTGCAAAACCTAGAGGCTTAGGACAATGACATGACTTATTTTGTTTTCAAATCTGCAATATGGGCGGGGCTTGGTGGGGTCAGCTCATTTCTGCTCCACTCAGCATCCGCTTGTGTTGATGCTGGCTGTTGGTGCAACTTCAGCTGGGGCTGTCAGCCAGAACACCTACATGTGACCTTTCTATGTGATTGCCTGGTTTCCTCACAGCATGGTGGCTGGATTCTAAGGGCAAGAGTCCCAAGAGGACCAGGTGGAAGCTCTATCACTCTTATCAGTCTTAGAAATCATGTGGTATTACCTCTGCCACCATTGCAGGCCTGTCTAGATTCAAGGAAAGAGAACATAAACCTCTCAGTTCTTAATGGAGGAGTGTCAACATCATATAAGAGGGGAAGATGGAATAGGATGTATTGGTGGAGGCATCTCTGGAGAATACAGTTTACCATGTGTGTCCTGTGAAGGTGTTTCAGCTTTAAGAAGAGTGTGAGTCCACCACATATCCTGCATGCCAATCACAGTCTTAAGTTCTATACTGTATGTGCCTGAATATAGGAAGCATATATTTTCCCTAAAATTATCCCTCAGAAAAGAGGGAGTGAATGTCCTTATATATATGTCTCGTATAGTGGGCTACTTTATTTTGAACAACCAAGTACTGTTTGTGTAACATTAACCTGAAACAAAGTCAGTACTTGCTTGTTTGGAGATGCCTAAGAGGTTAGCTGATAAGATCGGTGAAAAAGAAGTAAACATTTTACAAAGTTTTAGTCATTATCCTGGGGATGTGGCTTCACAGAGAAGTGTTCTAGGTCACTGAAAATAAGTATTTTAGAGATCACAGAATAGAACATGATATCTTCCAGAAACTATATAAAATCATCTACACAGCTTAAATAATGATGAAATTAGTAATGTTAAAAGTGAATATAGGGACTTCCCTGGTGGTCCAGTGGTTAAGAATCTGCCTTCAAATGCAGGGGACGTCGGTTCGATCCCTAGTCAGGGAACTAAAATCCCACTTGCCATGGAGCAACTAAGCCCACGTGCCACAACTACTGAACCTGTGCTCTCTGGAGCCCGCATGCCACAACTAGAGGGAGGCCCACTCGCCACAACGAAAGATCCCACATACTGCAACAGAGACCTGATGAAGCCAAATAAATAAATTAATTTAAAAAAAGAAGGCGTTCGAAGAAACTTTAAAAGAAAAAAAAAACTTTCATGGGAATTGAATGCCACACAAGGATAGCTATAATGAAAAATATGGAAGCATTAAAATATTTTAAAAGTGAATATAAAAGTTTGAATAAAATTATTTCGTGAACTATGAGTAAGGAAAAACAGGGTTTCTAAATTAATGACTTATTTTACATAATAGTTGAAATAGAGATGGTACAAAATTAATATTAATAAGCATCTGGCTCTATGTCCATCTCTCTATAAATATTTGCCTCATATTTCAATATATGGTTTATATTTTCAAACGTATTTTTTAAAAACAATATTCAAAGAATTCCTGAAATACTCTTATATTTAGTTAATTGGGTTACTTTTCTCTTCTTGACAATGTTTATTTGTTGAATGATTTAAAGTATTCCAAATAGCTTAAGAGCCATGAAATCTGTATTTCAACTATCATCATCATCTTTGTGTCTCAGTGCCTGAGACGTACACAGCCCCCAATAAACATTTGTTGAAGGTAGATTTGTTATCTCCTGGATACTCTCTGCCATTTTGTAATTAGTCTGTAGGGCCAAGGGAAGAAGGTCAGTAAGTGCCAGCACCCACTTTTTTTTTTTTTTTTTTTGCAGTACGTGGGCCTCTTACTGTTGTGGCCTCTCCCGTTGCGGAGCACAGGCTCCGGATGCGCAGGCTCAGTGGCCATGGCTCACTGGCCCAGCCTCTCCGCGGCATGTGGGATCTTCCCGGACCCGGGCACGAACCCGTGTCCCCTGCATCGGCAGGCAGACTCTCAACCACTGCGCCACCATGGAAGCCCCAGCACCCACTTTTGAGTGCATCAGAGGGTTCCCCTCTCCCCAGCCGTCCTTCCCACACATACTCCTGTACAAATATTTAAAATGCAGGAAGAGGAAGAAAACAAAAGAAAGTCTAACATTTTGAATGATACTTGACATAGGAAAAAAAAGGACATAAAGCAAAAATATTATGACAACCTTTTGTGTCTTAGCCAAACCTCTCTACCAGGTTATGCTTTGCCTGGAGGGAATATTCTCAGGGACTTGATCACACAGACCAGTCCAAGGAACACATGTATGCTTCTTCCTGAACTGAACTCTTTAGAGTGACAGATTCTCAAGGCAGCAGGTGATGGCTCACTTCACAGGGGCACTGTGCTGTAGGAATAAACTTGTGTTTGAATTACCCAAGTTAGAAGGGTCTCATTCCATGGACTTTGGGGGCTGCACAGGGGTACTGTAGGGCCTGAGTTGCCTGTTATATGCTGCTAATACAGGACAGTAGACCTTGTACCAGACTGAAGGTGCCATGTAACGAATAATACTGATCAAGGCGGAACGTGGAAGAGACCCCAAAGTCTGAAACCTTCTGGAATTTTCTTTTAATCCATGTGTAGAAACTCCTGCTTTCTATTTGGTATGCAGTCCATGATGGCTCCCTCCCCCATATTTTTTTCTCTGCAAACTCAAGCTCTTAAAACACTCATTATTATCTGGGTATTGGATGGGTTTTGGGGAAGTGTGAGCTTGGGAAAATGAAAACTGCTTCTCTGAATGGCAGAATGGATATTGGTTCTATTGCAGATTGGTAGGCTCTACAGGCACAGTAACTTTGTGTGTATGTTTAGAAGTATTGTTACACAGAGCATATTTTGAGATGCTCCCTCTAATAAGAAAAAAGTACCTGGTAAAAGGAAGGTGAGTCCTGTGTAGGGTTATGGTGGGGAAAGAGTCCTTGATGTGGTTGCTTATGCTTTGGCAATGGTATGACCCCTGGGAACCTTCTAAGGATTTGATTAGCAACTCTATCTATCTATCTAATCATCTATCTATCTATCTGTATTTCTCTCTATGCATCCATGAATTAAAAAAAAAATTACAAAGCAATACACAACAAAACATGTACAAGGAGAAAATTAACAGTAGTATCTGTAATACCTCAGTACTGTTTCACAGAGTAACCAACATTAACAGTTTCATGTAAATAATATCGTATTTATATGTTGGTTGGTTTTCTTAACAAGAATTTACCCAGAAAGCACTGCTCACCTGGTTGTTCTCATTTAGTAATATGCCACGATCATGGTCAATATTCTATGGTCAATTCATGTAGCTTTAACTAATTCTTTTTAATACCTACATAATATCCACAGTGTGTACTGTGGTGGAGAGTGTTTTGACTTTTCATTTTTTTACCCTTTGATCAATGCTTCAAGAAATATTTTTGTAGCCACGTTCTTAGGCATGATGTAGCATGCTCAAAAGGTAAAAAACCTACCCTGTACCCCAGTTGGATGTTGTAGATCCATGTCATGCATTAGACACATGTGGCTGTTGAGTACCTGAAATGTGGCTCACCTGAATGAAAATGTGCTGTAAGTCTACAATACACACCCAATTTCAAGGACTTAATATGAGAAAAAAATTTAATATTTCTAATAATTTTATATTGATATGTGGAAATGATATGTATTAGATATAATAGGCTAAACAAAATTTATTAATAAAATTAATTACACCTGTTTCTTTTTTTTTTTTTTTTAATGTGGTTACCAGAAAATTTAAAACTACACATGTGGCTCACATTTGTGGCTGCATTGTATTTCTACTGAAGAGGAGTGTTACAGATACGTAAAAAATTTTCCAAAATGACATCAAATTATTGCCCTGAATAGGCGTTTTGCTTCGTTTTGACTTAAATTTTGAGTAGGTAATGTACACAGCACAAAATCTGAAAGGAAAAAAGGGTATAAGAAGTACTCATAATAGTCTTCTATTGCTGCTATAACAAATTACCACAAAATTAATGGCTTAAACCAATGCTAATTTATTCTTTTAGAGTTCTGGAAGTCAAAAGTCTGAAATGGGTCTCACTGGGCTAAGACTAAGGTGTCTCAGGGCTGCGTCCCTTTTGGAGGCTTGCTTGCCTTTTCCAGCTTCTAGAGGTTGCCAGCGTTCCTTGGTTCGTGGGCCCCTGCCATCTTCAAGGCCATCAATGATAGGTCATTTCTCCTACTCCTTTCTGTCTCCCTTTTCTACATTTTTTTTTCAGCCAGTTTTCTGAGACAAAATTTACATACTATACAATTGACTCACTTAAATGGCTTTGAGTATATTCACAGAGTTGTAAATTCATAACCACCATCAATTTTAGAATGTATGCAGCACCCCCAAAAGAAACACTGTACCCATCACCTCCCCTGTAATCTCTTCTTCCTTCCCAGCCCTTGGCAACCACGAATCTATTTTCTGACTCTATAGATATGCCTATTCTGGACTTTTCATATGAATGGAATCATAATACGTGATCCTTAGTGACTGGCTTCTTTCATTTAGCATGATGCTTTTGTAATTCATCCGTGTTGTATCTATCGGCACTTCATTTTGGTTTATTGCCAAATAATATTCCATTGTATCCCTTTTCCACTTTTAAAGACTCTTGTGATTCCTAGGCCCACTTGGACAGTCCAGGATAATCTTCCCATTTTAAGGTCAATGTTTAGCAACCTTAGTTCCATCTGCAATCTTTTTTTTTTTTTTTTTTTTTTTTTTTGCGGTATGCGGGCCTCTCACTGTTGTGGCCTCTCCCGCTGCGGAGCACAGGCTCCGGACGCACAGGCCCAGCGGCCATGGCTCACGGGCCCAGCCGCTCCGCGGCATGTGGGATCCTCCCGGACCAGGGCACGAACCCGTGTCTCCTGCATCGGCAGGCGGACTCTCAACCACTGCGCCACCAGGGAAGCCCCATCTGCAATCTTAATTGCGGTGTGGATATCTTAGTGGGGGGCCATTATTATGCTAGTCAGAGTGCCCAGCTCCAGGGAACGCTTTTTTTCTGGCTTTTTTTTTTTTTTGGCTTCTGGAATCTTAGTTCCCTGACCAGGGATTGAACCCAGGCCCTCGGCAGTGAAAGCACGGAGTCCTAACCACTGGACGGCCAGGGAATTCCTCAGGGGAGGCTACTTAGAGCAGAACAAAAGTGCCTCTCTCCCCAGAGGCAGCACTGTTACCAGTGTCTTTTATATCCTTAAGTCACATTCTATGCATACGCAAACGTGTTTCTAAAAACATATTTCTTAAAAATACCAATAGTAGAAAGTACAATACACTACCTACTGTATATACTGTCTTTCACCTTGTTTCCTGTTTTTGGTTTTCTAGCCTTAAATCTATCTTGGAGATTATATTAGTTTCCTAGGACTGCTGTAACAAATTACCGCAAACTGGCAGACTTAAAACAGCAGTAGGTGTATTCTCTACAGTTCTGAAGGGCAGATGTTGAAAATCAAGGTGGCAAAAAAAAAAAAAAAAGGAAATTCAAAAAAATAAATCAAGGTGGCGACAGGGCTATGCCCCTTCCAGAGGCTCTAGGGGAGAATCTTTTCCTTGGGTCTCCCAGCCTTTGGTAACTTCAGACATTCCTTGGCTGTGGCTGTATCACTCCAATCTGTGCCTTCATCTTTACATGTCCTTCTCCTTTTCTGTGTCGGTGTCTTTGCCTTTTCTGTCTCTTATTAAGGATACTTGTCATTGGAATTAGGGCCTACCCAGATAATCTAGGGTGATCTCATCTTAGATCCTTAATTACATCTGCAAAGGCCCTTTTTCCAGATGAGGTCATATTCACTGGTTCTGGGGGTTAGAACATGGACATACCTTTTGGGGGGGCCACCATTCAACCTCCTACAGAAATCATTCCATATCAACCAATGTAGCATAGCCTTATTCTTAAAAGCCGCTGTGTAGTATGTCATGGTAAGATTATGCTTAAATGGCTGTCCTATCGACGAACAATTAGTCTGTTCAATTTGTGGCTTTTCCTTCAAATGAGTAGTCAAAATATTTTGAAATGGCCACAAAATTTCATACAGGCGTAAACCTTGAGAAAAAGGAGGGTGTGTGGGGTTCTGCTGAGGGTAGAAGCAAACAAAGGAGCCTAAGAGAGGACATCAGGGATGCCCGTTGCTGTTGAGCTGGAGATTCTTTCTCAGTGATAGAGGCGCTGAAATCCAGCTGAAATATTTCAACAGTGTTCTCTTCAGGCTTGTGAGGGGACCCAAGGTAACTCTGAGGAGGGAATAGGATAGAGCCCTTGTTGGTTCTTTCCCGGCCCTCTTGACCATGTCAGCGGGCAGTGAGCTTGCTTCAGCAGTGAGGCCATGTTCACATGTTCACTGCTTGAGGATCCCTGGAGAAAGCTGGGCGGGTGACCAGGTCTGCCCAGCTCTGCCCAGCTCAGGAGCAGCCTCTTCTCTTCTGGGAAAAGCCAAAGTCCTAGAACCTATTTACTGTTTAACTGAGGGCTTGCCAGTGAGACAAATGTCCTGTCCAAATACCACACAACCTGCAACTGTGTGACCGCATTTGGTTGAATCCCCCTCCACGTGGAATGTTAAGCGCTGCATTTTATGCCCCTATCTTTATTCCTCTTTATTCCCCCCCAAATTTTACAAGTGAGAAGTTGATATGTGAGTTCCAGTTTGGTTCCTTTACCTGCTTCCCTTCCCCCTCAAAACACACACACACACACACACACACACACACACACACACACACACACACACACACACACACACACACACACACACACACACACACACACACACACACACACACACACACACACACACACACACACACACACACACACACACACACACACCTTGAAAAGAAATCACGTCAGGTCAACTTGGGCTATTGTGTTTCTTAGGTAAAGCTTTTAGATAAAAACCTGAGGTGAGACCCAGCCTGCTTACAGTGGCTCCCAGCCCAGAGGCAGTTTGCCCAGATTATATTACACAAAGGCAGAATTCAGGTAGGCCTCCCAACAAGGCCATATTGTATCATTGTTGCTTTGCTGGGAGGCCTGTTAATGGTTTACACATGTCGTGTCCTCCAATTTAAATATATACTTCACATTTGGCAGGAGCAACCCGAGGACTCCTTGACCATCTGTGTAGACCGACCTCATTTAAGGGAGGTTTTGCACCCCTAAAACCTGGGGTGCAAAGCCTCCCTTCCCCTCTCTGTCACTCTCCTCAGTCGACCACTGTCTGCCCCCTCCTGCAGGAGTCACTGCTAGCTTTGCATGTGACTCCAAGCCCTCAGGGCCCTGGGGCTCGGGTCCAGCCAGCATCACGAGGCCCGAGAGGCGGGGCAGTGGGCACCTCAGGCCTGACAGGACAGAGCAGCACCTGCTCCCGAAGGAAGTAACTGCTTTAGTGCCTACTGGGTGTGAGTTTCTTCCTCTCTGAGAGCTGGGCTGGATTGCTCTGTGTTCTCTACAGATCAGTCAACAGAGCGATCCGATGATAAAACAACACAGTGTCTGCTTCCCCAAGGAGGATGCAGCAACGCATCTTCCTACACGGAGGGAGGAGACATCCTCTCGCCTCTTTGCAGCTTCATGAAACTCCAGTAAGGCTTATACTAATAGAATGCAAGCCAGTATTTGCTGCTGTGTGCCTGGCCCTTTTCAGAATTATTCCTATTAGTCCTCACGAGGACCCTAGGAGATAGGCACTGCCATTGACACCATTTATGCAGATGAGGAAGCTTCAGGAACAGAGGGATCAAGAAACGAAGCCAAGGTCATATCCTAATAAGGAGCGGCTTCACACCTATAGCCATTCTTCTCCTTGGCCCAACATGGTTCTGTTTGGGACACACTGACAAGGGCCTGGAGGGGAAGGGGACGAAGAGGGGTGTGAATTGGGGGTGAGGGGCCATTTCTCTGAGTACGTCCATAATGTCAGCATGATGTAATACCGCATCACAGGCTCCGTCCCCATGAGTCTAGGCAGCTGGGCAAGTTCTGCCAAAGGTAGGTGTGAACACTGATCTTTGCAAACAGCCCATTAATATTGAGGAGGGCCTTTTCTTTATCGTAATCCTTCCCCCCCAAACACACCTAAAGTGGATATGAAAAGAGAGTGAATACCTTGTGTCAGTTTTAAGGAGGATCCCTGACCCTCTCTTTCTGGCACCATGCTGGCCTTGTTCTCTCAAAAGTCAGTACCATCAAAAGCATCTTCCTGGTTGCGTGTGTGAGGAGGTGGGGTCCTAATGAAGGCTGGTCAGTTATTATTTGCGCTGGGCCCCCTGCTGGACTCCCGAGTGCCGTTCCTGTAACCCTTTATCTCCTTGGAATTGTATCCACTCTTTGTAGCAATGACTGCCACCGTTAATAGTCAGCCAAGTGTTTATCGAATCTGTTCCTTGGATGAAATAATGCATTTGCAGCAACGTGGATGCAGCTAGAGATGATCATACTAAGTGAAGTAAGTCAGAGAAAGACAAATACCATATGATATCACTTATGTGTGGAATCTAAAATATGGTACAAATGAACCTATCTACGAAACAGAAACAGACTCACGGACATGGAGAACAGACTTGTGGTTGCCAAGGTGGAGGCAGGGAGGGAGAGGGATGGACTGGGAGTTTGGGGTTGGTAGGTGCAAACTATTACATTTAGAATGGGTAAACAACAAGGTCCTACTGTACAGCACAGGGAACTGTCGTCAATATCCTGTGATAAATCCTAATGGAAAAGAATATATATGTGTATATATATGTGTATAACTGAGTCACTGCTGTACAGCAGAGATTGCCACAGCATTGTAACTCAACGACAACAGAAAATAAAATAATCTGTTTCTTGGATCAGAACTAGAGCAGCTACCTATGTGCAGAGGAACCTACACTGTGCGTGATGGAGGGGTGGGAGAGTTTCCTGTCCCTAAGTACAATACTTCATCATTCCTGAGGAACTTGATGGCTCCCAGCATCTCACCACTAGATTCCATGCTTGGTTTAAACATTTTTCCCCTCCAGGCCTTTGTCTCCATTAAGACTAAGTTGGGTTACATGGAACAGAAACCCAACTTGAGCATTTGAACCAAGTTGCTTGTTTTTCTCTTGTAGCAAGGAGTCGGGAGATAACTAGTGCAGGATGATTCCCCAGCTGGAGGAAACCACCCAGGATTCAAGCTCTTTTGCTCAAGCACCTTCTGGGTGTGGCTTATATCTTCACACTTGTAAGATGGCAGCTGCTTCTCTGTTTCGCATCACACCCTCAGTCTAGGTGAGAAGAGAAGAACAAAAGGAGCAAAGCTCAGTGCCGGCTGAGTCTGTCCACTTTTATTAGGCAAGCAATCTTCTTCTGAAACCTCCACCCAGCCAACTTCCTATCCTGTCTCATATCCACCTCTAGCTGAGTCGAAGTTTGAGGGGGTCCATATTTTCAACTGGGCACCTTGCTTCGTTGGACAAAGCTGGATATTCTCTTAGGAAGGAGAAAGGGGAGGTTGGCTCTGAAGTAAGGAATTAGCAATGTCTGCCACACCATCTCTTGAATAGTGTTTTGAACAGGAACATGTTTTGAAAAATTACCATGTTGTGTCATTGATAGCACCATAAAAATTGGGGCACGGTGTGCAGGTATTGTTTTCCTCAACTAAAGGAACCAAAGGCAACATAGGGACACTGGACTCTTCGTAGAGCGGGTGTTATTGAAAGAAGAAGGTCAGGGATAGAGGACTAAAACTTTCTTCTCTTCGCAAACTTCCTTAGGGTTGGCCTTGCTTCTGAAATGTGGTAATGCTTCCTCTCGTCCAGGGTTTCTGAACCTCGGCACTGTTTTCCGTCTTGGACTGGGTCATTCTTGGGTGCAAGGGCTACTCTGTGCATTGTAGGATGTTTATCCTGGACTTGGCCCATTAGATGCCAGTAACACTGTCCCCTACTCCCAGTTGTGATAACCAAAACTATTTCCAGACATTGCCAAATTGCCCCTGGTTAAGAATCACCGCTGGACTCTATCCCACGCCACAGAAGCTTGCTGACAGAACTCATCATTTTCCTGGTTTTGAAATGAGAAGTGTGAAATTGACCTGCTCTCCAGCAGGGGACCCTGGCCAAGTAGGGCAGCAGCAGGAGTGCCTCCCGGCAAGGTTTGTCCTGCACATCTGCACAGCAGCTGGACTGGGCTTCTGTTGGCTTGGCCAGGATGGGACCTGCAGGGCAGCCTCCCCAGCCCCTTGTATTCAGAGTCCAGCACCCCACGGGCAGAACTCGTGGTAAACAGAGCAGGCTGGCACCAAAGTGGGGCTGGCAGATTTAGCAAATTAAAAATACAGGGAGCCCAATTAAATTTGAATTTCCGATAAACACAAATAAATTTTTGGTGTAAGTATGTTCCATGCACCCCTAAGTGGAAGCAATGTTCCCCTTGTATCTGGGTGCCATAGAGAGTGTTCCCTGAACAAGGGGCAGGATGGTGTTACCAGAAAAAAAAAAACAAACCCAGGTCAGCACCAGACTCTCTAGGGCCCAACTGCCAGCAATGGAAAGGAAGCATTGAAGTTCCACCTGAAAACACTCAGAAAAGTGTTTCCAAGAGAGTGTATCCGATGATTAGGCTCCTTGAGACACTGCAGAGTACAAGTGCCTGTGACACCCCATGCACACCAGGGGGCTGCTATAGAGTCCCAGTACACATCAGCAGGGTAAAGTCTGAAGAAATCCTCCATTAAGGAAGCCTGTCTGACTTTGCCTAAACCAGGCTTCCCCAACATTCTCTGAGAGTTTTTCCTTGCCTAGTAACTCTTACCAGAATATACTCGGGCATTTAATGTCAATGCAGGTAACCCAGAGAGTAGCAGACATTCGACAAATACTTATTATGCATATGTATTGTGCTAGGCCACGTGCCTGGGATATAGAAGTTTGTCTTTCTTCTGTAGTTCTTAAATCAGTTGTAAATATTTAATTAACTATAATTATTTGTTTAGTGTCTAACTCCCCCAGTGAAAATTCCATGAGATCGGGGACGATGCCTCTCTTACTCACTATCCTGTAGCCATCCACTAACAGTTCCTGGCCCATTGGAGATGCTCAACAAATATTAGTTGAATAAATAGAGAAAAATACAGTCTTTGTCCTTTGAGAAATCCCCACCTAATATAATGGTTCTCATGGAACTGAAGAGCAAAATCGTGGAAGTTTTGAAAACTACGGGTGTCTGGTCCATACCACAGGAAAGACTAGAACAAGATTGGGAGATAGTGCTTTATAGACAAAACTGAGGTTTGAGACAGTGCCCCAGACTTCTCCAGAACCCCCCCCCCCCCCCCCCGCCTCCCAATCACCCTTTGGATTAGATTCCTTGGTTGAGTTCGCTACTTTGTCTATCAAGACCAGCAAGTCTGGGCCTAGGCTGGGCCCCTAAGAGGCCTCAGGAGAAAAGCTATGTGCTCACCATAGGGCAACAAACTTTTCAAGAGACAAGGATAGAGCTTATTTAGGACAAAACCCTAAACCCCTAGAATATGTTGGTATAATAGATATGGAGTAGGTGACATTTTCAGAAGGCATTTAACTTCCTTTTGGGAACCATAGCCTGGGCTCCAACCTTAATTCAGTTCTAACGGTTCTCTTCCTCCCTAGAGCTCCTTGACTCTCACAGTTTCAGTTCCTGTTTTTTTCTGAGACAGAACAAATGCCTGTTCCAGCCCCAGATAGGTTTGTGGCCTCCCTAAATCTCATCTCTCATCACTGCCTCTCATTTTAATTGGGGGCAAACCATCTATCTGCCTGGGGAAGCCTTTCCAGGGCAGACTTTCCAGACACACACACACACACACACACACACACACACACACAGCCATAGAATTTCTGCTTACATGGGGTTATTCTAAAAGCTGACTTTGATTTCTACAGAACGCTTTTAATAAGACTTAAGTCTAAACATAACTGCATCTCATATCAAGAATATTGGATATACAGACATCTGAACTCTGTGTTAGGAGCTGATTTATTTTATATATATAGTGCCTAAAACCATACTTTTCAGGACTTTTAGGTATCTTGTTGCACTGAATTTTAGTGGGGATGTGCAACTTCTTTGTTTACTGATATGTGTATGTCATTATGCAAGTATCCATTCAGCAATGTAGTGAAACATGGTGAATTACCACCTTAACTTGTCTTCTGAGTCCTTTTGACCTCATCAGCCCCCAAAAGTGTTAATACTTTTTAGTTGTTTATACATGTCTCTTACATAATTACCAAAAAAGGAATAGAAAAACAGATTTAAATGAGTTACTGAAAAGCCAACATTTACAAAATTCTAAGACACAGGACTCTAGCAGTGGCTTGAGTGAAGAATGAAATACCCTACTTATAGGATTTGGAGGAGTGTAATATAAACTAAAAGATTTTTCAGTTTACCATGTTTTGTTCCATTAAACTGCACTTATTATGTTAAACATGAAAATAATTCCAGTTGTTTTGTGTGGATCCTTCTTCGACTTCGTTTTCATGGTGATGCTTTCTCAGTCATGGGAGACAGGTAAACAATGCCATAATGATGCTACAATGTGCTATGATGGCTGTCAGCACAGCCTCTGTAGGACCCGGGGAGCCTCTCAGTTGGGCCAGAGACAGGCATTGCTTATCTGTCTCTTGTGATTGCCTGGCAGCTCTCTGAAGACAGGGGACATTTTGTTTAGGATTGTTAAAGAAATCCCTTGCAGCTGTCCTGCACTGCTGCCTAACAGAGGGCGGTGGCCAAAGCAGACATTGGCCTCCACACACTTCATTCCTGGCTGACTTCTGGGGAAGATCAGTCTCATAGGAATCTACTGGCCACTCTAAGGAAATGATAGCTTTGAATTCTTCAAGGTGTTTTAGGATAATAGAATCTATTTAGCACAATAAGTGCTAAAAAGGGGGTAGCACTCTCCTATTGTTTTTCTATTTCAAATTTCATTGATTTCTGCTCTTTGTTATTTCCTGACATCATCTTCCTTTGGTTTTAATTTGCTCTTTCTTTTCTAGTTTCTTAAAGTAGAAGCTTTGCTAACCAATTTGAAAACTTTCCCATTTTTTAATATAAGCAATTAGTGCTATACATTTCCCTGTAACTACTGCCTTAACTATACCCCATACATTTTGGTATGTTTTGTTTTTATTTCTATTCTGTTTAAGTATTTCTAACTTCCCTTGAGAATATCTCTCAGAGCCGTGGGAAATTTAGAAAGGCATAGCTTTATTTCTAAGTATTTGCATATATCTTTCTGTTATTTCTATTTTAATTCTGTTATGGTCAGAGAATGTTTTTTAGTATGATTTTCTAGTGTTTTTCATTTGTTAAGATTTAGTTTATGCCCAGAATATGGCCTGTGATGGTGAATGATCCATGTGCACTTGAAAAAAATGTGTATTCTGCCGTTGTTAAATAGAATATTCTGTAGATTTCAATTAGTTCAAGTTTCACGTGCCTTCTTTATTCTTACTGATTTTCTACCTATTTTTGTATTAATGACATCGAGAAGAATGTTGAACCCTTAGGTATAATGATCAATTTCTCCTTTCATTTCTGTCTATTTCTGTCTCAAGTATATTGATGCTCTGGTGTTCGGTGCACTTAGGATGTTGTCTTTTGGATGACTAATCCCTTTATCAGTATGCAGTGTTCCTCTTTATCGCAGAGGTCAGAGGGTTTTTTCCCACCCTAGTTGCAGTTGGTTGTTGCCTTCTCCCTACTGCAGTTTTAAGACTTTTGTTCTACAAAGGAGATGCAGGGGAAGAATCTGGGCAAGGCTTCAAAGCTTTCTCATGGTGGCTGCCCTTCCTCTCTCCCAGTCTGTACCTGCAGGGACATTTTCCCGTTGTTCTCACCAGTCTTTTCTGTGAGTGCCCTCTGAGGTCAGTGGAGAAGAGTCAGCGTGAATTCCCATTATATCTGTGGCCCCAGGATTCTATACTGTCCCATTAGCTCATACATGGCCACTACCAATCAATTTGTTAATAATTTTAGCTGAATCCCTATTATTCTTGGGTGTCCAGCTGCATCAGCCCAAGGTAAGAAAGTACTCACATCCCATCTCTGCTTGCAATCATCTGTCTTCCTTAGATTTAGTTAGTTTTAGTTGGTTAGCTAGTTGGTTGCCTAATAATGTCAGCTCTCTGATAAATTTACAGAAAGTTGTGAATGTGTAAGTCTGGCTTTTTGTTGTTGTAAGAGTGGAACTCTTTTCACCTTTCTATATCCCGTATATAAATGGAAAGTATGGGTTATTATTTTATGGAGTACCCCTTCCTTTCCAAAAGGGAGTTCGCAATGGTGTTCTTGAGAATATCTTTCTGGAACCCAGCCTAATATAAGGTCCATTTCCTTGCTCTTAAGACTGGAGCCAAGCTTTCTGGAGGGAAGGAAGAAAGGATAAATGGCTAGTCATATAATTCCCGGTTTAGTCTTTTCTTCTCTCGTTGATAGAGGTTGAATGAGATAGCATCGATATTTCTCTGACTCCAAAAACAACAGGTTTGAGCTAGGAAAGCTAGATAATATTTGCAAGTCAGAGAAAAAAAAAACAGGAAGTCTTTAGTCCTTTCCAAGTGAGCTGAAAAAAAAAAATAAAATCTTCAAAACCTCTTTAAGGAATTAAACAATTTAGGAGAATGATTAGTAATATGCATTTTATCTTCCTTCTTCCCCACCCCCCAACCCTCCACCCTGTACAATCGGGACCTAAATCCACTGTGCCTTTGGGAGAGGGCCTAGAGGCAGGTCACGAGTAGAGGATGAAGCACGGTTTGTTCCAGCTACTCACGTCTCTTACATGGTGGCATCCACCCCTTGGCCATATTTGCATCACAACACACATCATGGGCTTGTTTGACCCTGACACCGTTTTATAGGCTTAATAATAATAAATCTAGGTCCTGAAATAGTTTCACAGATCATACGAGTCAATCAAAATTCAGGAGCCCAAGACCATTAATGTCATCAGCAGTGATGCAGCACCCCGGGAGTCCATCTAAATCAGCCATTACAACAGAAAATACACCTTAAGAGCCTGAAGACAGAGGGAGTAGATGGAAGCATAAATTGCAATTCTATTTTTATCAG
This sequence comes from Kogia breviceps, assembly GCF_026419965.1. Taxonomy (NCBI): domain Eukaryota; kingdom Metazoa; phylum Chordata; class Mammalia; order Artiodactyla; family Physeteridae; genus Kogia; species Kogia breviceps. The sequence goes on along the minus strand of NC_081313.1, from coordinate 54,337,694 downwards.
TCATAAAGGGATGATTTTCTTGGGGAGACTTTGTCTATTCCTGGTGGGAAATGAAACCAGGACTTGCTGTCCATTGCTGATTCCCACTTATAAACTGGGAAGAGTTTGCTGGTCCTAGGTTGCATCCTGAAAACTGTAAGCACTGGGGAATTTTCTCTTGAAACTCCTCAGTGAGCTGTTAAGGCTCAGTACTTTGCCTTTCTTTGTAGATGGCTCCATCATTCACATATTCCCTTTGTCAAGACAAATCTTAAAGGGACACTCAGCTGAGAAGGACTTGAGATGCAGCCACATGGAGGTCACAGACCTTCCATTAACCAATGTTTGTGGTTAATCATTCAAACAGAGGATGAGGGGTAGGGGAGAACGAAAGTCCTTCTCAGGCCTTCTATAGTTTGAATCATTCTATAACCTCTAAGACTTGTTTCTTATAAGACAGTATGGTGTGATGAAAGCAATTGAGATTTAAGATTCAGGAAGACGGAGTCTTGGCTCTTGAGCTAGTTGTGTGACCTTGAGCAAGTCATCTCACTTTTATGGATCTTATTTCTTCATCTGTAAAATGAACAGGTTGCTCTAAATCAAGCATTCTACACCAGAGATCCATGGACCAGATCCAGATGTGAGTTCTGTTTTGTTTAGCCTTGGAATGTGTGTCTAAATAATGACTTAGACATCACTAAATTTCACATACAAACTACCATTTCATCTTTTTCTGAAAAACTGCAGACATTGGTGGCATATCCCCACACGGCAATAATGGTTTTGCTGAGTAATGAATACTGCTTTTGACAGAATCTGCCCTCCTCTACAGGGCCCTAGGATCCCCACCTATTGTCCTACTTGCCTCTACCCTATGAGGAATTCACATTAATTATCTGACTCCTAGAGGAACAATTCCTGTGTTATATGATCTATGTAAACAGTGGTATTTAACTCCTGTCTGATAAAGCAGAGCTCATATTAAAAGACTTTTAAATTAATTGAATATAGTTGATTTACAATGTTGTGTTAGTTTCAGGTATACAGCAAAGTGATTCAGTTTATATATATATACATATATATATATGTATATATATATATATATTTTTTTTTCCCCCTTATGAGTTCTGACAAAATATTGAGTAGAGTTCCCTGTGCTATAGAGTAGATCCTTGTTGGTTGTCTGTCTTATATATAGCAGTGTGTTGATGCTAATCCCAAACTCCTAATTTATCTCTCCCCCTCCTTTACCCTTTGGTAAGCATAAGTTTGTTTTCTGTGTCTGTGGATCTGTTTCTGTTTTGTGTTTAAGTTCATTTGTATCTTTTGTGGTTTTTTTTTAGATTCCACATATAAGTGATATCATGTGATATTTGTCCTTCTCTGTCCGACTTACTTCACTTAGTATGATCATCTCTAAGTCCATCCATGTTACTGCAAATAGCATTATTTTATTCTTTTTTTATGGCTGAGTAATATTCCATTATATATATATATATATATATATATATATATATATATATATGCCACATCTTCTTTGTCCATTCATCTGAAGAGAGACATTTAGGTAGCTACCAAGTCTTGGCTATTGTAAATAGTGCTGCAATGAACATTGGGGTGCATGTATCTTTTAAAATTATGGTTTTCTCTGGATATATGTCCGGGAGTGGGATTGCAGAATCATATGGTAGCTCTATTTTTAGTTTTTTAAGGAATGTCCATACCATTCTCCATAGTGGCTGTATCAATTTAATAAAGTCTTTTTAGAATGATGGAAGGTGGAAGCTCCAAATAATTATGTATTGTCTGGATCCCACATTTTTATTCTTCTCTGCAAATACCCAGTGAAATACAAACAGCAACAGATCAGTAACTAACTGCTGGCTCTTAATTCACAATAGAAAAATTAAAAATATTTTATTTTCATAGCCTCTTCCATTTTAAGCTCCTTCCACATGTACTATAATGGCTCATCATAGGCTGGGGGAAATAAGCAAGATAATTGGAATTAGGAACTTTTCACTAAACATTAAGTTCTTGAGCCATTAATGCTGTAAAGCTACTCGGGCCCACACCCATCTCATTCTTCTTCCTCTACTGGCGGCATTTTCTGTTTAAATAATATTCTTTGGTCCATATCCTCAGGCCTCCTCTGGATGCTTCTTGTGTCATTATTTCTTCCCTGAGTATAAACTTGTGAGCAGGGATCAGATATAATGCTTTTATAACTTCTCTTCCTCTCAACTCTAGTGCCAAGCAGGGCCTAGACCCACCCTAATTGGTCACTAAGCACCTGAACTGCTTTTGACGCATTGACTATAGTGAGAATGTTCCTTCTAATGAATCAGCCAAGTCAAGGGCTCTTAGCACACATCCATCCAAACTCAAGATGAAGGTGCCGTGATTGTAGATAAGTTCTAAGATTCCAGGGTCCATATTTAAGCAATCAAAGCCAAAACACTGGAGATTAACTGTGGGATTGATTCCTGAATTCACCATGTTATTTCACTGCCTTCTGTGGCTAAGCTATCTCTCCTAGGTGAATCCCTCTTCACCTTATCCCCTTCTTTGCCTTTAAATCCTCCCCTCCCTCTGTCTGCTTTGTGGATTGATAATAGCAAGATGCATGGAAATATCCATCAAATAAATGCACATAAAGATAAATCATCTGGCCCTTTTCCTCCTTTGCCCCCTTAACCATTGTCTTAAATGGAACTTGTGACCCTTTATGCCTTTTCTGATTAAGAGAAAGATTGATTTCATGGCAGGAAGTGGTGACCTCAACAATGTCAAACAATGTAATATGCCGTGAGGTGCCAGGCCTGTCCACTGGGTTCATTTGCAGTCCTCGCTGGTACTGTTTCCTCTGAACAATATGGCTGTTGATTGGGACTGAGGTGATGGTCATCCATGCAGTAAGCTGCTAAAAACAGCTTTCCAATTTCATTGTTAATAGGAAAATAAAATCAGTTACTGTATCAGCAAAAGCTTTTCAGAAAAATCAGGTCATTCTATGGTCCATGGCTCTTTCATTCTGATTGGAATCATGTGATGAGCTACACACATAAGAAGATGCCTCCTTGTACGTCTGGGGAGGCAGGCAAGCAAGTTGGGTTTTGAAAAGTTTCATTAAAGTATACTTTCTAGAGACAAAGAGAAATGGGGGAGCTTTAGGAAGAGAGCAGCCTCAGCTTGACCAGGTAGAAAGTTGAAGCTATTGGGGTCTCCTCTGTGGAAAAAAAGAAACATGGATTTTCTCATGGAAACACACAGCTTGCTCTCCTCACTGAGAGACCAGCCACTGTACATGACCAATCACTTTCCCTCAAAACTACACTGGCCACCAGCTCTTTACCTGAGCTTTTATTGGATTTGGACAAGATAAAAAACTATTTACGAACATTCTGTTCCTTTAAAAATATTTCCACAGAAAGGTATTTGGATCAAATATGACAAAGTGGCAGGGAGAAAAGCCAACTTCTGATAAAATCAAGGAGAAGTTGGTGACACCCAGAAAATCAAAACCAGTTATAACAGTTCCAGGAGGGTCAGGGCAAACAGATTAAGGGACAGCAAACCATACTGAATTTCCCTGAACCGTCTAAGCAGTGTTTTTATTCCGTAAGTTAATAGCCAGCTCAGAAATTCTGCCTGAGCTTGATTTTGCATGTGGGCTCTCCCACTTCCTGGGTGACTTTGGGCAACTTACTTAGTCTTTGTCGCGTGGCTATAGGAATTAAGTGCAATCTTGCTTATAAAGTGCTTCTCACTCAGAGCCAGAGGTCAATGCATAGTATTTGGGATTAGTATCATCATTATTATCGAGCTTGGTCCTCGGTGCCTTAATCGTCCGTGGGCCCCACTCCATCAATGTATTTCTACCTCTCTAAACAGCCTTCTCTCTGTGCCCAGGTTTCACCGTGGGGCTGTGGCCAGCTTCTCCCCCAAAGAGCAGTGAGGAAATGGCATCCTCTTCCTTTCTCTGGGTTGTAAAGTGATAACCTCTAGGCACTTTCACATTCCTCTGAGCAGAGCTAATCTAACAATAGGCGCTCCTTGAACTGTGAACGCTCAGAGCCTTGGGGCATGCAGCAGAGCCCAACCGGTCTAAGCTCTTTGGACCACCCAGGTAGGGAATTCCAGATCTCTGAGCCCTCCCACCAGTGCCCAGCCCCTGCAGGAGAAATCGTGGCCTAGTAATCCTTTGTTCCTGCACAGAAATGTACTTCCAAGGTGCACACAACTTTCTTTGTAACACTTCCAAGTACCGGTCAGCATCCCTTGGACAGAGGACTCCAGACTGCCCTAGTTACCTAGTGGTCTCCCAGTGACCAATCAGTGCTGCTCACAGCCTGAGGCTTCGAGATGTCTTCTGTCCCCACAGGTTCTTTTGTTGTGAAAATTTGATCAAGACTTCCATATGTACGTTTGGATTTGGGGCTTTTCTTTTCTTTTTTTTAAAAAAAATATTTATTTACTTGTTTATTTTGGCTGTGCCAGGTCTTAGTTGCGGCATGTGGGAATCGGCATGCCTGTGGGATCTAGTTTCCCAACCAGGGATCAAACCTGGGCCCCCTGCATTTGGAGGGTGGAGTCTTACCCACCGGACCACCAGGGAAGTCCCTGGGGCTCTTCTTGATAAAAGTCAGAGGATCTAGCAACCCTGGACCAGCATAGTCTATTGTATAGGGAAGAAGAGCTGCCCTACACGTTTAATAGTAAATAAAATGCTTGATACACAAACGTCCTACTTCCTTATGTTAACTCCCTGGCCCACTAGATATTTGAGTTTGCAAATCCTAATCTAGAGGTTACTCTACTATCATCATAAAATGTAACATTTTAAAACTGGGGGAGTCCCTAGGATTAACTAGTCCAGGAAACTAGTCCCAGAGGGATTGAAATGTGACTAAAATTCACAGAAAATCTGTGGCAAAGGAGAAGCTGGGGTTCCTTGGCTCACTGCCCTTTCTCAGGACATCATGCTTTATCTACACTTAGAAAGAAACAGCATGGGAACCTTTGGTTTAGGGAGCCTCTCTCAACCCTCCACAAGTTCTGAAAGTGTGATTTCAAGGGTCCAACAGAACGTCTCAATCCATAGTCTCTCTCCTGTCTGCCTCAGGACCCAGAATTCCCATCATTCATTTCATATCACAACATTCATCTGTAAAATAGCATAGTTTACTGGGTTAAGACACTGTCACCTCAGAATGACAATCTATTACTGATAAAGTGCACCAGTTAGAATTTTTCTGAGTTCTTCTGTCATAATCAGCAGAGAATAGGGAGCACAGAGAAAGTGCTCTGGACAATTTTGAGTTGAAGTGGCGCTTGTTAAGGATGGCTTGGTAAAGTAGAAGGGATGTAGGTTGTGAGTCAGGAGCCCAGTATAACTGAGGGCTCCCTTGCACTTAATTTCTACCCCTGTAAAATGTGGGCATTTAACATGGTGATCTCTGAGGGCCTCACCAGCCCAGGCAGCCCATGATTTCACTAACAGAGAGGTCCAGAGCAATGTTTGTTCCTGGTCTGGAAGAACAGCACAAGGAAGGTCCTTTGGAAGCCAAATCCATGGGATTCTAGGACCTGGAGCTTGAGGGCAGAGGTGACTTGCCAATATGTGACTGGGACAATAAAAATTGTAAGAGAAGGGGAAAGTTAGGCTCAGAAAGAAGTGACTAAGAAATGCACTCTAATTTAGCAAGGAATGTCAGGAGAATGTTGCTAATTTTGAAAGCACTGTGATATAGAAGAAAGAACACTGGCTCTTGAGTTCTAAAAGACATGGGCTCCAATTCCCTCCTCTGATGATGTAACAGACATGACACATGAGACACTCAGAAGAAAGAATTTTAGAAGAATCTCTACACTTGGAATCTAAGCAAGGTCATCAGTCAAAACTGTAATGCACTTTCTCATAGCAGATTTCTTTCGGATTACACACCCCGTTGTAGGAAGTTTGCAGTCTTCAGAAGTAGCCACAAGAAAATTACAAGGCCTAACATAAGCCTGACAGTTTCAAAGACAAGATCATTTTGGACAGACTTGCTGTTTTGAAGTGTGATACCTGGATATCAGGAAGTCATAAATGGTCAGGAAACCTGCCTAAATGTAGTGAACAAAGAAATATCAGATTCTCAAGGACTCAACTGTTCATCTGAGTGTGTGTATGTGTTTAGCAGGATAAGGAGGACAGCAGGGTTGAGAGGAGAGGGGAAAGCCAACACTTGACCACCATGTCTTTGTACACAGGAGTTCTACTCTGGCTCAGCAGCATCATTTGAAGTCTTGAGTGTCTTCTGCCATCACAACCCACAGAAACAATGGGTGGAAACCCTCCCTGTCCTCGGGTACACTCATCTTGTTGCTTTAAGCTGACAAGCCATGGTTGTTGGCTACTTTGCTAGAACAACGGTGGATCACAACCACATTCTTTTGAACATTTGTCTTCCGAGGTGAAGCCTTCTCCAGGATTGACCTTGAGGATAGCTTTAGTCTCCCATTACCGATGCTATCCTGTGTTGGCCAGTTAAGGCTTCAGAGTCGCCATACTTGATCAAAGCTCATTCAGTCTGCTTAATAGTCTGGCTCAAGCATCGAGTTTATAATATGCTGAGGCTCTAACTCCCAGAGAGACCTTGTGTCTTCCCCACCGACAAGGATCCTTTTCGGGAGACTCAATCCTTAAATGTCCTGCTGTGAACTCAACTCCCCAGTGCTAGCCTCGTGCTTTTTAGGTTGTTATCACAAGTTAGAATTGACATAAACAATTATTACCACTGTCTGTTTTCAGAAATTTCCATCCCCAAATCTCATTAGGCCCATGAGAATCCTTTCCATTTTAAGCATCCCTAGAGGAAAAAAGTTCTCCTGATGTCTTTATCAACCTCTTCTGGCACTGAGCAACTTTCACTTCCTCTGCTTTTTTTTTTTTTTTTTCCTGGCCTCTGTGGAGATGGAGAACTGTTTGCCATAGTCTTAACACGAATAATCTTTCCTGGGCTTAGAGATGCTACTGTAACTGTTTCTGTGGTCTCCTTCTCTACTTTATGAAAACTGGTAATGAAGTTGGAAGTCATTGACATTTTCAGGGTTGAGAATTCATTGTTTCCCATCAACCAGGCAGAGATATGGGAAACAGAAGAGGTACCATGATTCATGCCCTCAAGGACCTCCAAGTTGTGCTGGGGAAAAGGTGCACAAATGCACTCCCATCAAGAACTGAAGACTTTTAAGTACCGCTTAATCCTAACCCGGAAATGAAAGGATTCCATAAGCCTTGCCATGTAGCCTCTGGTGGGATACATGACAATTCTAACAAATCACTCAATTTTTCCAGTCATTTCCTTTTGATTCTTCTGAGCTGAACCATGGCAACATTCCTAGGATTCAATTACATTTATGACATAGGTGTTTAAGCCCAAACTAAACAACATTGTGTATACAGTTTAATGTCTGTTCACTACAACTACAAACTCCAGGAGGGCAGGGATTTCTATCTTTTTGGTTCACTGATTATCCCAAGGGCCTAAATCAGTGCCTGGCACTGCAGAAGCATACCATAAATTGTTATTGAAGGAAGAATTGGGGAGAAGAGGACTTGAGGGTAGATTTTGATGGTGCTAGGCAGTCAATATCCTTGTTCAATTTCTTTTCCACCCCCCCCCCAAAATAATGAAAAGCCACCAGTCTTTGTCTCCTGATTAAATTGTGTAAATGAGAAAAGATCAAACCAGCCCCACAAGTAACCCCTTTCCAGCTAGATATCTTACCTTTTATTACTCATTTTTGGTTTCCTGTTTGGGCAGCATCTTGTCTTCATGGTGAGCTGTCCTACCCCCTACCATGATTTCTCACCTGGGGCAATTGGCTTTAATGTGCAACCTAATCAAATGCTTTTTGAAATTTTAGGTAAATAGAATCCTAGACTTTCTTTTTTCTTTTGTCTCCTATAACAGTAATTCCTTTTAAAAAAATAAAAACAAAACAAACCCAACAAGTTCTTCCAAGCTAGGCCTGCCCTCACAAATCCACACTGGCTACATCTTATCAGACTCTGTTACTGCAAATCCTTTTGCAATTCCACGGTCCAAGTGGTTGCTAGTGTGTTTCCTAGCCAATCTGATAGACGCCCTCTTCTAATTCTAACAGTTCAGTAATAAAATGTGTTGGGCTTGGCACTCGCCCCTTTCTAATTCTTAGCCTTTCAACCCTCCTTTGTAATTGGCTGGGGAGGTTCGTTAGCTGGAAACCAGCCCAGGTGTGCTAAGCCAGGGGCAAGATGTCTCTCTTGAATATGGAGATGAGCTTCCCTAGAATGACCAACTTTTGCATCATTCCAAAGACAAAAACTCATAACTGCTCTTTGGGCAGCAGGCTGAGTGAGGGTCTGGGAAGTGAGAGGAGGCAGGGCCTAGTAAATTGATAACATTTGGAATTTATCAAGATCATCTCTGTTTCTCCTCCCAGTTTTCTCAGCCTCTACTCATCTACCTCCATCCTCTGCATTCCCAGAGCATACAATGATAATCTTCATCCTGGTTGAAATGGAGTGGTGCTTTAGGGTCAAGTGTATCTGGGTTTGAACTCATGAGGGTGGGGCTCCCGTGATGGAATTAGTGCCCTTACAAGAAGAAGAAAAAACCAGCATCCTCTCTCTCTGCACCATGGGAGGACATAGCAAGAATGCCACTGTCTGCAAACCAGAAAGACAGCTCTTGGCAGGAACCTTGATCCTGGACTTCCCAGCCTTCAATACTGTGAGAAATAGTATTGTTTGTTAAGCCACCTGGTCTATAGTATTTTGTTACATCAGCCAAGCAGACTAAGACATCTCCCTAAGCCTCAGTTTCTTCACCTGCCAAATGGGGTAATAATACCTTCTTGAAAGTGTTGTTATGAGGATTACATGAGATAATGAATATGAAAGCCTGGGCACTTAGGAGATACTACATGAAAGGTAGCTATTGTAGTATCCTCTTTATTCAAGTCCACATTCTCTATGAATAACAATAGAAGTAACAATAACACACGTTTCTAAAGCCCTGATTATGTTTAAGCTACTGTTCTAAGTGATTTGCTTACATTAATTCACGTCATCCCAATTATTATGCTCTAGCCATCTTTCCTTTCCTCTTCCCCCAACTGTCTTTAGGTTTGCCTTCTCCCCATTATTTTCTTCTTAAAAAGTCCTTTCTCTAAACTGCCATGGAGATTTCTGCCTGGAAAGGTAACAACAGCAAAAAGAAGCTGAATTTCCTTGGATCAAGAGCACTTGCCCAGTGCCCTCTTCTTGTCCAGGGCATGTGGCCACAGCCCAGCCCACTAGGGCAGTGGTTGTCAGCTGTGGCTGCCCTTTAGAATCACCTGGGAGAGCCTGTCAAATTCTCCATGCCCAGGCCACAAACTCGACCAATTCAATCAGAATCTCTGGGAGTAGGACCAGACACTGCCTCGAAGCTTAATGCATATGAGCATCACGTGAAGATCCTGTGACCTTGCAGATTCTGCTCTTCTAACAAGCTCCCAGAAGAGGCTGATGCTGCTAGTCTATAAGGGACACTTTGAGTAGCAAGGCCAAATCAGACCTCAGTCGCTGCCATGTGGCTTTCTTCCAACTTGGCCAGGACCATCTCTCTCTCTCTGTCTCTCTCTCTCTTCCTATTTATTAATTTATATTGATGTAGAGTTGATTTGCAATATTTCAGGTGTACAGCAAAGTGATTCATTTATATATATGAAACTGAACATATACATATATATATATATTCTTTTTCAATTTTGTTTCCATTATAGGTTACTACAAGATATTGAATATAGTTCCCTGGGCTATCCAGCAGGTCCTTGTTGGTTATCTGTTTTGTACATAGCAGTGTGTAGTTGTTAATCCCAAATTAGCCAGGACTATCTCTTGACTACTTCTTCCACTCCTCCTCAGTCAGCCTGGTCCCTAACTGGGCTTGAATCCCAGGTGCCACAGTAGTGGTAGATGTAACCAGTGGCAGAGAAAGAGAGTGGTTCACACACACAAGCAAACTAGATTTCTTTGCTTAGGAGATTAATCTAGAACCCAGGGTTTGCATATCAGGAATAAACTACCACCAATGCCTGGGAACATCTTAAAATGGGAGCACTTCTCAGTCTGTGCTCCTTTCTAAATCATTGGCTCCACGAGGGAGCAGGAAATTCTGATTTTGAGTCTATGTCACCTTCCTGAGGCAGTCTGGGCCAAGATCCTCTTATTCTGACCACTTAGCTGAATTCAACAATTCAGACCACCCATCCAGACACCCTCTGTATGGCTTGGTGCCCAGTGTGGCCATAAATACCAGGCAGCCATGGTATTCATGGAATTCTTACCTGGGCATGGCTCTTTGCAGGATTTCTTGATTTATTTAAGTCACAAGGAGGGAAGCCAAAGTGACATCCCCCTAGGAAAATGCTGGAAGGACACGATGTCCCCTCTAGGATTCAGCTTCCTCATTTGTAATAAATGAAGAGGCTAGAGGTAGCCAGTCTCTGAGGTATCTTCCACCTGATGTGTCTGTGTGGTTTAAGTTGAGACCAGATCATCAGTTATCGTCCATGGGCTTAGATACCCAGGACTTGGAGGGTAATGATAATTTCCCAAATGTACATTGCCTGGTTCTCTTCTATCCTAAATCGATCTTATCCTTAAAAGATAAGACAAGGAGCTCTTGCTAGAAATAAAAATGGTTCTCCTGTATCACAGTTGCCAACAATACAGAGAACCTTAGTAAATGGTGAGTTCAGATTTGGGAAAGACACTGAATCCAGTCTTAAATCTGCTGTAGAGATGTCTAAGAAGAAACAAAATCAAGTTTTTAATAAGTGAAATTATTTTTCTCTTCATTTAGAACATGGAGTTCTCCAACAGGCAGCAGTTCTGGTCGACTAAAACTAAAAATAAAATAAAAAAATAAAATAAATTTATGCTACATGACGACTATACTACCTAAGTTTGGGACAGTTTTAACAGGCAGAAAATAACTTATTTTTTTTCTTCTCTCTTCTGTTTACCAGAAGAGCAGCAGCTGCGAGGAACATTTGCTGTGGGATGAATCTAGACTGTCTTGAGGAGCTAAGATTTAAGTCCACTCTTTCAACATTTCCATAGGACCCAGTTTGATTTCAGCTGTGTGTGTGTTTAATCTTGTTTAAAACCAAGCTCCTGGAATGAACCTGGAAAAGATGGAAAATGCTGGGAAATGAAACTCCTATTTATTTTGGAAGCAAAGGGCCACTGCATTCCAATTTTCTTGGCAGGGGGGCAAATCTATAGTGTTGTAACACTGCAGTTGGAGTGCAGAGAAGGAGGGAGGATGGAATCCTGTCTTGTTTTGCCCTCCAGTTGTTTTGCAGGCTGAGCTTTCTGATAGCAGCTATATTGGTTTCCTTCTGAAGATAAACAATAGTGACTTAATAAGTAAATGGGACTTGATTTTGAAGCCCTGATGTTGAAGCCTTGACTATAAGTGCAGCCACTTTTGCCAACAAACCCTTTCCATAATCTTACAATAAGTACAGCATTTTTCTGACCACTCCAACTTTTACCAGCCTTTCCACCATCTCAGAATTCACCCCTCCGTCCTGCATCCCTCCATAGTCAGTAACATGATTGAAATAAACAATATTGTGTCACTCAGGTATTGCGGTTCGCCTTGGGAAAGAGAAAATTGTTATCTGTAAGACTGCCCGGAATATTAATCATTCCTAGTGAAAGTAAATAGAGGTGAGTATAACTAAGAAAGACGCAGGCAAGGCAATTTTAAAACATAAGTTATATTTTATGTTTTCTCCACATTCAGAGGCCAAATCCAGAGACAACGATAGGAAATCATATGCCTAGAAAACCTTGGGGAAAAAAATGGTTTTATTCTGTTTATACAGGAAGGAAAAGAAAAGAATACTAATGCTTTTTAGGTGTCAGTTTCCCTTTTTTCAAAAATGAAGGTAGGACTTCCCTGGTGGTGCAGTGGTTAAGAATCTGCCTGCCAATGCAGGGGACACGGGTTCGAGCCCTGGTCCGGGAAGATCCCACATGCTGCGGAGCAACTAAGCCCGTGCGTCACAACTATGGAGCCTGTGCTCTACAGCCCACGAGCCACAGCTACTGAGCCCACATGCCACAACAAAAGCCAGTGTGCCTAGAGTCTGTGTTCCACAATAAGAGGAACCCCGACTCGCTGCAAGTAGAGAAAGCCTGCACGCAGCAATGAAGACCCAATGCAGCCAAAATTAAATAAAAATAAATAAATGAATTTATTTTTTTTAAAAAATGAAGGTAATAAACTCTTCCAACATGCTGTGTTGGTAAAATATCTTACTTTCCCTTAGTTAAAAAAAATACCTAAATATTATTAAAGATGGAACTTCATATGGAATTCAGGCTTCTGGCTAAAAGGTTTGGGAGAGTTCTTGAGAGATCCTAATTCATTCCTCCTGTCTAGTTTGAAGTGCATTGTGACAGGACAGAAAGAAAGTTGCCCATCTAAAATATAGATGAGTTTTCTGGAAAAGGAAATAAAACCATCCCTTCCCATCCTTATGGTCAGAAGATTCTTTATGTCTCAACTCCATCCATCCTCCTGCTACTCGAGTCTTCTCCTTCCGGCCAGGTCCTCTGGAGGAGGGCATGGGCGAGCTCTGTCATTCAGACAATGCACACTGAATGCTCTCTTCCCCCTCCACTCTGTAATTAGACCCTCTTCACAAAGCCCTTCTCTTTTCCATACAATTACATTTCATTCCCATATTCCTTCCAGGTATGGCTCACTTCCAAAACCTTTCCTCACTTTTGCTATCTGCTTCCCTGGTTCATCCTAGTTGCCTCTGTCCCACCGTCTCTGTGGGGCTCTGTGGAGCAGGGTAAGCAGATAAAGGGTGGCCTGCCTGGGTCTAGAGATGAGAAGTCCCTATATGATGCTCACAGCACTCTAAGTAGGCTGCTGGTGGGGGGCGGGGGGGGAGAATCAAATGATCTCAAGAGACTTTTTCACTGCTTCTCCTTATTGAAAAAAAAGAGAAATAAAATAGGAAAATCATACCGTTCTTTGAAATGCTGATCTTGCATGAACAAGCACATGCATGTACCAACAGCGTGAAAGGAATTGAAACATTTGACCCATCCAAAAAAGAAAGAAAGAAAGAAATCCCCTACTCAGATCAGGCAGCAGACCTCCCCTGGCTACCCCAGACCCATCACCAAACCAGATTTCTTTATATGCCTCTGCCACCACACCCCAGTGTGTGTGAGCACTGTTTTTAGATGAATGTGCAATCAACAATGGTTCTCTTTTTCTTTTTCTTTTCTCTGCCAAAGACAACAAATGCAAATGGAGAGATAGAACTGGGATGAGAAGAGTCCAAATAAGGGCTAACATAGCATTAAGGTTAACGGCCTGTATGATAATCCCCAAGCAATCGGAAGGAGGCAAGTACCTTACAGCAGCTGTGCAGGCCATAAATAAAGCTTTTCTGACTTTTATGCATGTAAAGTCTCCGCCATAAATGTTACATTAACATTTTTTTGCATAACCCATGGGAGACAAGTTGTCCTCTAAGGAGTTTTGTTGCCTATACCTAAGACATATGGAGCCAGACTTTGATTTAAGGTTTTGAAAGAATTGGGCAATTTCTTGGAATATTGGGGTGACTGTAAAAGTGGGGGCAGGGGAGAGTCTGGTGGTTAGGCAAAGAGCCAAGAGAGAAGTTTCCCAGAAACTGTTGGATCTGTTCTCCACCTAGCCGGAAATACCGTCTCTTTTTGTTGAATTCGTCCATGATATGAGCTGTTGTTCTCCCCGAGTAAGGACTTAAAAGCTTACAGACAGGGCATTGCTTTAAAGCTGAGATATCCGTGGCTTCTTCTTAGAACATATAAAGTAAAATAAAATAGGAATGACTATGTAGAAGAAGCAAAGGTGGCTCTTTGGCCAGCAGCTGCTGCCACAGTCATAAAGATCTGTCATTTTAATGTAAAAATGAAAATTCCTTTAGAGTTCTGGCAGACATTCAGCCCTGGTCAAATGGATTTGAAAGTGTTGTGATTTCTCCTGCTGTCAACTGGCCTCTGGGAGAGTTGCTGCTGACAGGCCCATTCATAGGCGCAGTGAAGCCACCAATGAATGTACCATGACCGTGGGCTTTGGAAGAAGGGGGAAAGTTGGGAGGAGGATTAAAAATAATAGCATCTGTACACTGAGTACTCGATACGTATCAGGCAGCGAGTGTTTTGTTTTTTCATTTTTTTTCTCAGTAATCATTTTAAGACAAATACCATTATTAACTGGATTTTATAGTGTATTAGTTTTCTATTGCTGCTGTAGCAAATTACCACAAACCTAGTGGCTTAATACTACACACATTTATTATCTTAGAGTTCTGTAGGAGTCTGACAGCAGTTTCACTGGCCTAGAATCATGGTGTCAGAAGGACTGTAATCTATTCTGGAGGCTGTAGGGAAAAACCGGGTTTTATTTTGCCATTCCAGCTTCTAAAGGCTGCTCACGTTTCTTGGCTCCTGGTCCCCTTCCTCCATCTTCAAAGCCAGCAAAGGCTGGGTTGAGTTTTTTTGGGTTTTTTTTTTTTTTTTTTTTTGTGGTATGCGGGCCTCTCACTGTTGTGGCCTCTCCCGTTGCGGAGCGCAGGCTCCGGACACGCAGGCTCAGCGGCCATGGCTCACGGGCCCAGCCGCTCCGCGGCATGTGGGATCTTCCCGGACCAGGGCACGAACCCGTGTCCCCTGCATCGGCAGGCGGATTCTCAACCACTGCACCACCAGGGAAGCCCTGGGTTGAGTTTTTATCACATCATGTCACTCTGACCTTCTCTGCCTTCCTCTTCCTATGTGATTTACATTGAGCCTGTATGGACAATCCAGGATAATCTTCCCACCTCAAGGTCAACTGATTAACAACCTTAGTTCCATCTGCAAACTTAACTTTCCTTCACCACATAATCTAACATAGTCACAGTTTCCAGGATTTAGGATGCAGATATTGCTGGGGAGCCATTAGTCTGCCTTCACAGATAGAAACACCAAGGAGTAGAGAGGTTCACAAACTAGTGTAGGGTCACAAAACTACTTGGTCGTAGAGCCAAGACTAGCTTTGAGCCTACACCTGATCTGGAAACAGAAAGAGAGACATGGGGAAAGAGAGAAGAGAGAAAATAAGTTGAGGGAAAAATGTTCGTCAGCCAAGGAAATGGACTTTTGCAATAAATGCACTGTTGATTACAAGTCAATTTAACAAGAGGAATGTGTCAGTGGACAATTTGCCTTTATTAACCATCTTCTTTATTCCCCCATTTAACCTGTAAATTGTTTCCATAAATTATAGTTCACTACATTACATCAGCCGAACTCAGAGTACTGGTCTTTCCGGTATCATAAGACATACCAGTGCATCAAGACCCACCCCACGATGGACCACACACAACTCTAGGGCCCAATATGAAGGTGTTAATGTGTGCGCACACACACACACACACACACACACACGCACCTCACCAAAACACTCACCACACCAAGACGCAAATTGCACAAGTCGCTTTGTTCTATATAATCCTAGTGGCGAGGATTTGAATTAATAGGTGAAAGGTGCAGGGAGGCAAGTCAAGATTAATGTCAAGAAGACTTTTTCTAAGCGACTGAACTCAGGTTTGGCTGCTCGCTGTTCCAAAGCCAATACTCCAAAGACAGGTGTTGGTAGGAACGGAAATGTTACTTTATTCAGGAGGCTGGCAACCTGGGGAGACGGCGGACTCCTGTCCAAGATCCAACTCTGAAGATTCTCCTCAACCATGAAAGTTTTTAAAGGGAGAATCATTTGCGGAGGGGGTCAGAGTCTTTATTATCTTCCACTGTGTGCAGACTTTCTTCTGATTGGTTGGTGGTGAGGTAATAGGGCAGTGTTCCGGGAATCTTGTGCTCAGCCTGAAGTTACCATCCTCCACCTGGGTGGGGCCTTAGTTCTTGCAGGAGAGCTCAGATATTGTTATGTATATTCCTTGAAGAGGAACCAGGAACGTGCTTGAATGTTGCACTACTGTGTCTTGATTGCTCCTTTGTTTCTGCCTTTCCTCCCTTCCCTGATAAGCAACTGTTTGAATCTGCCCTTTGGAACTCAGGAAAGGTCGGGGAGGCTGAATGAAGCCTATTTCCTACTAACAAGAAACAGGGGGGCGGCTTCTCTGGTGGCGCAGCGGTTGAGAGTCCGCCTGCCGATTCAGGGGACACGGGTTCGTGCCCCGGTCCGGGAGGATCCCACGTGCCGCGGAGGGGCTGGGCCCGTGAGCCATGGCCGCTGAGCCTGCACATTTGGAGCCTGTGTTCCACAACGGGAGAGGCCACAACGGTGAGAGGCCCGCGTACAGGAAAAAAAAAAAAAAAAAAAAGAAACTGGGGGAGGTGGAGGAGGTTGGGGGGACGGGTACGGAAAGGATTTGTGCCCGGGAGGACCCCAAAGGGTCCTGCTCCATTTCATCAGGGAGAACCATGAGCGATCCGACCATGAGACCCTGCCTCGGGAACTGTCAAGCAGATGCTGGAGGACCACTCGACACCACCACGTGAAGCTATCTAGTGTGTGTTCTCATTTGGGACTGCCAGCTCTTGCTTGTCTAGTAGGTACATGCAAGGAGGGAGTTAAAGCAAGAAAGGGCAGAAGTTCTTCTGCAGTTTCCCCATGACAGGTATTTTCTACAGTTTCTTCTACTCTGGTGGAATGACTGAAGGTCAAAGGAATATTTGAGATCTGGTCTAACTCTCCATACACACTTGAGAAAACTGAGCTTCAGAAAGACAACAAAACTCTCAGAGTCACCCAGCTGATTTCAGCAGAATTGCATCAAACATTGGGCATAAGTTCTAAAGTCTAATCAGCAGGCAAAAGTCATATGAAAATTACACAAGCCTCCCCTTAGGAGGGCTCCATGCCAGAGACTGATGAGAGATGTCTTGAAAAATCCAGCACAAATAGCTTTTCCTCCAGCACTAGAATAGGTGACTCTTTTGTCAGTGCAGTCCAGGAACCAGGTTCAATGAAAACTACAGTTAAATCTGAAAACCACACTTGGTACAGGTACATGCTCACTGTCAGAAGCACTTGGGAACCAAAACTGAAGCAGAACTGGCTAGGTGGGCATCCCCCGCTCCGCAGCTTCCCTGAGCAGGAGGCCTCAAGGGGAGGAATTTCAGATGCTGTTAAGTTATTGTGTATTGGAGCCCTTCCCTGGAACCCCCATCCTTAGGTGCTTTTGAAAAGTCACCTCATTAACATAACAAAAGTCACCTTGATTGCTCTCCTCACTTAGGAAATTCCAAGGGTTTTAGTAGCTGTGTGCCAGGAACCACATATGAGAAAGATATTTTGGTTATCTCAATGTCCAAATATATATTTCTTATAAATCACAATATTGCTTATCCCTGGAAATCAAGGGTCATGGTGTCATCAAATGCTAAAGGTATCACATCAGCCAAAGCAGGCTCTCAACTGTAGCAGGGTTCCCAGATACATGGATGGATTGTTCTCTGGCAGTAGCAGAGATGAGTTGGCAGTTCAGCAGGTGATGCTGCTGGGTGGGTGACTTCATCCTCTATTTGGGCCTCACGTTGTGATCCAATTGCTCTGCAGAATTGCTACCTCACCTGTTGATGGTGTCCTAACTTCTCTGTCCATATTTGAGGACAGCTGCCTCCTTCTCCACAAAGGACTGGTGGAAGGATAGGGCCTTAACCTGGTCACGAGGTAAAGGGGGTCCAGGAAGCCTGGGAGTCCTCCTGATATCAGAGGTTATAAATTCCTCTTTAAATGGTGGGAGACCTAAATGTGAAATGGTCCATCTGCTATGGGAAACAGTATGGTGGTTCCTTACAAAATTAAAAATAGAATTACCATATCATCCAGTAATCCCACTTCCAGGAATATATCTGAAAGAATTGAAAACTCGGTCTTGAAGAGATATTTGTACATTCATGTTCATAGCAGCATTGTTCACAATAGCCAAGATGTAAGGCAAGCCAAATGTTCAGCTACTAGTGAATGGATAAATAATATGTGGTGTATACATCCAGTGGAATAGCATTCAGCCCTGAAAAGCAAGGACATTATAACACATGCTACAACGTGGATGAACCTTGAGGACATTATGCTACATGAAATTACCCACTCACAAAAAGACAAACACTGTATGATTCCACTTGTGTGAGATATCTAAAGGAGTCAAATTTATCAAAACAAAAATTAGAATTGTGGGTACCAGGGACTGGGGGAAGAGGAAATGGGGAATTGTTATTTAATGGGTATAGAGTTTTAGTTTTGCAAGATAAAACATTTCTGGAGATCAGTTACTCAACAATGTGATTGTATTTAACACTGCTGAACCATACCCTTAAAAATGGTTGAGGTAGTAAACTTTTTTTTTTCCAAAATTAAGCATTATAAAAGTGATAGAAAAATAAAATTTAATTTTTAAAAGATGGGAGACCTAGCAGTGATACAACAAACAAACAATAATAACCAAAAAACCTCTCATCTTAACAACTTTCTCAGATCAGCTTCCCTCTCATTTCCCTGGTAGAAAAGACTTTGGGGAAGATCAGTATATAAGAAGGATGCCTTGGAGTGTCTGCCCCCAAAGATGGTGAGTCTATTTAGTCAGCTTATTCTGGAAGCCAGCCAGCAGAGAAGAATTACAATAGTTTAGCTACAAATGCTCTGCTATGCTTCCCTCAAAAAAAAAAAAAAAAGACCAAATAAATAAAAGGTGATTTAAAACTCTCTGGCCTTTTTCCAAGAGCAAGCTTGAGGAAATGCATTAAAGAGCCCACCCTGAGTCGTACTCCACACCTACGCACTTCTCTGCTGCTCCTGCTGGGTGCTGCCTAGAAAGCCTGGGAAACTTGGCATGCAGATGGACAAGGATGGGTATATAGTAGTGTGTATTTGCTCAGCCCAATCTTTCTAGTTTCTTTTCAGTGCATCTCCAACTTCGTCCTCTGCAGGACACCTGCCCTGCTCCTCTCAGGCTGCATTAGACATGCTACATGCTCCTGTATCTCTCTGTGTATACAGGTATCTCAGAACTTCTCATGCTGTGTTGCAGTAACTTGGTACATATCTTTCACCTACAAGTCTGTGAGTTCCTCATAGGGCAAAGGGTTTTTGACCACTAGCATAATGCTGAGAATATGCTGATACTTAGCAAATAAATATCATATGATGATGGCATCAGTGACGGTTTTTGGATTCTCAGGCCAAGAAGATGTCCTTTTTGAATAATTACCCATGTCTAAGGAAGAATTTGGATCATCTTCTGGCCCCAGTGTTCTATTCATGCTCAGAATTTATTTGAGATCCACCCTCAGCTTCCATGACTTGCCTCGTTTCCTCACTCATCCCCCTTTCTAAATATGTGTGTGGTTTCTGTTTGATTCCTTTTGGTTATACAACTCCTTGTTAGTCATGTGTGGGTGTCCCTACGCCTCCATTATCTCCTGAACTTCTCAAGGACAAAGTATCCAACACATTCTTGACATCTTCCCAAAGCCTCACACACAAAGTTTAAAAGCTGATACAATTTGAGAAGAGTCCAGCATGTCAAACTGTTGCATTGACACCTCCAGCTCCTTATTCCGCCAGACCTCAGAAGGTGAACTCATCATCTTTTCTCCACCAACCTGCTCATTTTTCTGAATTCTTCGGTTGTTTATATGTTTTTTTGTTTTTTGGAGGGAAGGTCCTTTTCTTAACAGCATCAAACAGTCTCCCACTCTTAGACTTGAAAAACTTAACTGTGATCTTTCACCTGGGTTTCTTTATGCTGGCCCCATCTTACCCACCAGCCCCCATCCAAAATTTAGGCACTGACTCCTATTGATGGTATTTCACAACATTTTTTGAATAACCCCTTTCTTTCACCCCCATTGTCATAACCCTGTAGCAACGGACACCCAAACTAGGAACTTTAAGTGCTAATTTCCATCTGTTGGAGTAGCTGTCTAGATAGAGCAAAGTTTTTTTGTTTTGTTTTGTTTTATTGAAGTATAGTTAATTTACAATCCTGTGTTAGTTTCAAGTGTACAGCAAAGTGATTCACTTATTCATATATATATTCTTTTTCAGATTCTTTTCCATTTAGGTTTTTACAAGATATTGAGTATAGTTGAGGGTAGTTCCCTGTGCTATGCAGTAGGTCCTTGTGTTTACCTATTTTTAATATAGTCGTGAGTATCTGCTAATCCCAAGGTCCTAATTTATCCCTCCCCCACTTCCCCTTTGGTAACAGTAAGTTTGTTTTCTATGTCTGTGAGTCTTTTTCTGTTTTGTAGATAAGTACATTTGTATCATATTTTTAGATTCCACAAATAAATGATGTCATATGCTATTTGTCGTTCTCTGTCTGATTTACTTCACTTAATATGATAATCTCTAGATCCATCCATGTCACTGCTAATGGCATTATTTCATTCTTTTTTATGGCTGAGTAATATTTCATTGTATATATACCACGTTTTCTTTATCCATTCATCTGTCGATGGACATTTAGGTTGCTTCCATATCTTTGTCATTGTAAACAGTGCTGCTATGAACATTGGGGTGCATGTATCTTTTCGAATTAGAGTTTTCTCCAGATATATGGCCAGGAGTAGGATTGCAGGATCATATGGTAACTCTGTATAGAGCAGAGTTTTGAGAAGATGTTGATGTTTTGTCAGGGATATTAGCAGGAGAGGATATTTTAATCAATTAAAGATGTCTGTCCTGAGTATAACTGAGAGGAGAATGGTCCAAATGCTGAGATCACTGGCCAAGGTAAGTGCCATGGTCTTCCTTTTACCCTGACTCCTCATCCAATGCATCCTGTATACTGACTGCAAGTTGACCCTTTTAATTAGTACTGTACTTTCTTGCCGTCTAGAAAAATGAGTGATACCCCATTGCCTAAGCCAGCATCTGTATCTGTCAAGCTTCACCTTTCCTAGCCACTCACCCAGAGTCTCCAACGCCTTCCACCTCCAGGCTCATTCATACCTTGGAGCTGAGCTGGTCTAGATTAAGACAGGAAGTATATCAGCTGCCTCAGCCCCTCCAGATGTGGGGAATGGAGGTAATCGTGGCTGCCCACAGACCTGGTATCTACTCTACCTATCATATGCTCTCGATGCCAGCTCAGCAACTCCAGGGCACACCGCTTTTTATCTTTTTTCTTCTTCCCCTTCCCCGACACCCTCAGATGTACTGACCCATGGGTGGGTCTGAGCTGCTGTACAGGCTACCTGGCTGTTCTTACATTTAAGCTTTGAACATAACCTGCTTTTGGGATCCCAGGAATTTAAGACTTGCCAGGGTCCTTATTCCCAACCCAGGCTGAGTCCTGGCTGTATATGAGCAGATTGCCCAAAATGACATGTGGGACTATGGGAATCTTCTACTACTGGATCACACCCATCAAATACATCTCCTTCCTGCTTGAGCACAGCCTGGTCCCTGCGTGAGGCTGCCACTTACTCTGGACACTGTGCAGGACCACCCAGCTCAGCCCAGAGAAATCAATGAGTTCCCTACTCCCCTATCTCAGTTGCCTTCCTTTTCCCTACAGACCCAGCATGTTCTGTGCTTGAGCAGAGTAATTATAAAGGTATCATTTATTGAGCACTTACAATGTGCCAGCCCCTTGAATAAGCATTACCTCACCCTGCCTTCACAAGGACCCTGTGAAGCAGGTACTATTATTATGCCCATTACACACAGGAGGAAATCAAGGCTTGGGGATATTAAACAATTTGCCTTTACAAGTACCCACAAAGTAAGAAGAACTGGAATTTGAATTTAACAGCTGTCTGACTCTAGAGCTTATGCTTTTAATCACTATGCTAGAGATCGCAAGCCAATTTTTAGTGGTGAAATGTTGACCGCGATTATATTTGGCCACCAGAGGGTTTTTTTTTTTTCTGTTTGTTTGTTTTTTAATCATGGCTATTACTATACATAGAAAAATCAAGAAATATCACGTAAAAATTCAGATGTATGACCTCTCTTTACAAACGTGGAAAGTCTGGCAACATAGGGTCTATGTCCGACAAGGCAAAAATCACATAGGGCAGAGAAATGTCTGGCCTTTACATGGGGTGTGAGCATACCAGTTTGTCTCTGTCTTTACTTTCCTTATTGCAGTATTTCTCAGATGTTACTATCCATCAGAACCATTTGGAGATTGCTGGGTCCCACCCTGGATTTTCTGATTCAGTAGGTCTGGGTAGGGCCTGAGAATTTGCCTTACTACAGCCCAAGTGTGAGTTGCCATTTCTCATCACATTTCTGCTGTTACTATTTTTATATTCAGCCCGTCCACCCACCCACTTCTTTTACCTCCATGCTCCCTGTAGGCATTTGAGTTTGCAACACAGGCACTGTGTTATTCTAACACCAAGGAATTCAGGGCCCTCCCATCTGTTCCTAAATTCCCACTAATCTCTGACATGAATCTTGAAGCTAATCTGGACTTCTATTGTTCTGACTTATTCTTTCAAGTCTTTTAAAAACGTAATGCAATCGCTTCATTCAATTTCACAAAGGCAGTGTGGAAGACTTACTAAAAAGTTCCAAAGCAGACATGTTGCAATAATTTCTTCCCCTGAGCTGGAAGGAAGCAGCAGAAAACAGCCATCTATGTATATGAAAGATAAGAGCTTCTGCTAACACAGTGCTCTGACAGCTCAGATTTAAAAGCTATAGACTTCAGACAGAAGGAACCACTTCATCTTTTCTGTCCTTCCAGGAGCACTTGCTTCATAGCCTGAACAATTGCTCTTCTGTGGTTATAGGAAGTCAATTTAATTATTCCAGGAGAAATCTATTCAGACAATTATCCAAGAATTGTAGTTCATCAATTCAAAAAAATATTCATTAAGTTTTTGCTCTGCCTAGAATAGTCTTTTATAACCTTTAGGACCCATCTCAGATGCCACTTATTCAAAATGCCCTTCCTGATTAGCTGGGGCAAAATAATAATTCCTTCTTCTGTTCTGTTCTTCTTCTTCTTCAGATACTCATCCCATACTTCTCTGAAGTATAAAATAATGATTCTGCCCTATATCTCCCTTAAGAGATGATAAACTTGTTGAGAGCATAAAATGATATCTACACAACTTTGCAGCCTGTGTGATGCCTGGTAGAATGTTTTGCTTTCAGGTAACACCTAGGTCAGACTTCTGGAGTGTTTAGATGAATGAAGGGACTCAAGCACTGTGTCCTAGAAAGGACAGAGAACAGAGCAGAGGTTCAGAGAGATTTAGGACCACCTGGACTTCTGAGTTACTAATTGAGGGCCTGGCACTAGAGAATGATGAGCTCTGCCATCATAAAGCTTGCAAGACCAACACACAGGACAAAAACTGGGGATGATTTACAATGTGAGTGCTAACGTACGTGGTAGTAACTGTAAGAGAGATAAATAGAAGCTCAGAAAAGAGGATAATCGGAGTGAGCTAGGAAGAATGGAGAAGACTGGATAGAGCAGACTGGATATGTCAAATACATCTGAGCCAGATATTTAAATAAAGGTGGTCTTCCATTTTCTACTGCCAAGGTCATGAAGATACACTGCTATGTTACCTTCTAGACGCTTTATTATTTTACCTTGCACATTTAGATCTATAATCTTTCTGGAATTGCTTTTTGTGTGTGGTAGAGTTCAAGGTTCATCTCTTTCTGTATAGATATGTAATGGGTCAAGGATCATTTATGGGAAAAAGTCCCCTTCCCCTCATTACAGTGTTGTGACATCTTTATTTTAAAAATGGTTGCTGGGCTTCCCTGGTGGCGCAGTGGTTGAGAGACCTCCTGCCGATGCAGGGAACACGGGTTCGTGCCCCGGTCCGGGAAGATCCCACATGCCGCGGAGCAGCTGGGCCCGTGAGCCATGGCCGCTGAGCCTGCGCGTCCAGAGCCTGTGCTCCGCAACGGGAGAGGCCACTACAGTGAGAGGCCCGCGTACCGCAAAAAAAAAAAAAAAAAAAAAAAAAAAAAAAAAAAAGGTTTCTCTCTGTGTATGTATAAGTCCATTTTGGGACTCTGTTCCTTCGTTCATTCACTTTTCTGTCCTTTTACAAATACCACACTGTCTTGTTTGTTTGTTTTGTTCTTGTTTTAATAACTGTAGGTTTATAATAATTTGATATTTGATAGCATAAATCCTCCACCTTATTTTTCAAGTTTGTCTTTTGCTATTCTTGGCCATTTGTGTTTCCATTTTAAATTTTAGAATCCACTTGGCAATTTCCACACACAAAAAAAAAGCCTTCTGAAGTTTTTGACTGGGATTTTGTTGAATCTAAAGATTAATTTAGGAAAAATTGACAATTTTACAATATTCAGTAGTTCAATCTGAAAATGGGTGTATCTTTTCATTTATTCAGATCTTCTTTTATTTCTTTCAGTAATATTTTGTAGTTTTCTTTGGTGATGTTTTACACATTTTTAATCTGATTTATTCCTAGATATTTAAAGTTTTTATGCTGTTTTATATTATGTAATTTAAAACTTTTATCTTCTAATTGTATATTGTTAAGATACAGAAATATTGGGCTTCCCTGGTGGCGCAGTGGTTGAGAGTCCGCCTGCCGATTCAGGGGATACGGGTTCGTGCCCCGGTGCGGGAAGATCCCACATGCCGTGGAGCAGCTGGCTCCGTGAGCCATGGCCGCTGAGCCTGCGCATCCGGAGCCTGTGCTCTGCAACGGGAGAGGCCACAGCAGTGAGAGGCCCGCGTACCGCTAAAAAAAAAAAAAAAGATACAGAAATATTTTTAATTGACTTTTCTATATTGATCTTGTATCCAGGGACCTTGCTAATTCACTTATTTATTCTGAAATTTTATCCTTTGAATTTTCTACATACACAATTATGTCATTGTGAATAATGACAGTTTTATTTCTTCCTTTCCAGTACTTACATCTATCAATATTTCTTTTTTAAAAAATTATTGCACTGGCTGAAACCTCAGGTACAACATTGAATATAAGTAGTAAAAATCATTTTTGCCTTATTCCTAATCTTGGGAAGGCTTTTAAAATAATTTTATCATTATATATGAAGTTTTATGTAGGTTTTAAAAGATACACACTTTATGGAAGTTAAGGAAGTCTCTTCTATTCTTGATTTGCCAAAAAAAAAAAAAAAGTTAAAAGAAGTCATGAATGGGTATTAAATTCTATCAAAATATTTTTTCTGCATCTGGCAAAATAATGATCACATGATTTTTCTCCTTTATTTTATGAATATGGTTAATTTTATTGATTGATTTCCTAATTTTTCTAAACTTAAATAAGCCTAACTGGTTTATGGATTCAATTTGCTAATATTTTATTTAGAATTTTTGTTATAATTTTCCTTCCTTGTAGTGTCCTCCTAAAGTTTTGGCATGAGGGTTTGGTAGTCTTGTAAAACTAGTTCAGAAGTGTCACCTATTTTTCTATTCTTTGGAGATGTTTGTGAAGGATTGGTATTATTTCTTAGATATTTGGAAGAATTCACTGGTGAAGACGTGGGTCTGAATTTTCTTTGTGGAAAGGGTTTTCAATAAAATGACAATTACTTTCATAAATATAGGATTTTCTATTCTGTTGTCCATTTCCGCAACTTGTATTTTCCAATGAATTTTTCCATTTTATCTTAAGTTCAAAGATATTGGCAAACAATTGTTTATAAATTCTCATCTTTGTAACACCTGCCCGACTTGTTGTAATGGCGACTGTTTTATTCTTTTTATCGATAATTTGTCTCTTCTCTCTTACTTTTCTTGTTGATCAATTTTATCAATATTTTTAAAGAACAAACTTTTGGCTTTGTTGAATTTCTCTATTGTATGTTTATTTCCTTTATCATTAATTTTTATTCTTTATTACTGCCTTCTTTGGGCTTAGTTTGCTTTTCCTTTTGTAACTTCATGAGATTAAAAACTCAAATCTGGGCTTCCCTGGTGGCGCAGTGGTTGAGAATCCGCCTGCCAATGCAGGGGACACGGGTTCGTGCCCGGGTCCGGGAAGATCCCACATGCCACGGAGCGGCTGGGCCCGTGAGCCTTGGCCGCTGAGCCTGCGCGTCCCGAGCCTGTGCTCCGCAACGGGAGAGGCCACTACAGTGAGAGGCCCACGTACCGCAAAAAAAACCAAACAAACCTCAAATCTTTCTCACTTCCTAATATATGTATTTAAAGATATAAATTTCCCTCTGAGCACTGTTTAAGCTGTGTGCAGACGGTAAAAGTGACCACAGTTTTTTTCTAAGCTGTGTGTAGACGGTAAAAGTGACCACAGTTTTTTTCTATCTCTGTCTGCATGACCTATTGTAATATAATTTTGCAGCTTTTTCCATCAAAAGTTGTTTCTGTCCTTGAGTCTAGGTTTGGCTGTGTGACTTGCTTTAATCAATAGATGTTAGCAAACATAAAACAAACAGAGATTTGGAAAACTTTTAAGCATTGAAATTTGTCTTTCCTTATTGTGCTTGAAAACTTGAGAACACCCCATGAATGAGAGCAAGCTAGCTTGCTGGAGGGGAAGAGGTCACATGGAGGAGAACTAAGGTATCCTGGCTGAAAGTCTGCTAACTGCCAGACATGTGAATAAGGCCATTCTAGGTCTTCCATCTTCCCCAACCTTTATCTGACCATAGATACAAGAGAGTCCAACAATATCAGCAAAGCCAGAATAGAAGAACCACCCAAGCAAACCACAGAATCTTGATACTAATTAAACGGTGGTTGTTTTTAAGCCATTAAAATTTGGGATGGTTTTTTACACAACAAAAGCTAGCTAAAATAAGCTCTCACCTGACCTAGGATTATTGATATGAAGTATATTCCCATTATCATTTAGTTTAAAACATTTTCTAATTTCCATTGTGATTTCTTATTTAGATCAATGAAATATTTAGCAGTTTATTGCTTACTTTTCAAACATTGAAAACATTTTTAGTGATTTTTGGCTGACTGGTTTCTATCTTAACTCTGCTAGGGTCAGAGAATACTGTATTTTTTTTTTTTTTTCAGTTCTTTGAAATTTGTTGAGACTTGCATTATGCCCGAGCAAATAGTCAATTTTAGTAAATATTCTATATTGTATACTTGAAATGTACTAAGATTGATCATAACTGTAGGCTTAATCTGATACATGCTACTTTATAACTGCTGGAAATGAAAGTGTCCTATCTATAACATTTAATATCTCTAAAAGAAAGTATTCATATATTTCTTGTAAAATTAAGAAAATATTTTGTTAGCATGATCTGACCACCTTGATTGGAGCAGAAGGTAAGTATAGGGAAGTAGTAGGGAAAGTATGTTTTTAAATATGGCATATGCCAATATATATTTGCAATGTTGACTAATAATTCTTCAAAATAGTCTTGACTTAATGCAAATGAATGGAACTGTCTGCTCAACCGAAGTTTTTGATACTAAAACCCTTTCAAAGCCTTTGTTTCTTAAAGCTTTTTAATTATTGTACCCAACTCTTATAAAATATGTCAAATCACAGTTACCTTGAGGTGGATGTCAGCCATAGTTATCAACAGCAAGAAGTGACTTTGGAGTGATTTATTATTCATAACAGCCTTATGAAACTCCTTTGGTCAAGTTTTAATTTTTCTGTTTCTTTAAACCTCAAGCAGTATGTACTATTTATGACTATTGACTGTCTGGCAATGTACTTATTTTTATGATAATCATTCGTAATTCTAATGCTATAAACTTCTTTTTTAACTTATTCATTGAGTGGCTAAGGGTGCAACAACATAGGCCTTTTATACATTTGTAAATCTTTCAGTACATCATTTAAAATACATACAAGGGCTTCCCTGGTGGCGCAGCGGTTGAGAGTCCGCCTGCCGATGCAGGGGACACGGGTTCGTGCCCCGGTCCGGGAAGATCCCACATGCCGCGGAGCGGCTGGGCCCGTGAGCCATGGCCGCTGAGCCTGCGCGTCCGGAGCCTGTGCTCCGCAACGGGAGAGGCCACAACAGTGAGAGGCCCGCGTACCGCAAAAAATAAAAAAATAAATAAAATAAAATACATACAAGAAGCTGCAGAATAATTTGCTTCAAATTTTTAGGATTTTATAATGATTCTATTTCAATGTATTTATAAGGAAATAATCGTACATGCATGAAAATATACACATAGTATATATATAAGCCCTATTTATAATAGCAAAATGTTGGCCATAATATTAAACAACTTAAATAAATTAAAACATCCAACAGCAGGGCATTGTATTTTAGAAGTGTCACATCCATGGGACTGAATGATATGCCACTATTTAAAAATAATATTTTAGAGGACTATTTAGTAACATAGAAATTTATAAAGAAAAAAAAGAGAAATTATTTTTAAAGAACCACCTGGTGTTTGAACTGTTGGTCCGAGAGCAAGGTAGGATGCCTTTTAGAGTGAGACTTCACTATTGGTTTAGAAAAGTGCTCAAAAGGGCTTGTTTCACTTTGAAAGTTGTGGCCTTCCTGGAGCATCACCTAGATAGAAGACATTTACACAAAGATGTGTTCTGTCCCACTGCTTTAAAAAGCAAAGGAATGCTCAAGTCTATTCTCTAGTAGGTCTGTGTCTTTATTCCCGTCTTACCCTTAGGTTCTTCATGACCCCTTTTTTTTTTTTTTTTCCGGGAAGGGTAAGCTGTGACAAAGTGAGAGAGTGGCATGGACATATATACACTACCAAACGTAAAATAGATAGCTAGTGGGAAGCAGCCGCATAGCACAGGGAGATCAGCTAGGTGGTTTGTGACCACCTAGAGGGGTGGGATAGGGAGGGTGGGAGGGAGGGAGACGCAAGAGTCAGGAGATATGGGGATGTATGTATATGTATAACTGATTCACTTTGTTATACAGCAGAAACTCACACACCATTGTAAAACAATTATACTCCAATAAAGATGTTAAAAAAAAAAAAAGCAAAGGAATGTGGCAGTGGGCTTTTGGCAGCCCCTGTAGCAGTAGGAGGGCATTTAGATGAATACAGGAAGAGTGGATGGATTGGGGAGGGTTGGGGGAGAGGGAGCTTCATGGGAGCAGGTGCGGCCCAGGGGAGCAGTTGGCAGTGTAAACTTTCCTCTGGTACGGGTGGCCAAGGAACTTTAGGACACGAAAGTCAAATGTTAAATTTTATGTTGTTTTCTATGCCAAACTGAGAATCACACACAGTTTATTCAACTGTTAACCTAAGTATCACCCAAAAACTACAAATAAAATAATGTGCTTCTGATGTTAACTCTCACGCTGTCTTAACCTTGGAATTGGTGAGAACCTCAAGCAAGCTGTGGCTTCAAAAGCTGTCTCAGCCTTCATCTGGCCTGCATCCTTTCCCTTCTTCTTTCTCATTACCCGATCCTCTTCTTTTCTGTCCCATTTTTATTCTTTCTGGCCACATGGCATTTCCTTGTTGTAAGGCTTTAACACCAATTAATTATAGAGAACTCTGTCTTTCCATCCGCAATCGTTCAAGTTCCATAAATTGCGGTATGTTGCCTGTGTATAAAATCACCTCTTGCTCTTTTCTCCTACTGGTGTTGATTCTCCATCTGAGAGGAATTATCTCCTGTGCTTTAGCTTTTGGCTTGGGAGGCTGAGAACTGCCTCCAGGTTAAATCCATGTGGGAAAAGACTCGTTCAGGAGTTACATACTCTGTACTTCCCGTGAAGCACAGTCAGATATTCTCCTGGCTGCCACCCTTCATGTAGGTCTCGTGAGCACAGGGCACATTGTAATCCAAAATGCTTCCTGAATTCACTATTAAAATCTAGAGTCTTACTGATCTCATTTGCTTCCCTATTTGGCCTTCTCTGCGGCTCGTTGCATTTACGCTGCATGTTGTTGTTCTTGCTTTGAAAACATTTAAGCAGCTGCCCAGGTCTGAGAGAGAATGCTGAGAAGTGTCAGTGATAAAGGTCCGTAGAGAGAAACAAGAAGAGGTGTGGAGAAGGAATGTTCCATATTTTCCCCATTATCCTTTGTTATAAGATATTATAGTCACCCCCGCTCACCACCACCTTGTTTCTAAACAAGAGTGTTTTATTTAAGCTACACTGATGGTGCCCTTGCACATTGAATCCTTTGGAATGGAAGATGAAGTTCAACATATTACATCACCTCAGTGTCAGATCCCACCATGGTCACGCTTTGGGGATTTACTTACTTCTCAGTTTTTTAATTGTGTTGTTTTGGCTGGCTTCTGCTTTATTTCTTTAAATGATTTTATCATCCACTTTCTGATTACAATTCTGTACGTTGCCCTGCTTTTCAGCTCTCTTTCCTTAAGTGTGGTTCATACACATCCCCAAGTCCCTAAACAACAAACCAGAGTAAACATCCTATAACTGGTAATTCACTTTAGAGAAATCAATTGCTGTGTAAAGGACAATTCCCCCTAAGAACTTCATTTGAATGAGATCTGAATATTCGCTTCTTAGGACTTAATAGCATCACCTCGATAGCTTTAGCATATTGAGTTGGCAGAATTCTCTACTCAGCACTTTGACCTGTTATTCCTTTGCAGTGTTCAATAGCACAAGCTGTTACTATCAGACAAATGGAAGATTTGTAAATTGTTCCTGTTTGGGAGGGAATCCACTGGTAGCTGGTATTTCATGTATCACATTAGGTTTCTAAGTTTCAAGTATAATTTTTAGACTTAACATGGCCTTTGTGCAGGTTATAACACATAGAAGGGTTTCAAATGGTTTATGGACAATAGCTCGAATATACTCTAATGCAGAAATAGAGAGGGCATTACATTGTTGATCATTAATTTTCTTCAAATAGTAAATAAGCATTTATTATACAACAGACAATGGGCTGGGTACTGGGGCCAGAGCCAGCTACATAATTTGCAAAGCCCAGTGCAAAATGAAAATGCAGGGTTCCTTGTTCAAAAATTATTAATAATTGAATAATACTTGTTAAGAATTTAATGTTCTGACAGCAGAACATCAAACCAATTATAGGACCATTCTAGGCACTGGGCCACATGTGACTGCACAGGTCACGAGCTCAGGAAGCAGGCCCTGACTGGGGCCTGTAAGGTTTTGATGTCCCTGACTCCAAGGGAGAAAATAAGTGAGACCCAGACTAGTCATTAGTTAGGTGGGATGCAAAATGTTCTAGAATCCATTTTTGCAGATTCCTTAAGCAGTCACTTGACTGTGGAGTTGACATTATATAAGCAAGGAAATCTAAATGCTGATGGGAGTTACCTGAGTTTTATACTTAAAAAAAATATTGTTAAAGGCCACAGACCCA
Source organism: Kogia breviceps (assembly GCF_026419965.1). Lineage (NCBI taxonomy): Eukaryota > Metazoa > Chordata > Mammalia > Artiodactyla > Physeteridae > Kogia > Kogia breviceps. The sequence continues at coordinate 54,306,374 of NC_081313.1, read as the reverse complement.
AAACTGTCAGAGGCACTATTTTCACTATCAGCCCATCAGATTAGCCTTTCTCAGCTTTCAGGAAATTCTTTATATACAATGGATTCACTTTGAAAATCCTGCTTGAAAGCCTTGAGGATATTCTTCTTTCCTCCACTACCTGGCCCTGAAAGCTAGGTGGTCTCTAGGAGCTTGGGGAAGACAGGGCTGCTTTTCCTCCTAATCCATAGATCAGGTGTGTCTTCTAATGTAGCCTTGACTTGGTGACAAATTGTGGATAAAAGGTCGATAAAGTGTAGTGTGAGGTACCCTTTCTGACGGTGCAAGTCAGGCTCCAGTCTGCTTCTCTAGGGAATTCACCCCGAGGAACAGGAGAATCTCAGGTACATGCAAGGGATGAGTTGCCACAGTCTCTGAGTCAGAGGACCCGGCCTTGTTATAAATAAAATCTCCCACGTATTACGCCCTTGCTCTGAGCCAGGTGTGGAGCCAACCTCCATCACTGTAGGTGCTCTTGACAAACACTCTCATCATATTCATTTTCCCGGGGGAAACTGAGGCTCAGCAAGGTGAAGTAGCCTTATGCAGGTAGTGAGTGCCTAAAGTAGGATACAAACTCAGGTGTTTTTGCCTCTACTGCCCCAGCTGTTCTCTACCACACAGTTCTGTCTGCCATCCCTGTTGGAGAACCTGGGATTAAACCCCACACACTGGGAAGAGGCCCCAGCTCTGTCCCCAAAGAGGCAGGAAAGCAACTCCTGGGAACCCACTCTCGGTTTTTTTCCCCAATGCAGCATACACTTCAAACAAGACAAGGTGTTAGCTGTCACAGCTCTCTGAAGTGGGAGTTCAAGGAGCTGGGCTTTATGAGCCAAGTTGGAGAACCATCAATGGTACAAAGAGCTGGAAGCTCTGTGGTGGTGGCGGGGGAGGAGATAGGACGGCCCTGGCGGCAGAGCCTGGCGAGAGTTCCTGAGGCACCTCCTCGGAGAGCTGGAGCGGATGGCTTGGCTGGTGACCACAGCAGAAGGAAGTGGAGCTGGGGGAGCACGGACGCTTGACAGGCAGCCTGAGGATGTGGCGAGGTCACTGGAAAGCAGGGCCAGAGAGAGAGAAGAAAGATTGTATGCTTTCAGCTTGGATGAAGTTTCCCAGAATTTTGAAATCAGTAAATCTAAAATGAATGTATTTCTTTTTTAGCGTACATGTGGGTATGGTATTTATGTTTTATGATTTTATATAATGTTTACTATGAACTATATGGGATTTAATGAGTATCAAAATGTTATTAGTGTCCAGGGCCTCCAACAGTTGACCTGGCCCTGAATGTCTTACAACTCTTCCTAGCCTATCACCGTCTATCTCTTGCAAAATCCCTCCTTGGGCTATTGTTGTGCCTAAAACTCCACAAATACAGATCTCTCTTTGGAAGGTTAAGAACTTTTGCCAGTACCTCTAGGATGATAATAGTCTCTTAGTAGTTAATCCCCAGTTTAGGGGATGATGGTAGACACCAGAATTTACAACCTACGAGATGAGGATCTGGGCCACTAGGACCTCAGGATGGGAAAGGTCCTAAAACGAGGAGGTAAGCAGCGTGCACCTCTTCATTGTGGAGAGTTAGGCCTGTGTACTTTTGTGTGTGTGTGTGTGTGGTACGCGGGCCTCTCACTGTTGTGGCCTCTCCCGTTGCGGAGCACAGGCTCTGGACGCGCAGGCTCAGCGGCCATGGCTCACGGGCCCAGCCGCTCCGCGGCATGTGGGATCTTCCCAGACCGGGGCACGAACCCGTGTCCCCAGCGTCGGCAGGCGGACTCTCAACCACTGCGCCACCAGGGAAGTCCGAGGCCTGTGTACTTACTCACTTCCATCCTCCGGTTAAGTATCTTCCCCTTAATTCCATGAAATATACCAGAGAGTTCTCCCTTGACCTCTGTATAAAATTCAGACCTCTACTGAATACAGAGATTTGACTCTGTATCTGGATCTGCGTTTTCTTCCATACACCACACATCTACCCAGACAGGCCATCGAATATGTATATTAAAAGTTATTGCTTTGTGGAGCAGATAGGAAACCTCTTACGTATGACAGGATTATTCTGAAATTGTAAGAACGATGTCTTTTATTTTTATATTAGCCTATATTCATTAAGAACTCATTGATTCTCACAAAGTGTCTGAAGTGGGCACCCATATCCCCATTTACAGATAGGTAAGCCGAGGAACACAGAAGTTAAATAATTCACCCAGAGTCACACATTAAATGGGGCTGCTAGGTTCCTGGCTCTCCATCACCCTGTAATTTCACTCTACCCCTGTATCCCCTTGGGCGCTTTTGTTTTAAAACATGCTTTCATATAAATTCTCTCATTAATTGTTCACATAACCCGACAAAGGGATCCCTTAATAGCGCCACTCTACAGATAAGGACACTGAGCCTCAGAGGTTTAAGGCTCACTCTCCCTTGTCAGGTACACTTTAATTAGAGTTTTGCTGTGGAACATTCTTAATGAGAAATGAAGGGGGAGGAGGGCGGCTCATGAATGTGAAGGAGGAAGACAATGTGAAATGTTGAGAAATCTTAGTTTAGAGGAATAATTCCTTTCCTCCTCACCTCCACCCCTTTAGCAAGGGGAAAATAAAATTTAATCATCTGTTGTGAAGAGCTGTTTTCAACTGAGGTGAGAAAGCCCCTGGGAGTGGAGAATTGTCTGGTGGATTTTACAGAATTAATGAGAAGGTATTTAAAGGAGAGGATAGGGAGATGATGAGAAAGAAAACATCATCAGTGCCACCTTAAGCTCTGTATCTCCCCTCCCAGAAAACCCACATACGTAGTTTTTGAATTGAATCCAGTTCTTCGGCATGCATTTTCCTCTTGAGCAATCTAATGCCGACTGGAAAGTAAAAGAAACAGCCTGCTTTCGAAAACATTTAGGCTTTTGCAAGACTTCAGGTCCTTCAGACTCCTGTAATTACCCTCACATATTGCTACACATCAATTTGGTGTCCAGATTGAAAAATGGAATAAATGTTTACCAGAAAGCCATTTACTTGTCAACTTCAACAATGAGTCTGGGACAAGAAACAATATTCTCTGAGCCAAAAGGTGTAATTTCACTATCTGATGCTGTTGTCAATGTTTCATCAATTGAAAGTCAATAAACTTCAATCCATTCCCTAGCTCCTAGTACCTTAACCTTTGGATGGCAGAAGGGCCCTTTCTATTCTGGAGACCTTCAGGTCTAGTACGGCTTTGCTATTTTCATATAATCGACAAAGCTCAAACTACTTCCTGATTGAAGAAAATTGCCCATCAGCCTCTGGCACATGATTGGAAAGTGTTTTCCAGTTTCTGACAATGACCTCAAGAAGTGAATGTAGCTGGAGGAGGCCAGGGTCTCAGCATCTCTATAGGTCCCTGATGTTCTTTTCTTCTTTTTCCTCTTTTATTATTGTTATTTTTACTGTTTGTTGTAGTGACCTGAGGTTAGCTGGTCCACTCTCTCCTTTCTAAGGGACAGGATGACCCCCAATGGGAGCCTATTTTAGCAAAGACCTTGCATTACAGGCACCAAATACTCCACTGCCCAGCCTCGCCCCCCAGGCCCTGCTGCTCCAGGAGGATCAGAATCTGGGAGGTTCTGCTAGATTGCTCAAGTGCAGGGAGGCTTTTTCTTGCACTCGTCAAGTCTTGGGCTAGTTGGTCTTCTGCTATCTATTTCTATCTCTGCTATTTTGCCAAATTCCTCCCAGTTGGTAGCCTGTTGATAGCAGTTTTCACTGTTGTTCAGAATAAAGGTTTTTTTTTTTTCTGTTTGTTTGTTTTAACCATATTCTAAAATCTGTTTGTGGTCATTTCCATAGGAACTGGGGAAGAAAGGAAGTAGTTAAACGTGCAGGCTCAAATCGCCATCTTGGAACAGAAGTCTCGACATCCTTTTCAAAAACAATTACTAATACAATTTATAGTCCTGTTTATGGCATGCGAGTAAAAAGCCCATGAAACTACTCAGCACTGTAGGAAATGAATGGTTTATTAAACTGTTCACTGTGCTCTAATCCTGGCTTCAGAATGATTAACTAACAAATCCATCATCTGGGGGAAAGCTGGCATGGCAGAGATTAATTCTTAAACTATTCTTATTTGGGGGTATTGTTTGCTTTTTATTTGGGAAAACTTCCAGAATTGTTAAAAAAATTTTTTTGATATGTGCGTGCCTGTTTTTTAATTAAAACAGAAATAACCTGTGATTTATGCATGGCTATACATACACTTTGTACATTTTAACTGATTTTTATTTCTTTGGTGAAAAGAACCAGAATTCTAACAAGGGCCTCTAATGGTTTTTCATCAGAATCAAAATGGAGGTGGGTATATCAGTTAGGATTTTTTTTGCTGGCAGGTACTAGAATCAACTTACGTTAACTGAAATCAAAAGGGGAATTTATTATAAGGCTGTGATACAAGGGAGACCCTCCCAGAATCTGCAAATATAGGTGAAACTAGAGAAGGTTATCAGTTACAATGTATTCAGCTGCCCTTCACAGAAAACTAGATAAAATGGACTTCTTCTTGACTCAGGTAACTGGAGGTCCACAGGTAAGAAGGGTTCCCAAGTTGGTCATTGATGTTAGCATGTTTCTGTCAGCTCTCCACGTGTCTTTCACACTACTGGCCTCAATCCTTTTGCTAGTTCCCATAAGAGAGATGCCAGCAGTCCATGAGGTCATATCCTCCTGCCTTAGCCTGTGTCCCCAGAAAGACTTATGTGTTGGCACTTTGAGACTGAAGTGCAATTTGGGGAAGCAGGAGAAGGAAGGAGGGAGTGAGGTAAGGGGAGAGAGCAGGTTCAAAGGGGAGCCTTCAGAAAGGATGCACCTGCTACTGTATCTCAGGACCAGCTATGTGGGTGCAGGAAGAGAGAAGAATTTATCAGCAACTTCCTGGCCCCCATCTTCCACCAATCAGTCATTCCCATGGGACCTAACTCCCCCTCCCTTCCTACTTCTGTCCCCAGTCTTCTCTAGGTGGCTACTGATAAAGCCAAGGCCCCCACAGGAACAGTAGGACCAGAGCACAGACTCAGCAATCTCTCTTCGCCAGGTGACCCTGAGTATGTGGCTTCTCCACCTCTAGCAATGACCTGGGTCCATAATTGCGGGAACAGCAGACTGTCACTAGGGCCTTGCTGCTCTATAAGCAAGGCAAGTGCATGGATCTGGGATGGCACATAAACTGAGTCCAATACATCACCCCCATCTGGGGTGGGGATCTCTTCCAGAAGTGGCTCCAGAAGAGTAAGGAAGCCTCTTTCCTCAGATCTTCCAACAGTTACCTTCCTCTGTCTCATTGGCTCCACTTGGTGGCCCCAGTCTACCTCTGGATCAACACCTGTGCCCACGTACAAGGATTATGATAAACTTAGGCCATAGTCATTTAACTATAGACTTAAGCTATTTCCAAGGTATGCTTGGGGTAGCCGTGCATATCAAAATGAAGACTGAGGCAGTTACCAAAAGAAGGAAGAACAGATGTTGAGGAGACAACTATAATGTTTTCTTCAATAAAATGCTTGGAGACAGGAGCAAAAGAAGAGATGAGTCTGTGTTTCTTTCTTGTACACATCTATATCACTGTTCTCATTCTAAAGAGAATTTAGTGTCCAAGGCATAAAATATGACCTCTAATAGCATGAAAGTTTAATTGTTCCAAATCTAGCCACACTCAAAGAAATGGAATTTTTCCTTTGTATCTGGCTGACCCAGCTTGAGTCCATGTCCTCTCCTGGACCAATCCAATTGCAGCCAGGGGGATGGGTCACCTAAAGACTGTGCCTGATACAGGTCCATGCCCATGAAACAGCCATGTGGATGAGGGAACAAAATAATATTCATGATATTCCTCGATAAAACCGTATTTATACATTTTAAGGATAAATCAATTAAACTGTGTATTTGTCTCCAACATTGCCTAAATCTGACATCTCTGACCCTATTCAACCTTTGTTGGTACTAACTCAGTGTGGCCAATACCACTGGCTTGTTGGTGGGAGTAATCCTCTTTAGTTACTATTTGATCTATTTCCATTACACAGATGGTGACAAGGCTTCCACTCCATTCCTGAAGATACCTAACTTCAAATTCTAGTGGTTGAAGTCTCACTACTTCTTGGCATATCCAGTAAGTCACTCTCAGCCTGAGTAGCCTATTCATTGTGTTAATGTGGGCATTCTACCTTAAACGCATATTCCACTGGCTTTAGGTACATATTCAAGTACCACTTGTCAAGTAAACAGGTGATACACCACTAGTAGCCAAGTTGCCAACAAAAATGACACTCTAAGCCCTGTCATTTTCATATAGGCATAGTGTAAAAAAATAATTGCATAAGTTAATATCAAGGGGCAAGAAGTTCATAGTGGCCCATTAAAGACATGAAGTGGAAATCTAAGGACAGAGAGGTAAAAAGAAAATGGTGGTGTCCTTCCATAGGTGAATGGATCAACAAAGTTTGGTATATCAATATAATGGAATATTATTCAGCAATAAAAAGTAATGAGCTATCATGCTATGAAAAGACATGGAAGAACATTAAGTGCATATTGTTAAGTGAAGGAAGCCAGTCTGAAAAGGCTACATACCATATGTTTCCAGTTCTGTTACATTCTGGGAAAGGCAAAATTGCAGAGACAGTAAAAAGATTAGTGGTTACCAGGGATTTGGAGGGAAGGGGGGATGAATAGGTGGTACATAGGGGATTTTTAGGGCAGTGGAACTATTTAGTATGATACTGTAACGACAGAGGTATGACAAACAATGGTCAAAACCTATAGAACAATAAAGCACAAAGAGTGCACCCTAATATAAACTATGGACTTTAGTTAATAATAGTGTATCAATATTGGTTCATCAGTTATAATAAGTGTACCCCACTAATGCAAGATGTTAATGATAGGGGAAATGTGTCTGGGGGTAAGAAATGTATGGGAACTCTCTACTTTCTGCATAATTTTCCTATAAGCCTAAAACTGCCCTAAAAATAGAGTATATGATAAAAAAGAAAAGAAAGAATTGGAGATGGAGGGTAGGGAAGAGTGATGTTCCATTGTTTGAACATGAAGAAAAAGAAAAGAACAGGGCAGTCCTGTCTAGCCCTCAGCAACATTTCCCTTGGACATCTAGGTGTAGAAGTTAGGTTGTATTCCTAGTTCCCACATGTTGGGAATCACACCCTTCCCCCACCACATGGCTCTTTTGGGGGAGCTGGCCTCTGTCAAGCTCATTCTTTATGTGATTCCATCCTCCTGGCTCTAGTTGGATTGCTCCAGGAGAAGACATATCACTCAAGTTGGGCCAGTTTGACTCAAAATAAATATTTGGTCTCTCTGAATATAAATAGATCTGTAATTTTATTAACAAAAATGGCCCAGCCAAGAATTGTTATCAGAGAATAGATTTTGCTATTCTTTAAAGGCCATAATTTGTTTCCTTGGGGATTTTGCCCAATCTGATCTAATAATAAAGGAAAGATTTTAATTCAGATCTCTGTAACATAAACTCAATGAGGGTGCAAATTCTATCTGCACAGTTAGCCCTCAAAAAACGTGTCGTTGTCCATGACAGAGGAGGAGGTTATTCAGTAAATCTTATATCAGTCTAATCACCTGTAAAAGAACATTTCCCCCCTTTGTCTTTTCATAGAGGTCATGAGGATGAATTGGGGGTTGTCTGTCCATCCCCCTCCAAGCTGTTGCTCTGTGAGTGTGAGCTATAGTTCACTATGTGCACCAGAAGTCTGAGGCTTACCTGCCTGCCTCAGATGGATGCTCGTGGCAACAGTTAGGTTACCAGGAAGGATGGTACACAAACCCGCTCTTACTACAATGACATTGTTATGCACCTTAATGTTTCACCCTTCTCTTCTGAGGGCTGAGAGTGCTAGGGAGCTTCTGTGCACAGGTGAGAGAGCGTCTTATGAGTTGAATGGTAATTAGGAAAACCACTGAGAAAATGCTAGAAATATCTTGCAAATGAAAGGAAGTTGAAATGTAAAAAGAAATTGAAGCTTCACTTTTTAAAGCAGGAAGGCAGGGAGGTGGAATCAAGATGGTGGTGTGGGAAGACGTGGAGTTAGCGTCTCCCCACAACTAGGGCACCCGCCAGCCGCTGGTGGGGGACTCTGACACCCAAGGAGGCGGGAGGAACCCCAGAGTGAACCAGTAGGACATAGGGAAACTGAGGGGGGAGGAGAAGTGGAGGCTATACAGGATCGGTGCCCCTGAGGCTGGGGACATTAGGAGAGGCAGGTGGGAGGGACTCTCTGGGAAGAGTGGGAGAAGAGCGGAGGGCAATTGCCTGGCCCACTGGGGCCGAGGAGCCTGCTGAACTCCCAAGCTGGTTGCCCCCCTCCAAACTCCCCTCCAGGCCACGTGGGTCCTTGGGGGCATAGGAGACAGGCCAGGGAGATCAGGAGAGGCAGGCGGGAGGGGCCCTGCAGGAGGAGCAGGAGAGGGGCAGAGGGCATTTGCCCCACCCACTCAAGCCCAGGAAGTTTGCTGGGCTGCCGGGTGAGGTCCCCTCCCTCTGAGACCAGGGGTGGGGGGCACATTTGGGCCCCTTCTGTTCCTTGAGCCTAAGCCCCATCCCCCACAGCCCCCAGGGCCTTTTCCAGCCCTGTGGGTCCTGAACATTAGCCCCGCCCACCACCCAAACCTCGCCTTTGCTTAGGCCCCGCCCTCCACAGCCAGGGCCTTTACCCCCCACACACTTTTTTTTCTTTTCCCTCTTCTTTTTTTACTGTTGTGGTACCGATGTACCTTCTGGTTGTTGATTAATCTATATTTTTATTTTTACATTCTTTCTAACATCTCTGTTAATTTCCTAGTCTAAATTTATTTTTTACTTTGTTATTTTTTATTATTTTTATTTTTTTGTCACCCCACGTGGCTTGTGGGACCTTGGTTTGCAAACCCAGGGTCTGGCCAAAGCTCCTGCAGTGGGAGATCTGAGTCTGAACCACTGGACTAACAGAGAACCACAGACCCCAGGAAATATTCATCAGAGTGAGGTCTCATGGAGGTCCTCATCTCAGCACCAAGAGCCAGCTCTACCCAATAGCCTACAAACTCCAGTGTTGGAAGCCTCAGGCCAAACAACCAGCAAAACAGGAACACAATCCCACTCATTTTTTTTTTTTTGAAGAAAAAAATCTTATTAAAGATTGATGGTCATCAAATACATAAGATTTGTCTTAAGAGAGTTTTATTGCTAAAGACACCAAAATCTTAGTCTTAAGACATGTTTGTGACTCTTTAGTCTGCAAAGCAAAACTGAGTCTTCCCATGTTCCATTGGCAGGAAGCAGCCTGGACCACCTGCTCGCCCCCCAGGAGAGCTTCTTCTCTGTCGTCCACTGCAGATGTGGCCAAGGATGAACGTGGAAAAGGAAGGCCTCTCCCGAGGGCAGACCCTGGCCCCTGGAAGGTAAGCATCCAGTGTAACCAGAGAACATTCTCCACCCCAGCAGTGTCTCCCTGTGGTATTTTAGAACTGCCAGGAACTGGTGATATTTGTGAGTCTTACATCTCTCCCCATTCCAAAAGGGAGGTGTTTATTGTGGTGATCTTGTTACTGTTCTATTACTATGGGTTGTATGAGTGCAAGGGAGGTTTCTTTTCATTTTGTCTTGGCGTCTCTCTATCAGGAGTGGAACCCATAGAATATCATATGAGAACAGAGCACTGGTTCAGATCCCAGACTATGACCTTGACACACTGGTCTGATGGGAGTGTTGATGACCCTTGGGAACATGATGAGCGTATCTTACATAAAGGAAATGCTCAGAAGGCCACACACTGCTTTTTATTACTATTGCTCACAAAAAACCATTTCTCTTTCTTCTGGGTAGATTTTAGAATTGTACCTCTCAACCTTCTGTGAAATTAAGTGAAATAATGTCATATTTTGGCCAGTGAAATATGACCAAAAGTACCTGAGTCTTTTTCTGGGCAGATACTTTGTTTTATTTTTTATTTTTTTAACATCTTTATTGGAGTATAACTGTTTTACAATAGTGTGTTAGTTTTTCCTTTACAACAAAGTGAATCAGTTATACATATACATATGTTCCCATATCTCTTCCCTCTTGCATCACCCTCTCTCCCACCCTCCCTATCCCACCCCTCTAGGTGGTCACAAAGCACAGAGGTGATCTCCCTGTGCTATGCGGCAGCTTCCTACTAGCTATCTAATTTACATTTGTTAGTGTATATATGTCCCTGCCACTCTCTCACTTTGTCACAGCTTACCCTTCCCCTCCCCATATCCTCAAGTCCATGCTCTAGTAAGTCTGTGTTTTATTCCCATCCTATCACTAATCTCTTCATGACATTTTTTTTCCTTAGAGTTCATATATTTGTGTTAGCATACGGTATTTGTTTTTCTCCTTCTGACTTACTTCACTCTGTATGACAGACTCCAGGTCCATCCACCTCATTATAAATAACTCAGTTTCATTTCTTTTTATGGCTGAGTAATATTCCATTGTATATATGTGCCACATCTTCTTTATCCATTCCTCTGTTGATGGACACTTAGGTTGCTTCCATGTCCTGGCTATCATAAATAGAGCTGCAATGAACATTTTGGTACATGACTCTTTTTGAATTATGGTTTTCTCAGGGTATATGCCCAGTAGTGGGATTGCTGGGTCGTATGGTAGTTCTATTTGTAGTTTTTTAAGGAACCTCCATACTGTTCTCCATAGTGGCTGTATTAAAAAAAAAAAAAAAAAAATGAGGTGGCAAAAAAATATGTTGCAGATGACGGAGCAAGGTAAAAACCTACAAGACCAAATAAAGGAAGAGGAAATAAGCAATCTACCTGAAAAAGAATTCAGAGTAATGATAGTAAAGATGATCCAGAATCTCGGAAATAGAATGGAAGCATGGATTGAGAAAATACAAGAAATGTTTAACAAAGATCTAGAAGAACTAAAGAAGAAACAGAGATGAACAACACAATAACTGAAAGGAAAACTACACTAGAAGGAATCAATAACAGAATAACTGAGGCAGGAGAATGAATAAGTGACCTGGAAGACAAAATGGTGGAAATAACTGAGAAGGAGCAGAATAAAGAAAAAAGAATGAAAAGAATTGAAAACAATCTCAGAGACCTCTAGGACAACACTAAATGCACCAACATTCGAATTATAGGGGTCGCAGAAGAAGAAGAGAAAAAGAAAGGGTCTGAGAAAATATTTGAAGAGAGTGTAGTGGAAAACTTCCCTAACATGGGAAAGGAAATACTCACCGAAGTCTGGGAAGCACAGAGAGTCCCATACAGGATAAATCCTAGGAAAAACACTGCAAGACACATTAATCAAACTAACAACAATTAAATTCAAAGAAAAAATATTAAAATCAGCAAAGGAAAAACAAAAAATAATATACAAAGGAATCCCCATAAGGTTATCAGCTGATTTTTCAGTGGAAACTCTGCAGGCCAGAAGGGAGTGGCAGGATATACTTAAAGTGATGAAAGAGAAAAGACTACAATCAAGATTAGTCTACCCAGCAAGGCTCTCATTCAGATTCAGTGAAATCAAAAGCTTTTCAGACAAGCAGAAGCTGAGAGAATTCAGCAACACCAAACCAGCTTTACAACAAATGCTAAAGAAACTTCTCTAAGTGGGAAACACAAGAGAAGATGTGGCACATATATACAATGGAATATTACTCAGCCATAAAAAGGAACGAAATTGAGTTATTTGTAGTGAGGTGGATGGACCTAGAGTCTGTCATACAGAATGAAGTAAGTCAGAAAGAGAAAAACAAATACCATATATTAATGCATATATATGGAATTTAAAAAATGGTACTGATGAACCTAGTTGAAGGGCAGGAATAAAGAGGTAGACATAGAGAATGGACTTGATGACATGGGGTGGGAGGGCGAATCTGGGGCAAAGTGAGTGTAGCATCGACATATCTACACTACCGAATGTAAAATAGTTGGCTGGTGGGAAGCAGCAGCATAGCACAGGGAGATCGGCTCGGTGCTTTGCGATGACCTAGAGGGGTGGGATAGGGAGGGTGGGAGGGAAGCTCAAGAGGAAGGGGATGTGGGGACTTGTGTATGCATATGGCTGAGTCGCTTTGTTGTGCGACAGAAACTAACACAGTACTGTGAAGCAATTATACTCCAATAAAGATTTATTTTAAAAAACTAGTAAAAAACAAAACAAAACAAACAAAACAATAAACAGGGAGGCAATCTTGCCTACCAACACTCTGACCCTCTTTTGTTTTCCTTCTTCCTGGTCCACGCTCCCCCTTTATCTTTTCTTGTGCCCCCATTCAGATTTTCTGAGCTGAGTGGATACTGCTTCAAACAGCTGTGTGGTTTCCATAGGTGTCGTTAAAACGATGATGGTTGCTAGGCATCTGATGACTTAGGACAAATTCTGTGCACTGAATTGGAGCAACCGATCCACCTCCTCTGGCTGCCCAGAGCTTGTAGAAGTCTGGTGTGCTTGGCGGTCATTATTTTATTCCACAGATTTGCAGAGGCCGTCAGTCAAGTGATGTAGCATCAAATTATTAATACTTGTCTGAGGGTCCTAATGAATGAGGCAGTGTGGCTTGAGGAGGCCCTGCTTTCCTGTCCTGTGGGACCCTGGAGAGACAGTGTTGATCAATTTAGCTAGTGTAACTCCTACCCTCTAACCCCGGGTGACTCCTTTTGGAGCTGTGTGGTCAGTCTCACCCAAGCCCCCATGCAGTGGTTTAACTTGGTGCTTCCCAAACATTAACATGCATACACATCACCCAGGATCTTATTAAAATGCAGATTCAGATTCAGTAGGTCTGGGGTGGGTTGAGGAATCTGCACATCTAAGAGATGCTGCTGTTCCATGGCCCATGCCTCGAATAGCAAGAGCTTTGCTCATCAGAGCTCATCACGCCATCTTATAACAGCCTGCTTCCACCAATAGATAAGAGAACAGAAACACACGTGCCTTTGGATTTTCCAACCTCATCACCTCCATAAAGGGGAAAGGAAATGAAACTGCCACTGCTGTGTCCTCTATCATGCCCCAGGCATGAAACCAAGCTGCTAGCATCTAATTATATTATCTCAGTTGATGAGAATCTGAGCAAATTGAATAAGAAAGTGATTAAGGAAACCTTGGTGTGTGAGTCCCACATCTCTCTGACATTATGAATAGCCTGTGTTGCCAAGGTGACTTGACGGGCTGGAGATGCCAAATCTGGGAGGAGGCACCTCAAGAGAGACTGAGTACTTAACACACACTGCAGGAAACACCAACTCTGAGAAAGACCTGCCCAAAATAGAGGTGTGCTGATGCAAATCGGTAACCATGCTGTTCTTGGTATAAGAATAGGTTGGAAACCTCTCCGGTGACTCATCAACCTCCACTGTTGCCAGGAGTTACCACTAGCTCTAGTTGGGCAGCCAGTCACGGCCTGGCAGAGGGAAACATCCCTGCAACCTTTTTCTCCAGGATGTTCTGGATCTGAGAGAGGAGCAGCTTTGCACCCCCCAATCAGGTGACACAATGGACGGTGTCCCCCCCTTCTGGAATGGCCTTTCTGAGGTCACAAGAACTAGACCAAGTTGTCACGGGCCCCCATGCCTTCCAGCCTAAGTCCCATGCATTGAGGAGTGTGAATGATGGGTATGGGGTTCTGCAAAGCCAGGTAGAGACCCACTTCTCTGGGATGCTTGGCTGTTCGGCCAAGGGGGTGATGACCCCCAGTCAGCAGAATTGCAGACACCAAGCACCATAGAGCTGGCCCCATGCACCAGGGTCCCAGATTGTGTTTCTCTGTTGGGAGCAGAGGCCTTGAAAGATTTTTTAGCTGAAAGTGCCACTCGCAGGAAAATACCCCTCTCTACGTTCACACATCTTTGCCCTTCTCTGGCCATTCTGCCTCACAGACCTACTTCTTCCAAGGTAGACCTCCTGTTGCCTGAAGAAATTAGACAATTAAGGCCGGTTTTTAATGATTTCGGGCCTTCTGAAATGTTTACTTCTCTGCAAAGTATTCCTAACCCCCAAGCTCCTAGCCTAGAACTTACCAGAGCAGAGAGGTTTCTTTACATTGTTGAAGGGCTAACACATAAGGATTATCAGTGTTGGCTGGTAACATATTCTGAGGATCTGCTATGGGTAAGACATCCTGTGAGCTGTGAGAAATAGCAAAAGTGACACCTCACATGTTTACTCTATGACGTGGAATAGGAGTTGTGTATTCTAAAAAATAATTAAATCTCTGGCACACTGGAGTTTATAGAGCACTGTCATGTAAATTTTATTTGTTACAACCAACATGTAGTAAAAAATTATCTTCCGCATTTTGTAGATGAGAAAATGAACCTCAGAAGGGCTGAAATCATTTTTCAAAATTAAGTAAGCATCTGGAAGTAGATTTGGGATTAAACTCAAACGTCAGGGTCTTGTCCATCACCATAGTGCTTAGCGCCACTTCAGCCCCTGTGGAGTTAGGGAGGAAAGGGAGATGCCTCTTCTCAGAGCCTTTACCCCTGTCCTAGTGGGGTGAGTCCTCACTGTGTGCATCTGGTTGATGGGGAGCCTTTCCCACATTCTTTCCTCTTCCTTCCACAATCCTACCTTTTGTCACAATCTATACTCTCCTAAATTACTTTATCAAGGGCTGCCTTGTCTTGCCAATGGATCACCTGTCCACAGAATTCCAGATGTGAATTATGTCTTATTCTTCCTTATTGCTCCAGTTCCTAGTAGAGCTTCCTGTAGAGGGTTTGATTATGATTATTAGAATAACCCAGAAGCATTAGGAAAAAGCCTGGAAAACTCCTCTCTGTCATAAAGTGTCCTGCAGGATTCTCTTCAGTGGGCAGAAGAAAAGTTGCAGAGCACAGACTCTACTCCGCCCTTGGGAATTCAGTGGCAGTTGTTTACTGAGCTGGGAGGTGAAGGGGTTCTCAGAAAAATGTTCAGCTCCATCCCCTCCCTGGAGTCTCATTCCCTCACTCCTCTTGCCCAGCCTCAGCTTGGCTAATTCTGTCTGGCTCTAGAGCAAGAGAGAACCAAGGGTGAAAATTCCCACTCCATTCCCATCCAAGAGGTATTGGTTCTATAGGCCTGGGTAGAGCCCAGCTGTGTGCATTTTGAAAGGCACTCAAGATGACTCTGACTCAAGTGGTCCCCACTCCACAGTTTGAGAAAACACTGTATAAACAGAGATTTGGTACCATTCCTGAGGGAATCTGGTCACAGCTCAGCCAGCAATCCAGAAAGGCATTTCTGGGTCGGTCATACCAGGACTGCTCTGTGGGAAGATGATGCTTCTGGTCCATCCCAGAGTCACAGTGCAAGGCCGAACACACCAGGCCTTCTCCAGTTGACATGAGCATGTACTCACTTCCTTCCACACCCAACCAATGTATTATTTTCTATGTGTCAGTCACTGTATTGGGTCTTGCACATGGATAAGTTAATCCTCACAAGAACTCCATCGGTTATTCACCCATTAAAGATAATAAATCAGGTCCAAAGAGGTTAAGACATTTGTCTATATACAACGTGAAAGTGGCTGGGTTGAGGTATTCATCTAAGCAGTCTAGTTCCACACACCATCCATCCTCCTTCTAAATTGAACAGATCTGGGATTGGGAAGCAGCGCAGCTCAATGGGACTTCTTTCTTTGTGAAGACATTCCATCCCGCACTGTCACTGCACTTCCATCCTGTGATCTAGCTGGAGTCTTTCCCTTCTTTGCACATTTATTCAAAGAACTAAAATAAAAGCTAAGTAGGAAGTCCAGCAGGATGCAGGGGAGCTGGAGCAGTTGCATGCAGAGCTGGATGAGCCTGCCTGCCTGCCATCAAGTTTGCCCTTTGCCTTGCACACCAAGCTGACCTCAGGGAACACAGGCAGCCCCTTTCCACGGCCAACCAGGGCAAGGGTCAGCGGCAACACAAGCTCAGACCACCTCATGTTGGTTTATTGGTTTTGTTGGCTCTGTTGGTTTTGGCAGCATCTGACCTGTTTTATCCTGTACGTAACATTTGTCCACGTCTCCAAGTCAAAAAAAAAGGAGGAAGCGGAAATGAAGGATTGGCAGAAAAGACAACAGGAATTAGGAATTGGTGCAGACTCTTTAGGACAGACTGACAGGCTATATATTGATTCTATATAAATTAGTAGATTTATAAATAAGCAAATTATATTATAAAGTAATAACATCGTGGGACTTCTTTTCCTACAAAATTCAAGGCACAGAACATTGAGTTTGGATTAGACATACCTGGATTCCCATCCTGCCTCTGCCACTTGTTTGAGCAAGTTACTTAGCCTCTAAGTCTTAGTTTCTCAGATTTTAATTGTGGACAATAATATCTGCTTGAAGGAGTGAGCTGTGAGCATGGGAAATAATATATGCAGGGGAGGCTCTCAATAAATGGTAGCTAATATTGTGATAACTACTCTAGAACTAATTTCCCAAGTTAATGGAGTGTCTGAAGATGAACCAAATCTTACAAAAGGTGTAGTCTGGCCATCCTGATTTCGAAAGTAACAATACAGAGTTTTAATGGGTATATTCTTGCTTCTGTGAGCTCAAAACACCCTATAAGTAAATAGGAATTTTGCATCAGTTATTTCATTTGATCCTCATAATAATCCTGTGATGGAAGATAGGTATTATTTTCTTCATTTTACAAAGGGCTATGATAAGGATTAGTGAGATTAAATGGTTTACCCTCAGACTCACAGACCTGTCTTCTGAAATGAAATTCAGAACTTATGCCACCCGACCACTCTAAAATGTATGTGTTCATCTTTGAAATGGTCAGTGAAAATGTATGCTCTCTCCTCTTTCATAATCACTTATTAGGAAATTGTATCCCCGAGATGAAAAGAAAGTTTATTCAGATAATACAGAAAATCAGCAAGAGGAGTAGGATTTTTTTAAAAGGAGACTTCAGGGCACAGCAAGGATGGCCCAAGGAGCTCATGAGAAGGCTTGGGCTCTGCTACTTTGGCAAGTTACTTAACCTTATTAGTTTCCCAAGTTCAGAACTGAGAATAAGAGTCTCAACTTCATGGTGTTGCATGGTGATTAAAATGGATTCTAGATGTGTGCTTGGCAAACAGATGCTCTATAGACGTGGATTTCCTCTCCCTCATGTGTTAAATTGACAAATGTCTACCTGATGAAATCTGGTAACTAAAGCCTGGAGTTGAGAAGCCTTCTCATGCCCGCAAACCGGGTACAGTGGGTACTCATTACAGGTGGCCAAGCATCTCAGCAGTTCTCAGCCTCAGCTGTCCTCAAGCAGAACCATTCCTGGAAGAGCTCTGAAAATACTTTGGCTTCTGAAAGTAGGTTGATTCCCTGCCTTTGCCGTTTAAGGATAATTGCCAGGAAGGGTGCTAATGAGATCCAAATGTTAGAGTGGTTTGTCCGCTCTGGATGACTAGGATGCTGATAACTAATAGATAGACGAGCACTCAAGTTCAAGCTTAATGTGAACACGTGCTTGCATAAGAACAAGACTGGGGCCATTAGCTCACAGCATGCAGGCTCCTGAGCCTCGGAAATGATCACAGCACTCACTTGCTATTCCCCTCAGGGCAGCAGTGAGTCCTGAGTTTCATTACCCACTGTTGAAGCCTCATTCCTCTGGCCCTATTTGTAGTCTACCTGCACCGGGAGCAATTCTCAAAGGTGGGAGGGGAAAATCCATTTGACTCGAAGGAGGCAAGTCTTTCCTGCTAGTGTTTACTTCTTGGCAGACAAGCTGATTGAAGAGATGAAAAAGTTTTAGCTGTCTCTGTGTGTCTATGTGTGCATGGCTATGTGTGCAAACTCATCGGCTAACTGTTAAAGAATATTGCTTTCATTATCATCTCCTTCTATATGACCATGATAGAGAGCACACTGCGAAGATCTACTTATGTGAGGATTATTAGCAAGGGCCAGGCTGTCCGTGACTCTCAACTTGGACTCATTTACTGCTAGGTCTGTGGGTTTGGCTGTAGCTTTTTGACTTATAAAGTTTGAGTTCTTGCAATGCTCCATCTACCTGATCCTGAAGGAAAAATATCCAGTTGTTTGTGTTTGATTTTCATATGTTCCAATTCGATATTCATATCTTAGGTAAAAGTGGTAGTCATATGATGGCTAAAGTCTGAACTGCCTTAAACAGGAAGGACACAGTGGGCCAGGAAGAACCGTGTTCCCTGGTACCTTCTTTGGATTTGGTCGACTTCCCCATCACAGGAGCCATAGCATCTGCCCTCCTTATCAGCCTGTGGCCCCTTTTCACCTCCAGCCTAGGAGATGTCCACAGCTCTGTCTTGATCCTGAGGGTCTCAGTCATGCCTAAACCCCTGTCTCTTATGCACTTTCGGGGGGAGGCTGCTAAACGTCTGAGCCACAGTGTGACTGTTGCTACTGTGACAAATTCAAACGCACTTAGTGGCTCAAAACAACACAAATGTATTCTTTTCCAATTCTGGAGATCAGAAGCCTCACAGAAGTCTCACTGGGCTAAAATCAAGGTTTGGCAAAGCTGCCTTCCTTCTGGAGGTGCTAGGGAAGAATCTGTTTCATGGCTTTTTCCAGCTTTTAGAGGCCACCCGCATTCCTTGGCTCATGGTCTCCATCTTCCATCTTCAAAACCAGCAAGGTCTGGCTGAGTCTCTGGCCGTGCTGCCATCTCTCTGGTTCCCTCTCTCCTGCCCCCCTCTTCCATTTATAAAGACGCTTCTGATTACTTTGGGCTCACCTGGATAGTCCAGGATAATCTTCCTATCTCATGGTCAGCTGATTAGCAACCTTAATTCCCCTTTGCCACATAACGTCACATATTGCCAGGACCTGGGGATTAGATTGTAGACGCCTTTGGGGACATTTTTCTGCTGACCACACTCCATTCCCCTCTTTCCACAAGGCAGAGGCTGCACAGGACCATTGCTAAAAGCAGGCCTGGTCAGGTGCTGGCCTTCCAGCAGCCTCACCCACTGAACTGCCTCCTTCTGACCATTGGTAAATGTTCATGATCCGGTTCCCTTGGCAGTCTTCCCAGGCATGTGGTCTGAATCAACTTGCAGGGATCCCAGTGTCTTCTCCCTTCCAGATGACACAAGCTCTGTGTTCTCAGTCATCACCCTGTGACCAGTTCACCAGACTTCATCTTGGATGGGAATTTCACTCTGAGGAAACATGGCTTGAAATATGCTTCCCAAGGCTTGAAATATGCTTCCAAGCAACATCTGATTGCTAAGAGCTGCTCCAGGTGGAGTGTCAGCCCTTGACTAGGCCCGGAGCTACTGGATCTCTGCAGAGGTTTGCGTTGAGCTTCCTCACCATCCCCTGGGATGGCATGTGGCTTAGGTCCAGCAATGGAAGCATTTAGTCCTCTGGCCACAGCCCTGACCTAAAGATGGGCATATAACCCAAGCCATATGTAGTAGGGACAGTGATGCTTGTTGAACATTCTAAATCCTCTTTCACATTCCTAGTCATCTTGCAAGTTAGGCAGGACCATGGGGCTAGTTCTGGCCAAAGAAAGGAAGAGGACATGATGTTGGTTACTTGTGGGCTGAAGCAGAGGAAAACTCATGTCTAATTCTCTAGTTCCTTCCCTTCTTATGCCGCAGCAAAGGAAATCTTAAATCCCAGGTTGTACAGCTACAAAATGGTGGAGTATCCGTCATCCTGGGTCCCTGATGACCAATGACTTACATGGGACATGTAATGTGAACAAGAAATAAACTTAGGTGTTGAGCCTCAGATTTGGGATTGATTATTACCACAGCATAACAAGCCTATGCTGACTAATACACAGCCGAATAAGAGGGCTTCCTGAGACTTCCCAGAGCTCTCAGGAAAGACTTTGCCTCTCACTTTCTCTGGCTCCACAAGCACATTTTGAGCTTGGAAATTCCTACAACCATCTTGCTACATGAGCAAGAGCCTATCTGAAAAGGAAGGCGATCAGAAGCAAGCAGAGTCAAAAGATGATGAAAAAAACTCCTGTCAACCTCT
The DNA here is from genome assembly GCF_026419965.1 of Kogia breviceps. Taxonomy (NCBI): domain Eukaryota; kingdom Metazoa; phylum Chordata; class Mammalia; order Artiodactyla; family Physeteridae; genus Kogia; species Kogia breviceps. The sequence continues at coordinate 54,286,327 of NC_081313.1, read as the reverse complement.
TTTGAATCCTTGAATACATTTGAACACAAAAGCTGCTTGACCCTTTGAATCTCTCAGTGATGTGAGAAAGACATTCCCATTTTTGCCAAAGCTAATTTGAATTGTGCTTCTGTCCTTTGCAATGGCCAGAGTCCTTACAATCACAGCCCTTTCTTTTGACTGACTCATGTGGCAATCTAGAATTATCTTTTTTCTTCTCAGTGACCCTTCCCACAGGAAGCAAGACTCCAACGTACCAGAGTGGGGCCTTCAACACAATTTGCTGCCCCAAGAGACTATAATTCTTCTATATTCTATCTGCGTGTCCCCTGTTAAAGTCTAATTACATTCTCCTTTTCCATTTCCTGAGAAGGAAGGGTGTGTTGACAGTCAGAAACAGGGAGACAATATAATCATCAAATCACTATAGGGAAAAACTCACCAGTGATCAAAAAATAAAACAAAGGGAAAGTGAATACTGAGGATCTCAATATTACAGAGGAAACTTACAGAGGAAAACAATACAGAGAAAATGGTGTTGCCCTTATTCTACAATAACACTCTCTCTAGGCATTGATTGCCTTCATGTGTTTCCCGACTGTTCATGTGGGCCTTTGGGAAAATATCCAAAAGTTTTGAGGTTTTACACCAGTAGAAATGATGAATGTGCACAGACCCATCCACAGCCTCTCTTTTGTTCCCTGGATGGGAAGCGTGAAGGAGACCACAGCTTGGAATGAGGTTACACTCTGTGGCCATGGAGTCATACCAAGATGACAGGTCCACTGAGGGGTCAAACCAACAAAGCTGACCTCCATCCCATCCTTTCACCAGTGGTACCAAAGCCTCACCAGCTGCCTAGGCTGGGCTGGGCTGAGCTGCACTTTGACATGACCTGAGCTGACCCCCTACTGCCCACAATCCGAACACGTGATTCCTCAGAAAGCATCCTGAATTGACCAAAGAGAACCTCCAAACTTAGAAATGGCCAGTGGCCTGGAGGCAGAAGACTCAGAATTTCTTCAACCTTAACCACAACTGTGGGTCAGTGGATAAAACTGAGTCTTCACCAAGGGTCCTTCTGGTACTTACTCGGGAATTCAGCAAAATGGATAGGATGGATGGCATTGCACTGAGCACAGGAAGTCAGCTTCCAGTTTTCAAAAACCCCATTGTTAACTGAGAGCGTTGATTTAGCACGAGAACATATATGCACATTCCTGTGTGAAACATATTCCCGACCTGGAATTATCATTAGAAAATTGGAAATCTCGTGTTCTTAGTCATGATGGCCTCTGGAGGAGAGTCTACAGGAAATTTCCCCCTCCAACTGACCAAAGCCAGAGTACATTAACACATATTTCAAAAGGACTTATTTCTCCATTGGAATTATTACTACTTGGGGTCATGTCTAAATAGTACTTGATGTGAATGAAAAGAAGTTGGCTGCAACTGACAGTATTTCCTTAAATTATACTTCTCATCACTCTTGATAATTATAATGTTAAAGATATAGCATTTTTATTATTGCCAAAGTGTGATGGCTCCTACGAACTTTTGCTTAGAGAATTACAGTTTCATATATGAAGGGATTATCTAGCCTACATGCTCTGCAACATTCCCCAGGCACAGTCCTTCACCCCCAAACGTCACTGCTTCTACAGGAAGTCTTGTAAATAATGCTGGAGCCCTGTCACATCAGCTCGGCCCACCTCTGATTTAAGCCGCGGCCCAAACCAGACTCGCTTTCAGCTGATTGGTGCCCCTGCATATTTCCACATCTGCTCGTGACCTTCTCCCAGCCCACTTACTGCTCAAGAGCAGCCCAGAAGTAGAGTGGTCGCCCTTGGGGTGACCTTCAATCAATCGGGGAGGGGGTGGCCCTGGGTCTGTGCTGCAGCCTACCCTCCTTTAGGTGGATGATCCCGGGACCTTTCGCCAAGATTCTCAGAGGTCTTCGGATGATGCTCATTGATATAGGCTCCTGTTCCTTTCCAGTCTCACTACCCCCACCTCCTTCTCTTTTTTGTGTGACCTGGAATCACCTCCCAAATAAATGACCTGCATTCAAGCCCTTGCCTCAGGCTCTAATTTTGAGGGAACGCAAACTAAAATACAATTTATTCCATTGACGTGAGTAAGAATATGGGCTTTAGAAATAACAATGCCTGACACTCGCTATGTGACACTGGGTGAGTTTCTTAAATTCTGTGCCTTAGTTTTTATCATCTGTAAAATGGGGATCATAATATTACCTACATTCTAGGATTATTAGGAGTATTAAATATTTTTAAATATTTTAAAGTGTCCATCCCATGTTAAGGGCTATATAAGCTTTCTTTCCATATATAGTTTCGTGCATATGTAAAAGAACAGTCATTGTTTAAGAGCTTTTCTAGGTTGAGGTGAAATCTGTCACCCTCTAAATTTCATCCTGTAGACAAAAACGGCCAAAGGTTTCAGGTCACAGCAGCTCAGTGGGTTAGAAATGAGGAGAATGGGAAAGGAATTAAGTTTACTGGGGATTCCTAAATCACTTGGTAAATCACATCTCTGGGTCTGGCTTTGTTCTGGGCACAAAGGCCATTAAAAACAAGAAATTCTACAGTGATGAGGCAAATACTATAGATTATTTTAACAAGTCTATAGATGAATGGCAGTTACTTGTCACAAAAATACTAATGGAAGTGCTACTTAGCAAATTATTTTTACCTTTTCTTTTTAGAAGCGGGGTCATAAATATCAACATACAGTATCTAGCCTCCGACAACCTGAGTTTATTACTGTAAATGTTCTTCTGCTGATAACACCCACCACTGCTTTGATACAGAGCCCAACATTATGTTTAGATTTACTTTGCAAGTATAGAAAATAAGTTTCAAGGAAGTGATAAAAATCAGAGATTGAGAGGCCACAATGGGTGTTGCTGGGGTCAGAGTGGCAGATTGTGTGTGTGTGTGTGTGTGTGTGTGTGTGTGTGTGTGTGTGCGCGCGCGCACATGTGTGACAAGGAACACAGGGAAAAATACTAAACTGTAATTGCAGGCTCCCACCAGTCCTTTCCTCTACTCCTTCACTCAGTTTCCAAGACCTCTTTCCTCCAAGTATGGTCCAGGGGCCAGTAGCACCAAGACACCAGGGAGCTCTGTAGACCAAAGGAATCTCAGGCCCCACCTAGTCTTGCTGAATCAGAATTTGCCTTTCAGCAAGATCCCCAAGTGCCTCCTAGTGCATTAAAGTTTGAGAAGCTCTGTCTGAGGAAGCCAGTTAGTAGCTCCCAAGCTTTTCTGATTGGGACGAACGCCCACATCTTCACACGTTCTGCCCCAGAAAGACTGAGGCAGAAATTGAGAATAGATCAGGTGGCTTTTTCATGTGGGAAGGAGGGAAAAGGACAGAATTAGCATATTAGAAGGGCAGCAGGACAGAGAGGGAGAGGGGAGAGGAGGCTGACAGGTGAGACTTCAGATGAAGGTGTATATGGAGCCTCTCTGGAAAGTTGTACCTGTGATGTGTGTTTCATCCCTTCTTTTAAGCTTCCTCAAGAGACGTTCAGTAAAACCTCGATTTTTTTCCCCTTAATTTTGAAAAAATAACAGGAAGCTTCAAGAGATAATATTGCCAAAATTTATGAACAATTTGCAAATGTTAATAACTTTACCATGTTCATTGTAGATTTAAAAAAAGTGTCCCCAACAAAGGTGAAGTCCCCTTTGTCCTCCCCGTTCCATTTCCCTCCCTTCTCCCTAGGATCCACCACTGTCATGATCTGGTGTCAATCCAGTCTATTTATACACTTTTACTACATGCATATTTCTAAATAACCTAAATCATTGTTTTATGGTTTTTAATTTATGTAATTGTACAAACTATAAATAATATTCTACTACATCAGCCGAGTAAGAACATTTTGGTCAAAAAATGATGAAAACTGATTTTCTGATGTGGCCCTAGAGCAAAGTCATCACGCATTCTAGTTGCCCAAGACTGAGTTTTCCCTGGTTGACTTAATTACTAATAGTACCCACTGTCACTCTCAAAGTGCCCCACTTTGGGTGATAAATTATGATATCCTGTCCTGAAGACAATTCCGAAAGGGAAGAAGCAAATGTGTAAGCAGTGGCGGGATTTGGAGATTGAGGGCCCAACTTCCTAATGTGACTACTTTTAAGAACACATTGATATAAATGACGAAGTTCTGATACGTTTGCTTTAACACCAGACAGTAACAAATACACCACCCTCTACATTTTTCTTGGCTTTTTGGTAAAATCACGAGCATGCAGAAAGCAGGCGAATAGAATTGTGATGTGACAGTTATCGGCAGCAAACCTCCTTCGTCCCCTTTCGCACACCATCAGGATGAATTTGTGTGACTTTTCCTCCTGCAGATCGTCCCTGATGTTATTCACTGTAACTGGAATTTATCTCAATAATAACAATAGGAGAAGATGAAGGCATTCATGTAATATAATGGGTCCTGGGTCCTGCAATCCCACAGGAGTGGCCTTGGACATGTGATTTTCTTTTGGGGGCCAGGATAAAACCAGGAGTGGGCCGATTCATGACACTGTAATGAGGGAGTTGTGAGAACTTTTGCTCTAATGAGGGCAACTTATTCCTGTGCGTTGCCAACAACTTAATTCCATACATATTCTACCATCCTTCTCATAGTGGGGAAAGATATACTGGCATCACTTCATAAATGTGACCTTATTCATTATCATAATACGCTTTCCCCAAAGCTAGAGAGGGCAAAAATACCTCAGTGGGACTTGTGACTATTGATGTAACATTATCACATTCTATTAGAAACATGAAGACATTATTACTGACACTTCATACTATTTTGGGCTAAGGAATGTAAACAGATAATGTTTCAAATAGAAACTTTCTGATATCAAAAATAACAACTTTACAACAGGCCCTATATCTGGGGGTTCTGGTAACAAAGAATTTCAGAGTGGAATCTCAAACCACAGTGATGAAACATGGAATCAAAATAACAGTTTCAGCTATTTTTGGTATACTTTTATCCCAAGGAGGTCAACGTAATGAAGACCTTTGGTCATCTTCCCAAGCTGGGCTCTCTTTGAGAAGGTAGTGTAGGCAGGACTGGGTCAGAGAATGGGTGGGAAAATCAACAATTAATTGATAAGCAAATATTTATTGAGTGACTCTTGTGTGCAGGGCATAGCATAGTGGCTAAGTACACAGGGTATTGGGTCTACCGGCTCCACCACTTACTAACCTCCTTTACCTCTTTCTGTCCCAGTTCCCTAATCTAATGTGGGGCTAATAACAGGACCTGCCTCGTATGTTTGCTATAAAAATTAGCAATTAATTTTAGACATTAAGTTAATTCGACATTTATAAAGTAAGTGGCACAAAGCAAACACCCAAATGTTATAGTAAGGGGAAATAACATATCTGCACATAAAAATACAACTGCTAATAGAAGGCAGCATATAATAAATATAGAATGGTAACTACAGCAAATTGAGAGAGGGAAGATGTCTGTGAACTAGAGTGGAGGTATTCCTCCTGGAGGACGTAGGGTTTTAATGGAGTCTTGACACATATGTAGGAGAGGAGGTCATGGGGTGTATCTCGGCAAGACCAAGATACAAGTGTCCCGTATTCAGGGGAGAAGAGGATGCAATAAATAGGCCATTCTGGCTGGAGCAGGGGATTCATGCAGGGGAGACATGGGAGGAAAAGTGGTAGAGGTGGTTCAGGGTTAGTTTAGAAGAAGCTTAGATTTGGGCCAGTAAAGGCTTTTATTGCCTTGGTGCAAGTGGTGCTGTTAGAAACATCATGGGACAGGGGCTGGCTTGCTGGCATGGAGGATGGGGATCCACTAACCTGAGGCTTTTGCAGTACAACAGTGGTCAAATGTGAGGGTCTGAAGTAGGGTAAGGCAGACGAAAAAGTAACTCTCCTGTGGATTCCGTCAGATGTGAGAGGCCTCTGCTTAATTTGTGCTAACTGACCCCAAGGGCCTTCTGGTGCTCAGGGCAGGACAAAAGCCAATGTCCAGCCTGTGTTGCTAGAAAGAAGAGGTCTTAATAAAATGACTGGCGCTCGTCCTTTCTTTTTTGTGTTGGATAAGAATATCCTCAGTGGGCTTCCCTGGTGGCACAGTGGTTGAGAGTCCGCCTGCCGATGCAGGGGACACGGGTTCGGACCGCAGTCTGGGAAGATCCCACGTGCCGCGGAGCGGCTGGGCCCGTGAGCCATGGCCGCTGAGCCTCTGCATCCGGAGCCTGTGCTCCGCAACGGGAGAGGCCACAACCGTGAGAGGCCCGTGTACTGCAAAAAAAAAAAAAAAAAAAAAAAAAAAATCCTCAGAATGACAAGTCTTATTCATCATAAAACAACAATTTGTTACATATTTGTGCTGGAGACTTTCAGAAAAAAACAGAAAACCAGTCCTCTAAGATCCCTAAGGATCTCACAAGCAGGAAGGGAGAGGAGGTGTTTGGAGAGAAGAATTTGCTCAGAAGTCCAACACATGGCCTCGGTGGCCTCTGGTTGTTCGCTTAAGTACCAAGTGAGTAATGTGGATAAAGACGCTACAGAAGGTCAAGAGGTTCCCACAGGCTGCAATAGTTATAGAAGGCTGATTTGATTATTTGTTTATAAATCAAGATATTTCTATTTTCACAGAGGAAAAAACAAGCTTGTAGTTGGTTAAAGTGGAGACCAAATGAGAAAAAATTAAAACTTGATAGTGTTATCCATCCTTTTGCTTTTATGCAAAATTCCATCTGGGTCAGAAACTTGAGCAAAAAGATTTAATAATAAGAGCTAATGTGTATTGAATACATATTTTGTGTCAGGTACTATGCTATACCATTTATATATTAGCTCATTAAATCCTTACTAACTTTATTAAATATAATACTGTTATTATCATCACTTTATAAACGGGGAAAGGGAGGCTTGGAAAGCCTCTTTCTTTCTCTAGTGATTGTTAGGCACTTAGTTTACCATCCATCCAAGGACTGAAAAACAGCATCCCCTCAAGAGGAAGGAGATATATGTATACATATAGCTGATTCACTTTGTTCTACAGCAAAAACTAACACAACATTGTAAAGCAATTATACTCCAATAAGAAAGAAAGAAAAACAGCATCCCACCAGGATCAAAGTGGACTTGCAGGTGGACAAAAGCTAGCCTGAGCCTTTAGGCTTGACAAAATTATCCCAATTCCTAGGCCTTCAAGACAGCAATTGACCACAGAGGTAATAACGAACTGGCTTTGTGGGACATTTATTGAGTAAAGAGCATTGATCGTCTTATGATCCAACCTTGCCCGATACCAACTCTGTAAGACAGCCAGTGATGAAGAGACATGGGGCTTAACAAGAGCAGGATAACAATAGCCCATTCTCTTCTTAAAATCCATCCCCTTAATAATAAGAATCACAGGAAACAGCAACACTGCCTTCCATGATACTAGAAGCCAAATGAAACCCTGAAACATGAGATATGGAGATAAAATCAGATGGAAGTTTGGTAAATGACTTAGCAAAACAGTTCAAGGTCAAAACTCAGGGTCTCTAAAGGAAGAACTAAATTTAGCCAATTTACCTGCAGGACTCTGGAAAGGCATCAAAATTGGAGACACCAAATATTGCAAAATATGGGAAGAGATTGGGTGGGGGAGACTGAAAAAGATGAAGGGGGTGATTAAAAGCTACATAAAAGTTATTTGGACTATGCTGCCACTTTTTCAGGAAACTATAGAAGGATATACTGACCCAAACAGGGTATAAAGTAATAAAGAGGAAGACGGGGGTTTTAGGAAACAGGAGATCCATGCAGGAAAGAGGTAAAGGGAAGTTCCCGAACCACGGCTGTGTGGCAGGAATACAGAACACCAGCCCAAAGGGGAACAGGAGAAAAGAGGATGCTGGGAAAAATGCCTCCAGAGAGTTGTCAAAACTTAGTCATCTGATGGGCTTAAAGATGAGAAAAATTGTATTAAAATCCATGGTACATAGCTATAGGAAGATATGGAAAGATTTTTGCCATTGATTAAAAAAAAACCCTAAGCAAATAAAAAATTAGGTAATAATTAACTACAGGAAAAACAAAAAGTTATACAACATAAGGAATGTAAATAGTGTACATTACTTGGCTTAGAAGTGAACAGTAGTCAAAAATAAAACACTGAATATGGATTTAACCAAAAACTATAATTATAATTATATTGAAAAAATAAAAGAGCTAAAATGCTCATCTGCCATATAAGAATTAACTAGATTATAGCAAAATTATAAACCAAGAGATGTAAGTATATGAATATTATTTAGAACTACAGTGGTAGATACCCAAAGATACACCGCAAAGAGTTGAAAGTAGATGCCTCTCAGGAGTGGGACAGAGGGTTGCGTGCGTGCGTGTGCGTGTGTTTTAGGAATCTGGTGCTTTTAGTTTTGAAGACTCTAAACTTTTATTATAAACTTTCTTTTTTTCTTTTTTTTTTTGTGGTACGCGGGCCTCTCACTATTGTGGCCTCTCCCGTTGCGGAGCACAGGCTCTGGACGTGCAGGCTCAGGGGCCATGGCTCACAGGCCCAGCCGCTCCACGGCAAGTGGGATCTTCCCAGACCGGGGCACGAACCCGTGTCCCCTGCATCGGCAGGCGGAATCTCAACCACTGTGCCACCAGGGAAGCCCTATAAACTTTCCTGAAGCAGAATACTATAATGTTAAATGTGTTGATTCTAGAGAAAAACTGTCAGTTCAAATTTTAATGCCACTACTTAGTAGCATCATGACCTTGGGAAAGTTACTGATGATACCCCAACCTCAGTTTTAACATCAGTACAATGGGGATGACATAGTCATGGGGTGTGTGAGAATCCTCGTAAAAGACCTAATATGGTGTCTGGCCTATCGGAAGTCGGAAGTCTTCAATAAATCTCGTCTATTATCATTTCATTTTAAAACTTATATTCATGTATTACTTTGATAAGAAAATAATAATACTTTTTTAAAAAGCATGTAGGACAAACAAATCCCTATCAAGGGAGATTCTGAGCGGCTTTCTATCCACACCAATCGGGAACCACATCCTAGTTCCTCATTCCCCTAAAAGGAGAAAGAGAGAGAGAGAGAGAGAGAGAATATGATGCTTCCTGGTTAATGTATCTATTAAAAATAGGTGTTTTCTACAAATATTTTGTCATTAGCCTTCCTCTCTAAGTCTTCAGGGTGTAGAAATGTCCCCCCTCCTAGGACTGTTTCTTAGAACGTAGGAAAGAGAATAGTCTGGAGATTTCTCCTGATGAAATAGCTCAGGCCCTGACATAGCCCTGCTATTTCCTTGTGATGGGGGTGCCTAATTCACAGGCTTGGGACGGTGGGTATTCATGCAGCCCTGCCTCTCCACTTGCCTGGCAGGGGAAAATGACAAGTTAAGGTGGGAGCTCCGGGTTGTTTTCCTGAGTGCTGCTACATCACAACAGTTAACTGGTACCTTTTCCAGCTCACTCTAGGTGCAATTGGCTGAAAATCAACCATAATAGCTGATGGGGCTGGGACTTGATTTTGTTTCTCCTGGAGAGGTCTGTCTGCAGGGCTCTTCTTAGGAGTGAATAGTGTCTGCTGACTCACTCTACTCTGAAGCTTTTCAGGCCAGTGCCTCCCTAAAGGTTTTTCTCCCTGGGGACCTATTGAACTGCAGGTATCTGGAGAACAGCTTCTCTTACTCATTACCCCCTGCAAAGAGGTTCATTGACATCCATGAAACCCATGAAAGATCTTCCCAGCACTGACTGCTGGAATGTAGTGGCTTCTCACTTCTTCCTACCTGGGCTTGGACCTCATGGGCCCTCCCCACCTCCCTCCCCACCCCAGTCACTCCCCTTTGTGCACTTACTCTTGACCTAAATGGGTAAATTCTTCCTTGTCTATTCACCATCTCATGTTTAGGTTAAGTGGCTATCTTGTCCATGTCTTAACTCGTGAACACCGAAGGGTCAAGGACTGTGTCTCTTTGCTGTTCTCTTGGTTCAACATTTGACACAGCAGGTAGGGACTTCCATAGCTGCTTCTGTAAGTGAGGAAGAATTCTAAAGTTCAAAGCATGTTTAGAAGAGTAAGAGAAAGACCAGGATTTGGGATAAGAAAACAAGAAGACCAAGTTCAGGGATCAGGAGGCATTTTTGTATCTCATCCCTTTGCAGTGTGAAGGGCATGTTGAGAGTACCTCGTTAGAGAAGGAGTCAGTCCAGAGCTGCTGAACCCCTTGGGAGGATGAGGGAGGCCCAGCCACTTACTTGCTGGCCCTCAGTGAGTCACCCATGCCATGGTCCTTGGTATTCTCAGTGCAGATTGACAAGAATAAGAGTAAGTTACAGAGGGGTGAGATGAAGCTGAGGAATGCTTCTGAGAGCCCCCAAGAACTGAGAATTTAAACTTCAGTAGTATCATTTTTGGTAAGTCTGAGTGAGAGGGGAAAGAAGAGGTCATTGACTCAAAGGTCATTAGAAGTGGGGTGGCATTTACTGGTTCAGCCAGGGAAGCTGGAACACCAAACTGGAGGGAAGGTTAGAGAGAGTGTAAGTCAAACCTTCTCCTTTCAGCCATGGAGAGCCAGAGGCAGGAGCACAGCATGAGATATCATTGCTTGTCAAAGCAAACAGCAAACACTCCCATGTGACTCATGGCCTTTAAAGGGAACTGGAAGCAGCCTTCTGATCACTACTATATTAGTTTCCCATTGCTGCTATAACAAATTATAACAATACAAATGTATTATCTTACAGATCTAGAGGTCAAAAGTCCAAAACATGTTGTAAGGGCTGCAATCAAGGTGGAGCTGCATTCCTTCAAGAAGCTCTGGGAAAGAATCCATTTCCTTGCCTTTTCCAGTCTCTAGAGACACCCTGCATCTTTGGCTTGTGGTCCCTGTCGCTCATCACTTGAAAGTCTGTTTCTGTCATCATATCTCCTCTCTGATGTGATCCTTTTATCTCTCTCTTATAAGGACTGTTGTGACTACATTGCCCTCCCCACCAAATAATCCAGGATAATCTTTCCATCTCAAGATTCTTAATTTAATCACATCTGTAAAATCCCTTTTACCAGGGAAGGTAACATATTCAGAGGTCTTCAGGATTAGGGAGTGGACATCTCTGGGAGCTGTTATTCAGCCTATCACAACTATGCAGTGAAGTTCATTCCCTTTGCTAAAGGCTATTTTTTCCCCAGTGGTAAAGCCATAACCCTCTACAGATACAAAATAAAATCAACACGTCAAAGATTTTATTTAACACACCAATTAATTAAGGAACTGGTAAAATGACACAATTGTTTCAAAGGTTAATTAAAAACCCACATACATACATTGGCCATCAGGAATGCTGAAATGAATTTATAGATGGATATAAAATTGGTCCATATCTATAGGACAAAACTTGAGTACATCTCCACATAATTTGCATTTCTATGAAAAAATGGTTTCTATTACATTCTATCAATATCCTACAACTTACAGAGCTGTGGTTTCATTTGAAAGACAATGGTAACCCAAGGGGCTATCCTAGGAACCCAATAACCTTTGTTGCCCATTTCAGCCTTTCACAATGTTTCCTGACACCTCTTACAATTGAAAAATTCCCTTTGATCATCAAAGAAACACTAGGCAACTCCAAAGTCTTGTAACAAACACAGTCAGGCATCAGCACTTCCAGCTTCCTGACTCTAGTTCTTCTAAAGTCTTTCCTCCCTTCTTAATGCCTCAAGTTCTCTCTGCCCTTATATCACTAGACCAACGACATCATTGATATGCATTTACAATGATCGGGTGCTTAAGATGCATATACATGCATACCCTGTTTTATTGCATTTAAGTTTTATTGCACTTTGCAAATATTGTATTCTTTACAAATTGAAGGTTTGTGGCAACCTTGCATTGAGCCAGTCTGTCGTCACCATTTTTCCAACAGCATTTGCTCACTTCATGTGTCTGTGTAACATTTTGGCAATTCTCACAATAGTTCATGCTTTTTCATTATTATTATATTTGTGATCCTTGATATTACTTCAAAAAGATTCCAACTTGCTGAAGGCCCAGGTGATGGTTAGCATTTTTTGGCAATAAAGTTTTTTTGTTGTTGAGGTATAGTTGATTTGCAATGTTATATAAGTTTTAGGTATACAGTATAGTGATTTACAATTTTTAAAGGTTATATTCTGTTTATAGTTATTATAAAATATTGGCTATATTCCCTGTGTTGTCCTTGTAGCTTATTTATTTAATACATAGTAGATTGTACCTCCTGATTCCCTACCCCTATCTTGCTCCCCCCCCAACCCTTTCCCCACTGAGCCACCAGTTTGTTCTCTATATCTGTAAGCCTGTTTCTCTTTTGTTATATTCACTAGTTTGTTTTATTTTTTTAGATTCCACATATACATGATATCATACAGTATTTGTTTTTCTCTGACTTATTTCACTTAGTATAATACCCTCCAAGTGTTGTTGCAAATGGCAAACTTTCATTCTTTTTTATGACTGAGTAGTATTCCATTGTGTGTGTGTGTGTGTGTGTGTGTGTGTGTGTGTGTGTGTGTGTATACACACACACACACCACATCTTCTTTATCCATTCATCTGGTGATGGACGCTTAGGTTGTTTCCAAATCTTGGCAATTGTAAATAATGCTGCTATGAACACTGGGGTTCAGATATCTTTTCAAATTAGTGTTTTTTGGGTAAATACCCAGCAGTGAAATTGCTGGATAATACAGAAGTCCTATTTTTAGCTTTTTGAGAAACCTCCATATCGTTTTCCACAGTGGCTGCACACATTTACCTTCCCATCAATGAATGGTGTATGAGGGTTCCCCTTTCTCTATATCCTCACCAACATTTCTTATTTCTGGTCTTTTTGACGATAGCCATTCTGACAGGTGTGAGGTGATATCTCATTGTAGTTTAATTTGCATTTCTCTGATAATTAATGATGTTGGGCATCTTTTCATGTACTTGGCCGTCTGTATGTCTTCTTTAGAAAAATGTCTATTTAGTTCTTCTGCCCATTTTTAAATTGGGTTGTTTGTTTTTTTGATGTTGACAGGTATGAGCTGTTTATATATTTTGGATCTTAACCCCTTATCAGTCATATCATTTATTTTCTCCCATTCTGTAGGTTGTCGTTTTGTTTTGTTGATGGTTTCCTTTGAGCAATAAAGTGTTTTTAAATTAATGATTGTAAGTTGTTTTCTTAGATGTGATGCTATTTTACACTTAATAGACTACAGTATCATATAAACATAACCTTTACATGCACTGGAAAACCAAAAAATTCGTGTGACTCACTTTATTTCATTATTTGCTTTATTGTAGTGGTCTGGAACTGAACCCACAATATCTCGGAGGTCTGCCTGTGCTCCTCAGTGAGTATTACACAAACAGGAATCAAAGTATTGTTAACTGAATGCAATAAAGTTGAAAGTGTAGGCAGCAGTTTTCATCCTGGTAAGAGGAACCTGGGGAAGTTTATAAAAAATGCCAAGGCTGGGATACAACCTTAAACCATTTGAATTAGCATTTCTGGGGATGGGGCTCAAGCATTGATAGTCTAAAAAATCCCCTCAGTTGATTCTCATATGAATTCTTATGTGAATCACTGATGTGGAGCTTTGCTACTCAAAGTGTGGCCTGGAGACAAGAGCATAAGCAACACCTCGAGCTCAGTAGATGTGTGGAGCACCAAGACTTGATAAATCAAATCCTGAAGATTAACACAATCTTAAGTGCTTTGCGTGTACATTAACATTTAAGGAGCACTGGTGTGGAGCAGTGATTCTCAAATTTTGCCAAGCATCAGGATCACGCAGGTGGCTTGTTATAAATTGCTGAATTCCTGATTTGGTAGGTCTCAGTAGGGTCCAAGAATTTTACTTCTTACAAGATCCCAGAGAATCACACTTTGAGAACCACTTATATAGAGCATTGGAGAGCGTAAGGAAATTCTAAGGAAGCATCATTTCTTTCAGGCAAACCACACCATCCTATAGGCTTACCTATTCCACTGAGCTGATTGGTCCTCCAAGCAAATAAATAGACTCACATACCCTAAACTCTTCAGGGCAACCCTAAAAATAGTTACAAAGCCAGACAAGGGAATCATCTTGAGAGCAAGAATGTGCAGAATTCACCTTGGGCAGAATCAAATCACCTTCCCCTCTAAAGTCGCTCAGGAGCCCCTCACTATTAGGAAAGCTTTCTTGGGAAGAGAAAGCCAGTGTCTTCTTTCTCCTGAGACTGGAGAGTGGGAATGAAGCCTGCTTGTATGTGGAATTACCTTAGCCTTTAAAAAATTTCCCTGTCTCTCTCTCTCTCCCTCTTTCTCTCTCCCCTTTCTCCTCCCATCCACCTCCTTGTCTCTTTCTCCTCTCTTTTTCTTTTTTTGTCCATCAGAGAGATTCATCAGATGAATCAGGATGGCTTGCAATTAGCTGACACCTGTCATCCCGAGGCAATTTCTTTTCCCGAGGCAATTTCTTTTAACGGTTTACTGATCCATACCCCCTCACTGGGATAACAGCAGGGGAGATTCCAATTGACTTCATTTTATGGATGTGACATCTGAGGCTAAGTTATCTACCCAAAGTTTCTTAGCAAGTTGGTGCTAAGACCTGGTCACTACCCACAAATACCCCTAGGGCTTTCCAACAAATAAGCCATACATTCAGGCTTGCTTGCTCCTCTGTCCTCCTGGAAGAAGATGCTACTGAAGTGAATGGAAGTGGGCAAGCCTCGAGTGTGACTCACAGGAGGGGTGAGGAAGCATGAGTCTCTGCGTCCTCCCAGGCCGAGCCACAGCTGCACCTGGGGTCATCCAGCAGCCTTGTGGAAGGGGCTGTGGTGAATGCTAAGGCCCAGGGAGAAGTGAGTGGGGAATCCCAGGGCCTGAGCACCCGAGGGTGTACTCAGCCCTAGGCCTGCTTTACCGAGAGCCTGGTAAGAGGTGGGAAGTAGCCCAGATTTCACTGCCGTCACTCTTGTGTGTTTCCTTCATCCCTTCCTGGTTTCTCGGAGAGCTGACCTAGCACCACCTTCTCAGAATGGTTAGGAGGATCAAGACTTTTCTCAGCTGCACAGGAGAGATAACTGGACCTGGCTCTCCTTTTCTCCCCCGCACCCCTGCCCTTTCATTGTGTCTACATCCATTCTCCCATATCCTGACTGCTTCCCCAGATCCTCCCCTTACGGTGACCTCTATTGCCCCCTTGGCCTGATCTGGCCTTTTTGTAAGTGTGACCAGAACAACTTTTGATACGTGCTCCACTTCTGACTGAAGGAACCCGCTTCCTCCATGGTGAGTCTTTACTACTCCATAGAGATGTCTTGTTTCTGTGATTGTTTCTTTCTGATGGCTAACATTTATTGGGAGTTTTCTGCATGCCAGGCACTGAGCTAAGTTCCTTACGTAGATGTTTCCCCTCATTTAATTCTCCCAACATCGTACGAAACAAATATTATTCTTGTACCCATTTTGTAGATGAAGAAACTGAGTCACAGAGAGGTTAAGTGAAAGTTTGTAGTATATGTGTTACGTGAAGGCCATAGCTAATTCCCATTGAGGAGATCCCAAGGGTAGGTTACTCCCAAACCCGTGATATAGTCAATTCCAAAACTGCGAGCTTCAGGTACAGGGATGGCAAAAGAAGAATTATTCTGAATTATCTCTTAGCAAGGTGAGTAGGTCATGGGTGAGGCTGAGCAATGTGTGAAGAAAGAGTGCAAGACATAGAGCTACAATCCTGACCATGGTTAACCCCAGGTGCCTCTCATTATCCTTCGCCCTTCATCTCTTAGCCTATAAAATGCAATGGTTGAGCTATATTACTTCCAAGAACATTTCCAACCATGAGAGCCTATAATTATACAAAAGCAATGTGTTTTAGAAAACAGAAGTCCCATGGGACCCTAGACATCTGCTCCCTGTCTGTGTTTGTAAACACGGAGCCAAGCCTTCCCGTTGGACAAGTGGACCCATGGGGGATGTGATCTGGGGTAGCCAAGAGGCTTTGGCTGGACCTTCCCAGTCATGATGGGAGAACTCAACTGCAGGAAGGAAAATTTTAGCTGAAATGGTTTGCTCACACACATATGCCCAAATAAATTTCTGTTTTATTGTCTTGCAGACAGGGATTGCTTAAAGCTCATATTTCCATGCTCCTTCTCTCTTTGTTGTGGTCTGTGTTGGGATAACATGTTCTACCTCTGAAGCCTTGAGAGCTGCCCTCTAACCAGGGATTTCTAAATTGTGGGCCTGACTCAGTGGCCAAGTGCTATTTCCTGCATTCTGGAACCAGGGATCTTCTGGAAATGGAGGTGGTACTGGAAAGAAGCTATGATGGGGAGAATATGGAAGGAGAAGTCATGGAAGGCATGGGGGTTACTTCTCTACCCAAAACTTTACTCCAAAGAGTCAGGAAG
Organism: Kogia breviceps; assembly: GCF_026419965.1. Taxonomy (NCBI): domain Eukaryota; kingdom Metazoa; phylum Chordata; class Mammalia; order Artiodactyla; family Physeteridae; genus Kogia; species Kogia breviceps. The sequence goes on along the minus strand of NC_081313.1, from coordinate 54,269,878 downwards.
CTCTTGACTCTTGTGAGAATGACATGCCACTAATATAACTGTGAGCTGAGACCAAGCATCTAGAGTCAGGATCTTCCCATCATAACTTCAAAGCCCTCTTTGGGGAGAAACAAAGATGGTCAGAGGAAGATTGAGGCTTATAAAGGGAGGAGGAAAAGAAATTAAGTTTGGAGAGGCCATGTGCATTTCCTCATGTACCTCACCCAGCACAGGTACCAAGACTCCTGAGCTTGGGAAGCCCATGGCAGTAAGGTGACTCTCTTTGATCCCAGTGAGAGGTTGGAGATCTAAGCTGGTGTCAACTTGATTACAACTCAGGCTAGTAGTTCTGCTATGATCCATTACTCTGGGACAGGGAATGAAATGAGTACTCTGTTGTCACTTTCCTGAAACCCCACTGGTATAGCAGAAGGCTGAGGTAGAAAATATCCCACACTAGAAATCGGACAATCAGAGTCCTTGGCCAGGCGCCAGCGTGTACTAGCAATGTGAGACTGGACACACTGCTCCATCTTGCTGAGCCTGTGCCCTCTCATCTGTGAAATGGAGATTGTTATACCTTTTCTTCCTTCTCTTATATAGGGTGGTTACGTGAATCAAATAAGAGTTAAATACTGAGAGAATGAATACATTAGTCTTAAAATTAGTGGCTTCCAAAACCAATAAACACTTATTATGTCACACAGTTGCAGTAGGTCAGAAATTTGGGGGCAGTGCAGCAGAGTGGCTCAGGTTTGAGGATGCCCATGAAGTTGCAGTCAAAATAGCTGCCAGGACTGCATCATCTGAAGGTGTGACTGGGGCTTGAGGCTCTGTTTCTCAGATGATACATTCACATGGCTGGCAAGTTGATGTTGACTTTTGGCAGGAGGCCTTTAGTTCTTTACCACGTGGACCTCTTGGGAGGACTGCTTGAGTGTTCTCATGACATCCAGCAGGCTTCCCTCAGCACAGGCTTTCTCTTGGTTATATAGGTCAGCTCTATTCCATGTGGAAGGGACTACATAGAAACACGAATACCAGGGGTCAAGACTCACTGGAGCCATCCTAGAAGCCATTTGATAAGCTGGATACTGCAGATGTCATCAGATGTATTGTTCTATCTGAGAATATTGCTGTAAGTTGGGACTACTTCTAGCTTAAGTGATGACCTTGGCTAAAATTCAGGCTTCCTCTCAGCCCAGCACCTCCTTCTGTTCTCTGAACTTTAGACTCCAAAATGCACTTTCTCTTCCCAAAGACCATTTGGGAGAGCAGGCTGGGTAGGGAGGTAGTGCAGATGATCGGAAAGAGAAGGCAAGGAAGTGTCATGGATACATAAAAAGAGCAGTGAATAAGGGTGGGTTGAGAGGCTCAGAAAAGCTTCAGGAACACTGAGCCTTGTCTTGCTCGGCTCCTGTTGTACCTGTTGCAGGACAGAAGAGTAACAGAGTCAACTTTAACCAATAGTTTCACATTTCCACCCCAGCAGAACTTTCATCCATCCTGCCAACAAAAAGCAAACATAAGCTTGACTTCCTGTGCTGTTTCCTGCTCAGCCTCTGTAAGGGGGTTGGCCTGCACAGATATGGTCAGAAAAGGGGCCAAAACAGAAAGCATTAGGTTCAGCTACCTCCCTTCTGCTCTGAGCACTGCATTTCTTTTTTTTTACAACGATGAAATACAATCAAATCTTCACAGAATTGCTCAAAGGTTTTCTTTCTTTTTTGCATCTTGATCTAGATTCTATGAAATTTAAAAAAGAATACTCCTTGTATTTCTAGGTATGCATTTTATACTTAATAAATTCAATTTTACAGGGATTTATATAATACCAACAGTGTGCCCCAGAACTTTGCAAGATAATGGTGAGAGTGGGGAGGGGACACAGTGAAAAAAAGAACTAATTTTAAAAACTCTGCCCTCAAGCATCTTATGGTCCTTTTGGGGTGACAAAGCATTAAAGAAAAAGAGCTGAAAGCAACTACAAAGCCACAGTGGCAGACACCATTGACTGGCTCACCCAGCAGCCATTTCAGTACCTTCTCCTTGTCCCCCTTGCACAGTAGATGGAGAAGTGAGGTACTTACTTTCCTGGACTTGCTTTCCTGGAAGCTAGGAGTGGCCACATAGCCCAGTCCTGGCCAAAGAGGCATCAGGTCTGCTGGAGGCATTTGGGAACATTTTCTTTCCTTATAAAAAAGACAGGTGTGAGGAGAGGTCTCATTAGCACTGCCCCTTCATCTCCTTCTTGCCTTGAATGTGAATGTGATGGCTAGAGTAGGGCAGTTATCTTGTGACCATGAAGCAACAAACATGAGGCCAGAAAACCCATATGCAGAGCAAAGCATGAAGGGAAACTTGGTCATGGATGGCTCTGTTGTCTTTCCAAACTTCCACCAACTCCCTACCCCCAGACTTCTAGTAATATTCATTAAAGCTACTTGTGGGTGGCTTTTCTCTTGTTTTCAGAGTCTTTCTAAGTGATGTGAAAGAGAGAAGTCCAAATGAGAGTGTTAGAAAGTAAATGCACCGAAAGATCAGTGAGAGGTGAATTCATTGAGAGCTGGGAGGTAAGTGAGGGCTGGTTGGAGGAATCAGGATCACTGGGGCATGCTTGGATAGATGGAATGTAGCAGATGAAAGGAAGAATGGCATTCTACAGGGGATGCACCAAGAATCTCCATTTGTGGTTGTCACTGAATCTGTATCTCTAAAGCCAAGATTGTGTTGGTCCCTGTTCCCTAAGATGTGACAAGGCTAGGGATATCTTGTGTCATTGGAGGCAGTACAGTGTGTGTGTCTAAGCAAGGGTTCTGGCATTAGGCAGACCTGGGTTTGATCCCCAGCTCCACCTCAAATTAGCTGCATGACTCAGCACTTTACATAACTTTGTTCGGCTTCCTCATCTGTACACTCAGAGCAGTAAAAATTAACCAGATAATGTATGTAAAGCACATAGATAGTACTCAGTACATAGTAAACACTCAATAACATGAGTGATAGTTATTATTATCATTATTACTGTGATCAGATATTATTTGGTACATCTTTACAAGCCACCATAGGGATGCTTGCTTAACCCCCTAGAACCCAATTGTTCCATCTATCATATGGGAATGTCATTTCTCAAAGGTGTTTTAAATGTTAATGAAGGTCCTTATGAAATCATTTTTCTTTGAAGCAAATTTGCCTTGAGTATATAAATAACATATTGCATTTTATTATTTTTAAGCCCTTTAAATAGACTTTTATGCTAAAATTCACCATGTGATTTTTTTCCCCAGAAGAAGGTACAAGAAATATGTAAGGCAAGAAGATCAAAACTTTCAACAGTGTCCTTTAGATTTTGTGATGGTTTCAGAGTTGCCATAGTCTGGAGTAAACTGGCTGAGACTAATAATTGACTTTAATAAAACTGAAACATTGGGCTTCCCTGGTGGCGCAGTGGTTGAGAGTCCGCCTGCCGATGCAGGGGACACGGGTTCGTGCCCCGGTCCGGGAGGATCCCACATGCCGTGGAGCAGCTGGGCCCGTGAGCCATGGCCACTGAGCCTGTGCGTCCGGAGCCTGCGCTCCGCAATGGGAGAGGCCACAACAGTGAGAGCCCCGTGTACAGAAAAAAAAAAAAATCTGAAACATCTACAAAAGATACCTGAAGTAACTGCTAAATCAAACTGCTGATATATTATTTCTTGACTTATTTTAAATTTTAAATGGAACATTAAGCAATTCAGAAGGATAAACTTCAGTTTTAAAGATTTTTCTCCAGCTTTATTGAGATATAATCGACACGTTGTATAAATTTAAGGTGTACAACGTGATAGTTTGATGTATGTATAGCAAAACCATTACCACAATTAGGTTAGTTAACATACCCATTACCTCACACACTTACCTATTTTTTTCCCCTTGTGGTAAGAACTTGTAAGATCTACTTTCTTAGTATACAATATGGTATCGTTAACTATAGTCACCATGCTGTACATCATATCCCCAGAACTTACTCATCTTATAATTGGGAATTTGTACCCTTTGACCACCTTCACCCATTTCCCCCAACTGCTCATCCCTGGAAACTTCCAATCTGCTTTCCATTTATATGAGTTTGGGTAGATTCCACATATAAGTGATATCAGATTATATAACTTTTTAATTGCTGATGGTTTCCTTCTGATCTATACTATACTTTTATTCAACAAATTATTGTTCATTCAGATGAATTACAATATTTACCATTAAAAGGAATACATCAATAAGCATCCTTACTCATATAAAAATACACACTTGTTCAGTTATCCATTCCCTCCCCCAACTCTCAGGATTATTGGAACAATTTCAACTTTTACATCCATATTGTTCTTTTTCATCTTAATTTACCTTTACATTACATATGTTCCTTATTCAATAATTATTTTGTCATTTTCATTATTTTTCATAGATGTGTTAACAATTTGAATAATAGTGTTTTTATTGCTGTCACTGTTGTCCACCATTTTTTAAAGACAATTTTCCATGTAGTGTTCTTTCTCTTGATTTTCTTTTCATTTGGCTAGAGGGTTTTTTGAGTAAATTTTTTTCAGAAAAGATAAACAGTGGTCACTCTTGGGCATTATTTGTCTTGAATTTCTCTTGCCTTCAAACATGAACAATCATTTGGTGGTCATATGGCTATTATGTCACAATCCTTTTTCCTCAAACAATGTAGATATTCTTCCACTGTTTTCTGTCATTAAGTGGTAGAAACAAAGTCATTATTAACCTTATTTTAAAAAATATTAGCATAGTCTGTCGTTTTTATTTGGCTACTTGTAAAATTTTTTTTTTCTTCTCTTGAGTCTTATAAAGAATTACCAGCAGTTTGAGGCTCTTAATTATTTTATGCTACTCAGTGGGTCCTTTATATGTGTAGGCTCAATCCTTATTCAACTCAAGGAAATTTCCTTCTAGCAATTCTTTCAATAGTACTTCTCTGCCTGCCCTGCTCTCCTGAAATTCCTAGTTCAGTTGACCCTTGAACAAGGTGGGGGTTAGGAGTGCCAACCCTCCATGCAGTGGAAAATCCTCATATAACCTATAGTCAGCCCTCTATATAGGTGATTCTTCCAGTATGCATGATTCCACATCCTCGAATTCAACCAACCATGGTGTGTGTAGTACTGTAGTATTTACTATTGAAAAAAAATCCACTTATAAGTGAACCCACACAGTTCAAACCCATGCTGTTCAAGGCTCAACTGTATAAATGTATTAGATCTCCTCAGTCTATTCACTAGGTCTTCTCTCTTTTCACTTACCTTGGTCATCTCTTTTCTCTCTTTCTCTGTATTCTGAGAGGATACCTTGAATTATTCCTCTAATTCACTAGTATAAGCTTCTGTTGCATCCAATGTGTTTTCTACTGACAGCCCTCCATTTTATACTTTGCTAATAGTGTTTTTCGTCTGATAGCAGTTAGGCCTGATCTCAAATTATTTCCTTTTCACATAATGCAATGTTTTATCAAATTTCACTGAGAAAATAATTTGATTTTTTTGTTTTGTTTCCTACAGTCAATTTGTTTTACATGGAAGATGTTGGCTCTAACCCTCTGGAAATATCCCCTTTGTTTTAATTACTAAAACTTTTTATGGGCCCAGAGATTGGCTGTGAAATTTCTGCAGCAGGAAGACTGGGGTGGCTTATCACTGAGAACACATATGGATTCTGCCTGAAATTGTGGGGGATAGAGGGAGTTACCTACATGTTTTTGAACATTTTAAAGCTTTTAATAAAATAAATAATTATAAAAATTTTAATAATCTAAAAATTTCTATTTTTCTAGACTAGGGGATCATTGTTTTGTGATGAAATAAGGCAGAACTCCTGAATAAAAATAGTCATTGCTCCAATTTGTTTTCCATGTTATTGTAAACGTATTGTATTGTAGCCCTAAATTAGCCAGGACACAGTTCAGTCTACCTAACTGATACTGTTAGGAACCTGCTATGGGGATCCTTCTGCTTTTCTTAGCAACCGTCCTTCCAAGCAGAAGCTGAACCTGAGGTCCACAGCCAATTGGTATATGTAGGCACCTGATGCATTGCCCAAAGTGCCCTTAAATTTAAGATCAGTCCCTTCCTACTGCCAGGGGTATGCTGGAGCTGACACAAAAATCCACTGGCTATGTTTTCTGGTATTTTATAACTTGGTTGTTATACACAGCTATTATTAAAAAGTAAATGATACTAACTGAAAATCATATAAATTATAATTACAGGTATCATTAAAAGTTAAATCATATAAACTTACAATCAAATATACATTCAAAACATCACTTCCTAATCATTTTACAACATTTTATTATCTGTGCTCTTGAGGGTATTTTTCATCTATTGTATTTTTCATCCATATGGTGGCAATGCTATGTATCAGTGTGCTCCTCTGTATCACATCCCAACTCCACATTCAGTGACATAAGGGAGAGCTGATGGTTGACCATTTTCTACTACACGCCTGCTGGTCCACCCTTACCTCTAGCATCAATTTCTCTGAACTAAGGGGAGAGGGAGGTGTGCTGTGGAGTTCTGCTGAAGATTTACAGCTCCTTACTTCCCAGAGATGCCTGTCCTTCTAATGCCTTTAATCATAGGCTGATCAGAACTTCCTTCCATCTTGTCCTGTGCTCACAAATGTTTGCAGAAATTTTTAAAAAGTTCTTTGTGTTGATGAAAACTCCTTCCCTCAGGAAAAGTCCAGAAAACTTGGACTCGCAAAGATTCACGGGTGTTATTTTAGCTGAAATGTATCATTGAAATTGATTGTTGAGAGATGAAGTTAAAAAGAAAATGAACAGTAATAATGAACTGAATTAGTATATCCTGTGAGAGAATGATGAACAGGATGTAGTGCTACATGAAGTTGGGCTCCAGACAAGATCAAGCTGATGTGCAGATAAGAGATGGTAGCGTCTGGTTCCCTACACCTTTGAGATCTGGCACTGCCAGAGATGTCATAAGGACTTCTTGAAAAGTTGCATTAGCTTTCATCTTGCATTAACTTTTATTATCCATGTGCCAAAATGAACATTAAGTGGCAAGAGAGCTTTACCACTGAGCTTCTGGCCTGGAACAGTCTAGCATATAAGTTATGGTCTGCAAGTTTGTTGGCCTTTCCTCTGAAGAACTTGCAGATCAGCTTTATCAGGCATGCTGAAGCGCGTGCAGCCCATGGAAGGCTAGGAAATGGACACGTTGCACCATGGCTTTAGAGCTAAGCCACAGAACCCCCTTTTGAGAACAATATTTAGCTTCTGCCACCGGGTGAATAAGAAAGTACTATACAGGGAATATCTATGAAACAGTTTTTTAACATCAAGAACATTGTGTAAGAGGCACTATCATTTACAAAGTCCACTCTGACAGATTCCTCTCAAGTATCAGGGCAAGGGAAATGTTTATCTCACAGTGAACTAACAAGTTCCTCCTATTGGAGAGTTAGGTTTATGAAACCATTGTGTGGTCCTTTTTTTGCCTGACTAATAGGAAGCCCCATTTTCCTTCAATTATTGGAAATTTCCTTAGACTTAATTTTATTTTCAATAACTTCTCCCTTCCCCTTGCCCTTCACTACTTGTTTTGTATCTATTTTATGCTGGTCCTTTTTTTATTTTCCTGTTGTCATACTCGTAATTAATAAAATGTTATACAATATTTTTATCAGAATAAATACCTAAATAGAACAGTCAACCATATGTGGATCAGTGACTTTAGTGTGTTAGGTTATGAGTAATCCAATGCTGTGTACCAATGATCCAGTATAACTATGAAATACTTTCTGAAGTTGGTAAAGGTATAAATATTTTAGAAGTTAAGTAAATACATTTCGAGTGGTCTACCAGATGTTCAGTCCTATGCTAAAAACTACAGAAAATCAAAAGTTATAAATATAGTTTCTTGAGAACCTAATCTTATTGGATAGGGAAATCTTTCCAACAACCATAACTACTGCTTCCATTTATTAGATGCAGCCATGTTACAGGTGCATTCTGTATATTATCTTATTTAATCCTCACCCCCTCCACACCAATTCAGTGGGTCAGGTTTCCCATTAAATTGCTACCCAGCTGATTCTAACCTGCAGCCTGGGCTGAGAATTCCTAATTCAGAATAAAAGGAATAGGTGCGACTGCTGGCAGTTCACATCCAATGCCAAGGCAGAGCCAAATGACACCCTGGCATCTGGCCATGCATGGGAGGACAGCAGACTGCCTGGAGCAGAGGGTGTGATGTCAGCTGTTGAAACCACCTGCAACACAGGAACCACAGACGCAGACGTTCAATTCTGGAGAACTTGCAATGGAGGTAATGCCTATGACAGTACTTAAAAAAAAAAGAAAAAAAGTGAAAATAAACTACGTCTGAAAAGTGATTGTACTGAAGAGATGCAGTGGCCTAGCCTTGACAGTAGTAACTCTCACGAAGGCTGCGGAGGACAGTTATCAGAGTAATGTTTCTTTTCCTCCAAATTCACATGCTGAAGGCCTATCCCCCAGTGTGATGGTATTTGGAGGTGAGGCCTTTGGGAGGCAATTAAGGTTAGATGAAGTAATGAGTGTGGGACCCTCATGATGGGATTAATGCCCTTCTAAGAAGACACACCTGACTGCCTGCCCCCGCCCGCATGCGCGCATGCGCTGCACGCACGCACAGAGGGCACGTGAGCAGACAGGTGCAGCCTATATGCCAAAAGAAGACGACTTAGAGTGAAGCCTGCCTTACCAGCGCCTCGCTCCTCGACTTCCCAGCCTCTAGAAAGGTGAGAAATACGTTTCTGTTTTTCCTTGTCTATAAGCTATGGTATTTTTGTGATGGTAGTCCAAGCTAAGACAGGGAGCAGCCAGGAAGAAGGTTGGTTTTTGTAAACTAGGTAACATTTTAAGATATCTCCTCTCTGAAGCTTTACCTAACTCGTTCTCCCTCTGGCCTCCTGAGGCTTACTGTTCATTCCTCTCTGCTATATCTCTTATCACGATAGATGGCGGTTGTTTAAGAGTTTGCCTTGCCCAGCAGACTGAGGTCTTTGAAGGCAGCCACCTGTCTTTATCATTGGACTGCCGGAGGGACGCGTAATATCGCGTACCTAATAGGTGCTTAATAAGCCTTCGTCGAATGTATCAATAAGCCATTATAGACATCTCATCCTCACTGGTCTGGGGGAAACAGAGCGTCAGCTCTGTCAAGGAAACTAAGTCCCAGGTCATGTGGCACAGGGCCTCTCTTAAGATGACAGTAAACTATGAATTAAACTGACCAGCACGTTTTCTCCATTGTGGTGAAGTTATCCATATTTTTTGGTTTGTGAGGGCTTGGATTATAAATCATTGAGCTCTGAAATGAGAGCTCCATAAATAAATTGATTCCAGTAGGTTAGTCATAGAACGTATGGTGCATTTCCCAGTCAAAACCATAATTCTAATGTGCAGTCTTGGTGATGAATGGAACTGTGCTGTAACTTTGCTCTTAATGTGATAAATGATGGTGGTTGGAGGTTGACTGTCCTAGTCTTGTCTTACAGACCAAACCTTTACACATGTCAAGCCAGGTACAGCTTTAGAAATTTTTATTTAAGAGAAAGTTAAACCTGGGGTCATGCTTCAGACATCTGTGACTGAGTGCTCCACAGAACAGAGAATTTCTGAATTTCCTTCTGGAAAGTAAATGCAGATAAGCATGTTGGTGGTTACTGGTTTATCCCCTGCCCCTCCCTTTTACTTTCTCCCAAAAGCATCTCAGCAGTTTTCTGTTGAGCTGATTTATGACATCAGTACGAAGCTGGAGGTAGAAAAACTGCTATCTTTTGAGAAGATTATCTGAAGCTTGGGTGGTTAACAGTCAATTATATATCTATTTAAGATAGTACAACAGGATTCTTGCTATTTTTTCTAATTTTATTGAGATATAATTGACATACAGCAGTGTATAAGTTTAGAGTATACAGCATAATAATTTGACTTATATATATTGTGAAATAATTACCACAGTAAGTTAACATCCATCATCTCATATAGATACAAAACGAAAAAGAAAAAAAGGGTTTTTGTGATGACAGTGCTTAGGGTTTACTCTGTTAGAGCATTCATATATACCACATAGTGTTAGCTATAGCCATCATGTTGTACATTACATCCCTCATCCTTACTTACCTTATAACTGGAGGCTTGTACCTTTGACCTCCTTTAATCCCCACCACACCCTTTCTTGTAACCACAAATACGATCTCTTGTTCTACGAGTTTTACTTTTTCTTTTGTTTTTTGTTTATTGTTTGTTTAGCTTCCATATATACATGAACTCATACAGGGTTTATCTCTCTCTGACTTATTTCACTTAGCATCATGCCCTCAAAGTCCATCAATGTTATGACAGATGGCAGGATTTCCTTCTTTTTTTATGGCTGAATAATATTCCAGTGTGTGTGTGTATGTGTGTACTATGACAGTGGGGTTGCAGATATCTCTTTGACACAGTGTTTTTGTTTCCTCTGGATGTATTCCCAGAAGTACGACTGCTAGACCATATGGTAGTTCTATTTTGAATTTTTTGAGGAACTTCCATACTGCTCTCTGTTGTGGCTGCACCAGTTTTCATTCCCACCGACAATGCACCAGGCTTCCCTTTTCTCTTTATCCTCCCCAGCTTTTGTTATTTCTTACCTTTTTGATAATGGCCATTTTTTCCCCTCTAAATTTATTTATTTATTTCATTTTTGGCTGTGTTGGGTCTTTGTTGCTGCGTGCAGGGTTTCTGTAGTTGCAGTGAGCAGGGGCTACTCCTCATTGTGGTGTGTGGGCTTCTCAGTCCGGTTGCTTCTCTTGTTGTGGAGCATGGGTGCACGGGCTTCAGTAGTTGTGGCTCGCGGTCTCTAGAGTGCAGGCTCAGTAGTTGTGGCGCACTGCGGCATGTGGGATCTTCCCAGACCAGGGCTCGAACCCGTGTCCCCTGAATTGGCAGGCGGATTCTTAACCACTGCACCACCAGGGAAGCTCAGTAATGGCCATTCTTTTTACCCCCAGTTTTATCAAAATGTAACAGACATACCTCACTGTATAAGTTTAAAGTGTACAGCATAATGGCCTGACTTACATATAATGTGAAACGATTACTGCAATAAGTTTAGTTAGTATCCATCATCACATATAGATAAAATAAAAAGGAAATGAAAAAAAAATTTTTCCCAGGTGATGAGAACTCTTGGGATTTATGCTCTTTCATACGTATCTTACAGCGGTGTTAACTATAGTCATCATGTTGTACATTAATCATCTTATTCATCTATTACTGGAAGTTTGTACATTTTGACCACCTTCCTCTAATTCTGCCTCCCCCTACCCTTCACCTCTGGTAACCACAAATCTGATCTTTTTCTGTGAGTTTGTTTTTTTCTTTTTTTTACTATTAGATTCCACATATACGTGAGATCATACAGGATTTGTCTCTCTCTGTCTGACTTGCTTCACTTAGTATAATGCCCTCCAGGTCCATCCCTGTTTTCACAAATGCCAGGATTTCCTTTTTTTTTTTTAATGGATGAAAATATTCCATTGTGTGTGTGTGTCTGTGTGTGCAACTTCTTTATGCATTCATCTGTCAATGCCATCAATGGACACAGGTGGTTTCTCTGTCTTGGCTATTGTGAATAATGCTGCTATGACGTGTGGGTGCAGATATCTTTTTGAGTTTGTGTTTTCATTTAGTTTGGATATATTCCCAGAACTGGAATTGCTGGATCATATGGTAGTTCTAGTTTTAATTTTTTGAGGATCCTACATCCTGTTTTCCATAGTGGCTGCACCAGTTTATAATCCCACCAACAGTGCATGTTCTTGACAGCATTTGTTCTCACTTTTCTTTCTGAGGATGGCTGTTCTAATAGGTACGAAGTGATATCTCATTTGTGTTTTACAAATTTCCTATGGAAGTATAGTTGATTTACAATGCTGTGTTAGTTTCAGGTATACAGCAGAGTGATTCAATTATACATACATATATATCCATTTTTTCAGATTCTTTTCCCTTAAGTTATTAAAAAATATTGAGTAGAGTTCCCTGAGCTGTATGGTAAGTCCTTGTTGGTTATCTATTTTATATATAGTAGTGTGTATGTGTTAATCCCAAACTCCTAATTTAGCCGCCCCCTCCTTTCCTCTTTGGTAGCAATAAGTTTTGTTTTCTATGTCTGTGGGTCTATTTCTGTTTTGTAGATAAGTTCATTTGTATAATTTTTTAGATTCCACATATAAGCAATATCATATATTTGTCTTTTCCTGTCTGGCTTACTTCACTTAGTATGGTAATCAGTAGGTCCATCCATGTTGCTACAAATGGCATTATTTCATTTTTTTTAATAGCTGAAAATATTTCATAGTGTATATGTACCAAATCTTCTTTATCCATTCCTCTGTTGATGACATCTAGGTTGCTTCCATGTTTTGGCTATTGTAAATAGTGCTGCAATGAACATTGGGGTGCATGTATCCTTTCGAACCCTGGTTTTCTCCAGATATATGCCCAGGAGTGGGATTGCAGGATCATATGGTAGCTCTATTTTTACTTTTTAAGGAAGCTCCATACTGTTCTTCACAATGGTTGTACCAATTTACATTCCCACCAACATTGTAGGAGGGTTCTCTTTTCTCCACAGCCTCTGCAGCATTTATTGTTTGTAGACTTTGTGTGTGTGTGTGTGTGTGGGGGGGGGGGGGGGCGGTACGCGGGCCTCTCACTGCCGCGGCCTCTCCTGTCGCAGAGCACAGGCCCCGGACGCGCAGGCCCAGCGGCCACGGCCCACGGGCCCAGCCGCTCCACGGCATGCGGGATCCCCCCGGACCGGGGCACGAACCCGTGTCCCCTGCATCGGCAGGCGGACCCTCAACCACTGCGCCACCAGGGAAGCCCCTGTTTGTAGACTTTTTGATGATGGCCGTCCTGACTGGTGTGAAGTGATACCTCATTGTAGATTTGATTTGCATTTCTCTAATAATTAGTGATGTTGAGCATATTTTCATATGCTTTTTGGCCATCTGTATGTGTTCCTTGCAGAAATGTCTATATAGATCTTTTGCCCATATTTTGTTTGGGTTGTTTGTCTCTGACATTGAGCTGCATGAGCTATTCGTATATTTTGGAGATTAATCCCTTGTTGGTCACTTCAAAACTATGGACTTACAAAACTATGTGAATAAAAGTGGCGAGAGTGGACATCCTTGTCTTGTTCCTGAACTTAGAGGAAATGCTTTCAGCTTTTCACTGTTGAGCATGATGTTAGCTGTAAGTTTGTCATATATGGTGTTTATTATGTTGAGTTATGTTCCCTCTATGCTCACTTTCTGGAGAGTTCTTATCATAAATGGGTGTTGAATTTTCAAAGATTTTTCTGCATCTATCGAGGTGATCATATGGTTTTTATTCTTCAGTTTGTTAATGTGGTGTATCACACTGATAGATTTGCAGATATTGAAAAATCTTTGCATCCCTTGCTAATATTTTGTTGAGGATTTTTGTATCTATGTTCATCAGTGATATTGGCCTGTACTTTTCTTTTCTTGTGGTATCTTTGTCTGGTTTTGGTACCAGGGTGATGGTGGCCTCATAGAATGAGTGGGAGTGTTCCTTTCTCTGCAATGTTTTGGAATAGTTTCAGAAGGATAGGCGTTGACTCTTTTCTAAATGTTTGATAGAATTTGCTTAGGAAGCCATCTGGTCCTGGATTTTGTTTGTTGGGAGTTTTTAAATCACAGTTTCAATTTTAGTACTTGTGATTGGTCTGTTCATATTTTCTATTTCTTCCTGGTTCAGTCTTGGGAGATTGTACCTGTCTAAGAATTTGTCCATTTCTTCTAGGTTGTCCATTTTATTGGCATATAGTTGCTAGTAGTAGTCTCTTATGATCCTTTGTATTTCTACAGTGTCAGTTGTAACTTCTTTTTCATTTCTAATTTTATTGATTTGACTCCTCTCCCTTTTTTCTTGATGTGTCTGACCAAAGATTTATCAATTTTGCTTATCTTTTCAAAGAAACAGCTTTTAGTTTTATTGATCTTTTAAAATTGTTTTCATCTCTATTTCATTTATTTCTGATCTGATCTTTATGATTTCTTTCCTTCTGCTCACTTTGGGTTTTGTTTGTTCTTCTTTCTCTGATTGCTTTAGGTGTAATGTTAGGTTGTTTATTTGAGATTTTTCTTCTTTCCTGAGGTAAGATTGTACTGCTATAAAATTCCCTCTTAGAACTGCTTGTATTAATTTTCTGTCTGCATGGTCTGTTTATTGATGAAAGTGGGGTGTTAACGTCCCCCACTATTATTGTGTTCCTGTTAATTTCTCCTTTTATGGCTGTTGGTATTTGCCTTATTTATTTATTTATTTTTGTGTGGTACACGGGCCTCTCACTGCTGTGGCCTCTCCCATTGAGGAGCGCAGGCTCTGGATGCGCAGGCTCAGCGGCCATGGCTCACGGGCCCAGCCGCTCTGCGGCATGTGGGATATTCCCGGACCGGGGCACGAACCCATGTCCCCTGCATCGGCAGGCGGATTCTCAACCACTGCGCCACCAGGGAAGCCCTTGCCTTATGTATTGAGGTGCTCTTATGTTGGGTGCATATATATTTACAACTGTCATATCTTCTTCTTGGATTCATCCTTTCATCATTATGTAGTGTCCTTCTTTGTTGCTTCTAACAGTCTCTATTTTAAAGTCTATTATGTCTGATATAAGTATTGCTACTCCAGTTTTCTTTTTTTTTTAAACATCTTTATTGGAGTATAATTGCCTTACAATGGTGTGTTAGTTTCTGCCTTACAACAAAGTGAATCAGTTATACATATACATATGTTCCCATATCTCTTCCCTCTTGCGTCTCCCTCCCTCCCACCCCTCTAGGTGGTCACAAACCACCTAGCTGATCTCCCTGTGCCATGCAGCTGCTTCCCACTAGCTATCCACCCTACGTTTGGTAGTGTATATATGTCCATGCCACTCTCTCACTTCGTCACAGCTTACCCTTCCCTCTCTCCATATTCTCAAGTCCATGTTCTAGTAGGTCTGTGTTTTATTCCCATCCTACCCCTAGTCTCTTCATGACATTTTTTTTCTTAGATTCCATGCATATGTGTTAGCATACGTTATTTGTTTTTCTCCTTCTGACTTACTTCACTCTGTATGACAGACTCCAGGTCTATCCACCTCATTACAAATAACTCAGTTTCATTTCTTTTTATGGCTGAGTAATATTCCATTGTATATATGTGCCACATCTTCTTTATCCATTCATCTGTTGATGGACACTTAGGTTGCTTCCATATCCTCGCTATTGTAAATAGAGCTGCAATGAATATTTTGGTACATGACTCTTTTTGAATTATGGTTTTCTCAGGGTATATGCCCAGTAGTGGGATTTCTGGGTCGTATGGTAGCTCTATTTGTAGTTTTTTAAGGAACCTCCATACTGTTCTCCATAGTGGCTGTATCAATTTACATTCCCACCAACAGTGCAAGAGTGTTCCCTTTTCTCCACACCCTCTCCAGCATTTATTGTTTCTAGAGTTTTTGATGATGGCCAATCTGACCGGTGTGAGGTGATATCTCATTGTAGTTTTGATTTGCATTTCTCTAATGATTAAAGATGTTGAGCATTCTTTCATGTGTTTGTTGTCAATCTGTATATCTTCTTTGGAGAAATGTCTATTTAGTTCTTCTGCACATTTTTGGATTGGGTTGTTTGTTTTTTGTTATTGAGCTGCATGAGTTGCTTTTAAGTTTTGGATATTAATCCTTTGTCAGTTGCTGCATTTGCAAATATTTTCTCCCATTCTGAGGGTTGTCTTTTGGTCTTGTTTATGGTATCTTTTGCTGTGCAAAAGCTTTTAAGTTTCATTAGGTCCCATTTGTTTATTTTTGTTTTTATTTCCATTTCTCTAGGAGATGGGTCAAAAAGGATCTTGCTGTGATTTATGTCATAGAGCGTTCTGCCTATGTTTTCCTCTAAGAGTTTGAGAGTGTCTGGCCTTACATTTAGGTCTTTAATCCATTTTGAGTTTATTTTTGTGTGTGGTGTTAGGGAGTGTTCTAATTTCATACTTTTACAGGTAGCTGTTCAGTTTTCCCAGCACCACTTATTGAAGAGGCTGTCTTTTCTCCACTGTATATCCTTCCCTCCTTTATCAAAGATAAGGTGACCATATGTGTGGGGGTTTATCTCTGGGCTTTCTATCCTGTTCCATTGATCTATATTTCTGTTTTTGTGCCAGGACCATACTGTCTTGATTACTGTAGACTTGTAGTATAGTCTGAAGTCAGGGAGTGTGATACCTCCAGCTCCGTTTTTCTTTCTCAAGATTGCTTTGGCTATTCGGGGTCTTTTGTGTTTCCATTACAAATTGTGAAATTTTTTGTTCTAGTTCTGTAAAAAATGCCAGTGGTAATTTGATAGGGATTGCATTGAATCTGTAGATTGCTTTGGGTAGTAGAGTCATTTTTACAATGTTGATTCTTCCAATCCAAGAACATGGTATATTTATCCACCTATTTGTATCATCTTTAATTTCTTTCATCAGTGTCTTATAGTTTTCTGCATACAAGTCTTTTGTCTCCTTAGGTAGGTTTATTGCTAGATATTTTATTCTTTTTGTTGCAATGATAAATGGGAGTGTTTTCTTAATTTCACTCTCAGATTTTTCATCATTAGCTTATAAGAATGCCAGAGATTTCTGTGCATTAATTTTGTATCCTGCTACTTTACCAAATTCATTGATTAGCTCTAGTAGTTTTCTGGTAGCATCCTTAGGATTCTCTATGTATAGTATCATGTCATCTGCAAACAGTGACAGCTTTACTTCTTCTTTTCCTATTTGGATTCCTTTTATTTCTTTATTTTCTCTGATTGCTGTGGCTAGAACTTCCAAAACTAGGTTGAATAAGAGTGGTGAGAGTGGGCAACCTTGTCTTGTTCCTGATCTTAGTGGAAATGGTTTCAGTTTTTCAGCATTGAGAACGATGCTGGCTGTGGGTTTGTCATATATGGCCTTTATTATGTTGAGGAAGGTTCCCTCTATGCCTACTTTCTGCAGGGTTTTTATCATAAATGGGTGTTGAATTTTGTCAAAAGCTTTCTCTGCATCTATAGAGATGATCATATGGTTTTTCTCCTTCAGTTTGTTGATATGGTGTATCACGTTGATTGATTTGCATATATTGAAGAATCCTTGCATTCCTGGAATAAACCCCACTTGATCATGGTGTATGATACTTTTAATGTGCTGTTGGATTCTGTTTGCTAGTATTTTGTTGAGGATTTTTGCATCTATGTTCATCAGTGATATTGGCCTGTAGTTTTCTTTCTTAGTGACATCTTTGTCTGGTTTTGGTATCAGGGTGATGGTGGCCTCATAGAATGAGTTTGGGAGTGTTCCTCCCTCTGCTATCTTTTGGAAGAGTTTGAGAAGGATAGGTGTTAGCTCTTCTCTAAATGTTTGATAGAATTCGCCTGTGAAGCCATCTGGTCCTGGGCTTTTGTTTGTTGGAAGATTTTTAATCATAGTTTCAATTTCAGTGCTTGTGATTGGTCTGTTCATATTTTCTATTTCTTCCTGGTTCAGTCTCGGCAGCTTGTGCATGTCTAAGAATTTGTCCATTTCTTCCAGGTTGTCCATTTTATTGGCATACAGTTGCTTGTAGTAATCTCTAATAATCTTTTGTATTTCTGCAGTGTCAGTTGTTAAATCTCCTTTTTCATTTCTAATTCTATTGATTTGAGTCTTCTCCCTTTTTTTCTTGATGAGTCTGGCTAATGGTTTATCAATTTCATTTATCTTCTCAAAGAACCAGCTTTTACTTTTATTGATCTTTGCTATTGTTTCCTTCATTTCTTTTTCATTTATTTCTGATCTGATCTTTATGATTTCTTTCCTTCTGCTAAATTTGGGGGTTTTTTGTTCTTCTTTCTCTAATTGCTTTAGGTGCAAAGTTAGGTTGTTTATTCGAGATGTTTCCTGTTTCTTAAGGTAGGATTGTATTGCTATAAACTTCCCTCTTAGAACTGCTTTTGCTGTATCCCATAGGTTTTGGGTCGTTGTGTCTCCATTGCATTTGTTTCTAAGTATTTTTTGATTTCCTCTTTGATTTCTTCAGTGATCATTCGTTATTAAGTAGTGTATTGTTTAGCCTCCATGTGTTTGTATTTTTACAGATCTTTTCCTGTAATTGATATCTAGTCTCAAAGCGTTGTGGTCAGAAAAGATACTTGATACAATTTCAATTTTTAAAAATTTGCCAAGGCTAGATTTGTGACCCAAGATATGATCTATCCTGGAGAATGTTCCATGAGCACTTAAGAAAAATGTGTATTCTATTGTTTTTGGATGGAATGTCCTATAAATGTCAAGTAAGTCCATCTTGTTTAATGTATCATTTAAAGCTTGTGTTTCCTTATTTATTTTCATTTTGGATGATCTGTCCATTGGTGAAAGTGAGGTGTTAAAGTCCCCTACTATGATTGTGTTACTGTCGATTTCCCTTTTTATGGCTGTTAGTATTTGCCTTTTGTATTGAGGTGCTCCTATGTTGGGTGCATAAATATTTACAATTGATATATCTTCTTCATGGATCGATTCCTTGATCATTGTATAGTGTCCTTCTTTGTTTCTTGTAAGAGTCTTTATTTTAAAGTCTGTTTTGTCTGATATGAGAATTGCTACTCCAGCTTTCTTCTGATTTCCATTTGCATGGAATATCTTTTTCTATCCCATCACTTTCAGTGTGTATGTGTTTGTAGATCTGAAGTGGGTCTCTTGTAGACAGCATATATATGGGTCTTGTTTTTGTATCCATTCAGCCAGTCTGTGTCTTTTGGTGGGAGCATTTAATCCATTTACATTTAAGGTAATTATCGATATGTATGTTCCTATTACCATTTACTTGTTTCGAGTTTGTTCTCGTAGGTCTTTTCCTTCTCTTGTGTTTCTTGCCTAGAGAAGTTCCTTTAGCGTTTGTTGTAAAGCTGGTTTGGTGGTGCTGAACTCTCTCAGCTTTTGCTTGTCTGTAAAGGTCTTAATTTCTCCATCATATCTGAATGAGATCCTTGCTGGGTAAAGTAATCTTGGTTGTAGGTTTTTGTCCTTCATCACTTTAAATATGTCCTGCCACTCCCTTCTGGCTTGCAGAGTTTCTGCTGAAAGATCAGCTGTTAACCTTATGGGGATTCCCTTGTATGTTATTTGTTGTTTTTCCCTTGCTGCTTTTAACATTTTTTCTTTGTATTTAATTTTTGATAGTTTGATTAATATGTGTCTTGGTGTGCTTCTCCTTGGATTTACCCTGTATGGGACTCTCTGTGCTTCCTGGACTTGATTAACTCTTTCCTTTCCCATGTTAGGGAAGTATTCAACTATAATCTCTTCAAATATTTTCTCAGTCCCTTTCTTTTTCTCTTCTTCTTCTGGGACCCCTATAATTTGAATGTTGGTGCATTTAATGTTGTCCCAGAGGTCTCTTAGGCTGTCCTCAGTTCTTTTGATTCTTTTTTCTTTATTCTGCTCTGCAGTAGTTATTTCCACTATTTTATCTTCCAGGTCACTTATCCGTTCTTCTGCCTCAGTTATTCTGCTATTGATCCCATCTAGAGTATTTTAAATTTCATTTATTGTGTTCTTCCTCATTGCTTGTTTCCTCTTTAGTTCTTCTAGGTCCTTATTAAATGTTTCTTGCATTTTGTCTATTCTATTTCCAAGATTTTGGATCATCTTTACTATCATTATTCTGAATTCTTTTTCAGGTAGACTGCCTATTTCCTCTTCATTTGTTAGGTCTGGTGGGTTTTTACCTTGCTCCTTCATCTGCTGTGTGTTTTCCTGTCTTTTCATTTTGCTTATCTTACTGTGTTTGGGGTCTCCTTTTCGTAGGCTGCACGTTCATAGTTCCCATTGTTTTTGGTGTCTGTCCCCAGTGGCTAAGGTTGGTTCAGTGGGTTGAGTAGGTTTCCTGGTTGGGGGGACTAGTGCCTCTGTTCTGGTGGATGAGGCTGGATCTTGTCTTTCTGGTGGGCAGGTCCACATCTGGTGGTGTGTTTTGGGGTTTCTGTAGCCTTATTATGATTTTAGGCAGCCTCTCTGCTAATGGATGGGGCTGTGGTCCTGTCTTGCTAGTTGTTTGGCATAGAGTTTCCAGCATTGTAGCTTGCTGGTCGTTGAGTGAAGCTGGGTCTTGGTGTTGAGATGGAGATCTCTGGGAGATTTTCGCCGTTTGATATTACGTGGAGCTGGGAGGTCTCTTGTGGATCAGTGTCCTAATGTTGGTTCTCCCACCTCAGAGACACAGCCCTGACGCCTTGCTGGAGCACCAAGAGCCTTTAATCCACATGGCTCAGCATAAGAGGGAGAAAAAATAGAAAGAAAAGAAAGGAAGGAAGGAAGAAGATAAAATAAAGTAGGATAAAATAAAGTTATTAAAAGAAAAAATAATTATTAAGAAAGATTTTTAAAACTAAAAAAGAAAAAATGGGATTGTCAGTACCCTAGGACAAATGGTGAAAGCAAAGCTCTACAGACAAACTCTCACACAGAAGCTAACATATACACACTCACAAAAAGAGAAAAAGGGGAAAAAAATAATATATCTTGCTCCCAAAGTCCACCTCCTCAACTTGGGATGATTCACTGTCTATTCAGTTATTCCACAGATGCCGGGCACTTCAAATTGATTGTGGAGCTTTAATCCGCTGCTTCTGAGGCTGCTGGGAGAGACCTCCCCCTCTCCTCTTTGTTTGCACAGCTCCTGGGGTTCAGCTTCGGACTTGGCCCTGCCTCTGCGTGTAGGTCACCCGAGGGTATCTGCTCTTCGCTCAGACAGGACGGGGTTAAGGGAGCCGCTGATTTGGGGGCTCTGGCTCACTCAGGCCGGGGGGGGGGCGGAGGGAGGGGCACGGATGCGGGGTGAGCCTGTGGCAGCAGAGGCTGGTGTGACGCTGCAGCAGCCTGAGGCATGCTGTGCGTTCCCCGGGGGAAGTTGTCCCTGGATCCTGGGACCCTGGCAGTGGCGGGCTGCACAGACTCCTGAGAGGGGAGGTGTGGAGAGTGACCTGTGCTTGCACACAGGCTTCTTGGTGGTGGCAGCAGCAGCCTTAGGATCTCATGCGCATCTCTGGGGCCCACGCTGATAGCCGTGGCTCGTGCCCGTCTCTGGAGCTCCTTTAAGCAGCGTGCTTAATCCCCTCTCCTCGTGCCCCAGGAAGCAAAGAAGGAAGAAAAAGCCTCTTGCCTCTTCGGCAGCTCCAGACTTCTCCTAGACTGCCTCCCGGATAGCAGTGGTGCACTAAGCCCTTCAGGCTCTGTTCACGCAGCCAACCCCAGTCCTCTCCCAGCTTCTGACCAAAGCTGGAGCCTCAGCTCCCAGCCCCACCTGTCCCAGCGGGTGAGCAGACAAGCCTCTTGGGTTGGTGAGTGCCGGTCGGCACCGATCCTCTGTGCAGGAATCTCTCTGCTTTGCCTTCCACACCCCTGTTGCTGCGCTCTCCTTGGCTCTGAAGCTTTCCCCTCTGCCACGCACAGTCTCCACCCGCGAAGGGGCTTCCTAGTGTGTGGAAACCTTTCTTCCTTCACAGCTCCCTCCCTGGTGCAGGTCCCGTCCCTATTCTTTTGTCTCTGTTTATTCTTATTTCTTTTGCCCTACCCAGGTATGTGGGGAGTTTCTTGCCTTTTAGGTCTGAGGTCTTCTGCCAGTATTCAGTGGGTGTTCTTTAGGAGCAGTTCCATGTGTAGATGTATTTGTGATGTATCTGTGGGGAGGAAGTTGATCTCTGTGTCTTACTCTTCCACCATCTTCTCTGTGTCTCTCTCCGGGAAGACAAACACCTACCCGAGAGACTGGCCCATGGTCCCCGGGACTGTCACAGCTTCATCCGCTGGAGCCCTTCCAGAGCCGGCAGCCTCAGTGAGGCTGCCCTCCCTTCAGGCTCCAATGCAGTTCCGTGACAGTGGAGGGAAGAGACCCCGAGCCGGGACTTCCAGCTTTCTTTTGATTTCCATTTGCATGGAATGCCTTTTTCCATCCCCTCGCTTTCAGTCTGTATGTGTTTGTAGATCTGAAGTAGGTCTCTTGTAGACAGCATATATATGGGTCTTGTTTTTGTATCCATTCAGCCCCTCTATGTCTTTTGGTTGGAGCATTTAGTCCACTTATATTTAATGTAATTAATGATATGTATGTTCTGATTGCCATTTTGTTAATTGTTTTGGGGTTTGTTTTTGTACATCTTTTTTCTCCCCTTCCTCTTTTGTTCTCTTGTGACTTGACGACTAAATTTAATGTTGGTGTTTGAATTCCTTTTTTTGTGTGTGTGTGTGTGTATCTACTGTGGATTTTCTGTTTGCAGTTACCATGAGGTTTTGATACAGTAGTCTGTATATATACAAGATTGTTTTAAGTTGCTGGTTTTTAAATTTCAAATGCATTTCCAATATCCTGAATTTGTACTGTTCTCTCACAGTTTCTCATTTTCATATCATATTTGTGTGTGGATGATTTCCTGTGTTTATTGTATGTTTGCCTTTACTGGTGAGCTTTTCCATTTGTAATTTTCTTGTTTCTAGTTGTGGCCTTTTTTCCTAGAGAAGTTCCTTTTGCATTTGTTGCAAAGCTGCTCTGGTGGTGCTGAATTCTCTTAGCTTTTGCTTGTCTGTAAAGCTTTTGATTTCCCTGTGAAATCTGAATGAGAGACTTGCTGGGTAGAGTATTGTTGGTTGTAGCTTCTTCCCTTTCATCACTTTAAATATATTGTGCCACTGCCTTCTGGCTTGCAGAGTTTCTGATGAGAAATGAGATGATAACCTTATGGGAGTTCCCTTGTATGTTTTTGTTGCTTTTTCCTTGTTGCTTTTTAAAAAATAAATAATTAATTTTTATGGCTGTGTTGGGTCTTCGTTGCTGCATGCAGGCTTTCTCTAGTTGTGGTGAGCGGAGGCTAGCTGCTCTTCGTTGCAGTGCATGGGCTTCTCATTGCAGTGGCTTCTCTTGTTGTGGAGGATGGGCTCTACGCGTGAGGGCTTCAGTAGTTGTGGCACATGGGCTCTAGAGTGCAGGCTCAGTAGTTGTGGCGTACGGGCTTAGTTGCTCTGGCATGTGGGATCTTCCCGGACCAGGGATTGAACCCGTGTCCCCTGCATTGGCAGGTGGATTCTTAACCACTGAACCACCAGGAAAGACCCTTCCTTGTTGCTTTTAATATCTTCTCTTTGTCTTTAATTTTTGTCAGTTTAACTACTGGCTGTCTAGGTGTGTTCCTCCTTGGTTTTGTCCTTCCTGGGACTCTTTGTGCTTCCTGGAATTGGGTGACTGTTTTCTTTCCCATGTTAGGGAATTTTTCAGTTATTGTCTCTTCAAATATTTTCTCAGGTCCTTTCTCTTTCTCTTCTCCTTCTGGGACCCCTATACTGCGAATGTTGGTGTATTTAATGTTGTCCCAGAGGTCTCTTAGACTGTTCTCATTTCTTTTTCATTCTTTTTTCTTTATTCTGTTCCTCAGCAGTGATTTCTAACATTCTGTCTTCCAACTCGCTTATCTATTCTTCTGCCTCAGTTAGTCTGCTATTGATTCCTTCTAGTTTGTTTTTCATTTCAGTTATTTATTGTCATCTCTGTTTGTTTGTTCTTTAGATCTTCTAGCTCTATGTTAAATATTTCTTGTTTCTTCTTTGTCTGTGCCTCCATTCTTTTTCTGAGCTCTTGGATCGTCTTTATTCTCATTACTCTGAAATCTTTTTTGGGCAGATTGCCTATCTCCACTTCATTTAGTTGTACTTCTGAGGTTTTATCTTGTTCCTTCATCCGAGGCATGTTCCTCTGCCATCTCATTTTGTCTAACTTTCTGTGATTGTGGTTTTCATTCCACAAGTAGCTGGGTTGTAGTTCTTGCTTCTGCTGTCTACCACCTGATGGATGAGGCTGGTGTAAGGACTTGTGTAGGCTTCCTGGTGGGAGGGACTGGTTTCTGCCCACTGGCGGGTGGGGCTGGGTCTTGTCCCTCTGGTGGGCAGAGCCATGCTCTGGGGTCTCCGTCTCCTGATGCCAGACCCCTATGCTGGGGAGCCTGATGTGGGGCTCAGAACTTTCACTCCTGTGGGAGAACCTCTGTGAAATAATTATTTTCCAGTTTGTGGGTTGCCTACCTGGCAGGTATGGGATTTGATTTTATTGCAGTTGTATTCCTCCTACCATCTTGTTGTGGCTTCCTCGTTGTCTTTGGATGTAGGATATCTTTTTTAGTAGGTTCCAGTGTTTTTTGGTCAATGTTTGTTCAGCAGTTAGTTGTGATTTTGGTGTTTAAATGCAAGGAGGTGAGCTCACATCTTTGTACTCTGCCATGTTGTCTCCCAATCCTGTTTTTATGATGTTAATTAGCATTCTTCTATCCACTCAAAGAACTCCCTTTATCATTTCTTGGAAGTCAGGTCTGGTGGTAATGAACTCCCTTAACTTTTGTCTGTTTGGGAAAGTCTTTATTCCTCTTTTGTTTCTAAAGGATGGCTTCACCAGGTGTAGAATTCTTGGTTGACAGTTATTTTCTTTCAGTGTGTTGGATATGTTATCCCATTTTCTCCTGGCCTGAAAAGTTTCTGTTGATGACACTGTTGATAGTCTTATGTGGATTCCCTTTTATGTAATTTCTCTCTTTTCTCTTTTTGCTCATAAAATTCTTTGTCTTTTGATAATTTAATTATAATGTGTCTCTGCAGTCCTGTGCAGGTTCAATGTATTTGGGGTCCTTTGGGCCTTTTGGATCTGGATATCTACTTCTGTTTTGGGAACAGCCATTATTGCTTTAGTTTTACTTTGTCCCTTTTTCTTTCTCTTCTCCTTCTGGAATTCCCACAATATGAATATTGTTTCTTTTTATTGTGTCCCATAAGTCCTATAGGCTTTCTTCTCTGTCTTTTTTTGTTGTTGTTGTTGTCTTTTTGCTCCTCTGACTGTTAATTTTAAACATCTT
This sequence comes from Kogia breviceps, assembly GCF_026419965.1. Taxonomy (NCBI): domain Eukaryota; kingdom Metazoa; phylum Chordata; class Mammalia; order Artiodactyla; family Physeteridae; genus Kogia; species Kogia breviceps. Next base: position 54,244,885 of record NC_081313.1, on the reverse strand, counting down.
ATCTTCTAGGTCACTGATTTTTTCTTCTGTGGGGTTGAGTTTATTTTTGAAGCTCTCTGTTGAATTCTCAGTTCAGTCATTTTATTTTTCAACTCTAGGATGTCTGGGTTTTTTTTGTTTTTTTATGGTTTCTGTTTCTTTATTGAACTTCATGTTTTGGTCATGCAGATGTCCTAATTTCATTTCATTGTTTGGCTTTGTGTTCTTGTAGTTCACTAAACTCCTTTAAGAGGATTATTCTGAAATTTTTGACAGTTCATAGGTTTCCATTTCTTTAGGGTTAGCTATTAGCCCTTTATTAGTTTCCTTTGGTGGTATGATATTTACCTGATGTTTTTGTGATCCTTGATTCCTTAAATTTGTATCTGTGCATTTGAGTATGTGGTCTCCTCTTCCAGACTTTGTATGTTTACTTTGGCAGAGGCAGTTCTTCACCAGTTAGTTCAGTTTGGGTTTCTGGACATGTCTCCTAGTAATGTCCTGGGGCAGGTTGAGCCTGCTATTAGGGTTTATTTTGGGGTGAGGCAGCTGTTCAAGCTGAGGTCAGGGGTGGGAGTGTATGCCACTAGCTGAGAACAGCTGGAAAGGACTGCTGTCTTGGTTCCTTGCCCATGTGAGGCTATAGGATGGGCTCCACAGTTGCCTTGATTCTCTGGTCAGGCTTACTAGATGGCAGGGACAGGGTAATATACTCAAGAGTAGGTGGGGCTATGAATTAGCTTCCCTGCCCTGTTAGGACAGCAGGATGGGACCCAGAGCCTGCACAACTCATTGTTTGGGGACCTGAATCAGGCAACAGTGTGCACTGAATATTCTGGTCAGGTGAGGCCACCAGGTTTGCTCTGCAGATAGGGAAAGCATGGGCTATGCTCTGTTGAAGTTCCAATGTAAGCAGGACTGTTGGATGGGCTACGCAGCTTCCTGTGTGCTCTGGTTAGGTTCCCTGGTCAGGCAGGCTGAAGGCTGTATTCAGTAATGAGCAGGGCTATGAGTTCATTTCCCTGCCTGGGCACAGTGAGAAAAGCAGCTCCAAAACCACTAAGGCTCTTTGTTTGTGGTCCTGACTCACATAGACCCATGCCTCAAGTTCCCTGGCTGAACAGGGCCACTCGCTTTACTCTGGGTGCAATCAGCTCTTTCCACCTGCCTCTCAGCTCAAGCGTTGCTGGGTTACACAGCTTCCAGATGTTCTCACCAGCCCTTCCTGTCAGATGGGGATGGGAGCCATATTCTTCAGCTGGTAGGGCTGTGACTCAGCTTCTCTGCCTGGGAGTGGTCAGATCAGGCTCCAGGGCCAGCAAAACTCCTCCACTGGGGACTTGAATCAGATAGACCTGTACCCTGCCAAGTACCCTAGTCACACTGGGCCATTGACTTGGTTCTACAGATGAGCAGAGCTGCTGGTTGGGACTACTACTGAAGCACAGGGGGGTGCTTTAGCCTCACTCCCTTGTTCTAGGATTCTCTTAGTTGTGTCTTGTCCATGAATTGTTAACTGTTCCTCTTGTGAGGGGGCAGTGAAGTCAGGAATGACCTGTGTCACCATTTGGGACATGTCACAATAATAGCCATTCTGTGGTGTTAGCTCATTTTGCATTTCCCTGATGATTAGTGATTTTGAGCATCTTTTTCATGTACCTGTTGGCCTTTTCACTATCTGTAAAAAGAAAGCCTATTCAGGTCCTTTGCTCATTTTGAATTATTTGTGTGTTTTTTGCTATTGAGTTTCATGAGTGTTTTATATATTTTGGATATTAACCCCTTATCAAATATGTGGTTTGCAAATATTTTTTTCCCATTCTGTTCATTGTATTTTCATTTTGTAGATTGTTTCTTTTGCTGTGAAGAAGCTGTTTAGTTTGATTCAGTCCCTCCTGTTTATTTTATATTTTGTTGCTTGTGCTTCAGGTGTCATATCCAAAAAATCATAGCCAAGACCTATATAAGGAGCTTTTTCCCTATGTTTTCTTCTAGGAGTTTCATGGTTTCAGTTCTTACATTTAAGTATTTACAGGATTCTTATTTTTAGATATTTTTTTTTAAGGGACAAGTTCAGAAAAAAATTTTTGAGTTGACACAGTATCAAGCAGTATCACGTCTTTTTAAAATTAATTAATTTATTTTTGTCTACGTTGGGTCTTTGTTCCTGCATGCGGGCTTTCTCTAGTTGCAGTGAGCGGGGGCTACTCTTTGTTGTGTTGTGCGGACTTCTCATTGCGGTGGTTTCTCTTGTTGCGGAGCATGGGCTCTAGGCATGTGGGCTTCAGTAGTTGTGGCACGCGGGCTCAGTAGCTGTGGCTTGTAGGCTCTAGGGTGCAGGCTCAGTAGTTGTGGCGCACAGGCTTAGTTGCTCTGTGGCACGTGGGATCTTCCTGGACCAGGGATTGAACCCGTGTCCCCTGCACTGGCAGGAGGATTCTTAACCACTGCACCACCAGGGAAGTCCCTAAAGTCTTAATGTACTATACTTACCTCCCACCATGTCCCAGAGGATTTGGTAGGCCAAGTTCTCTGACTCTGTGCCTCGTGCTTTAGATAGGTGGGCAAAGTGTCATTTCCAACGTACTCCTCATCACATTATCGAGAACTTGGCTTACCATTTTGTTTCTCCTGAAGTGTACCTTTAAGACATCGGCAAGATAAGGGGACTCTAATTTGGCTAATGCTTCTTGACCATTGTCACTGATAAAGGGCCGGTACTACAACTTCAGTGGCCTGTAGTCACAAGTCACGTTGTGGGTTATCATTTTGGCCAAATTAGAAGTGGAGAACTGGGGGATTGAGCTGCTTCATTCAGTACACCAGACCACAGTATATGCTCTAGGAGTCCTGAAGACTTTCTGGACTCATAACCTTACTTCTCAGGTTTGGAGTTGGAGGTCTAGATAGGGAAATGGAGTTGGTCAAATTCCCATCACTGGTTAAAGAAAGAGCTAAGACCTAGCTAGGCCTTCCTAAGCTGTAAATGGATCTATTATCTTTCCTGTATAGAATCTATACTGTGAGCACAAATTATATCATAAAGTAAAATATATATCACTCATTAATAGTAGTGGCTTTTAATTAAAATACTAGAAGTACTATTTCAACAATCTGGTGATATTAGTGATTCTCAAATTTTAGTATACATTTAAAATCACCCAGAGAACTTGCTACAACAGATGGTCTCACTCTGAGTTGGTAGATGGGGTCCTCAAGTAGGCCTTTGTAACAGGTTTCCGAGTGGTCCTGATGGTAACGCTGTTAGCCTGGAGACCACACTTTGGGAAGCTAGGTGGTCTAAAGCAAACCCATGCCATTTCCTGCTATTTGTTATGTGCCACTTGTATACTGTCCACCAATTGAGAGCCACATGGTTAGATCTCCCAGCAGGAAGAGCAACTAGTGAACTTTTCTCTGACTTTCCTAGTGCCTTTTCCAGCACTTGCTTAGGGGTGGAGAGCTCTGGCTTGAGTCAGACGGCCTAGGTGCTCTATTCTGTGTTCTAATGGCTACATGATCTTGCATAAGTCGCTTAGCCTCAGTGCTTCAGTTTCCCCATTTGTAGAACGGAGATATTGTCTTCTAACTCATAATTGTGGAAGGATTAAATCAGATAACACATACAAAGAGTGTTATCACTAATCACTTGGTCTACCAATAATCACTCGGTCTATCAATCAGAGACCAGTCAGGAAAAAAGAAATGACTCTAGCTCTTAAAGAAAGACCTGAATAAAGAGGATTGGTTACTCAGGTGATGGAAGGACTCAGAAACCAAACTGGGGGTGGTGAGAAAAACCAGAGGTTTAGCAACAACAGAAAGCTGCAACTACCCCTTGGCTTAGAATAAAAATGGGAGGAGGCCCTGTTGCCAGAGGAACAGAGAAGGAGAGCGGAGCATAGTAGGGCTGCTCAGATTCCAAAGAGTCTTTCTGGCAGGAACTGGAGCCACAGGGGAGATTCACTACCTAGAAGTCAGAGGGCAAGAGACCCTGAGTATATAGTTCTCTGTGATACAGAACAGAGCAGGGGAAAAGCAGGAAATGAATCTCAAGCGTTACTGCTCTACACGGTATATTAGTCATTGTTGCCATGACTGTAATTACTTATGTGCCCCTCTCATCGCCATCACTAGACCATGCCTTCATGTCTAGGACCCTCACTGTGCTTAGGTGTTGAGTGCCATGTACATGCAAAGTGGCCTCATTATAAATTCATTCAGCAATCAAAACAAATGGGAAAGTTATTTTAGATTTAAGGATGGTTTGCATATATTGACTAGATACTAGAGTGTGAAACCAGAATCTGTAGTGAATCTTTGTTCCCTGTCTAGGACCCCATGTCATACCTCTGCCTGCTGCACAGCACAGTGCCTCACAGTGTCCCTGCACTGTGTCTGTTTCAAACACGCAGGCTGTAGAACAGAGAGACAAAGCCAGATACCTTCACTAACCATAGTTTGTAGAGAACAATTCTGGAGGTTTGGGGATGGATGGTGAAGGGGAGGGATTGAGAGACAGTGGATATCACATTTTCTCGGAGCAAGAACATGCCTTGCAATGACATCACCTAGAGCTACTTCTTTTCATCATTAAGGATATAGTGAAATGATGCAAATGACACTGAGCCATCATTCATGTGTTCTTCTCACTTGACAAAAATGAGATAACGTAATGACAGTGAAAGGGGGTGGGTGGGAGACTACAGAAGGAGAAGCAACATTATTAACCGAAAGAGCAAGAGAACATGTCTTTGGTGATCACTGAAATTTCAAACCATAACCTAAGTTTCAAAACAAACTTTATTCTGTTTGAAGACCTAATACAATGCATTAAAGCAACTTAAAACAACAAGACATAGCTCCATTGAATCTATAGCTTGAACAAATGTCAAGGAGGCACAGTCCCCCCGCCCCCCCACCCCAGGTGCCTTGTAAAGGCAAAATTACAACTGACCATGACATCCTCCCTCTCGTCAAAAGACCAACTTTATTTTAACAATGTCATAGAAACAGATTTGTAAAAACATCGAAGAGATCGTAGCTTTAAAAAATACACACATATAAATGAGTTTTTTTTGTTTGTTTTGCCTTTTTTTTTTTTCTTTTTTTAAATAGCAGCATCCTGGGCAGCTAATGCTATCTCATGGTGACAAGTTCAATGTTAAGTTGGTTAGTGTTTCCAATGAACCCAATTTTGTTCATAATACTAGTAATTTATACTAGTAACTTATATAACTAGATTTCTAAAAAATAATAATTTGGCATTTCAGAACTCTGTCCCATGTGAGGCATTGTGCTATAAACTGCCCCTTTCTTAAATGACCCTGAACTCAAATTTCAGGGTCTGCTCTCCAACTGACTTGGATACCATGCATAGCAAAAGCACAGTTGTTAGAACCAGCAGAATTTTTCTCCCAAAAAGGAACATCAGTAGGACTTCCCAAACACGTTACTAGTTCATAACCAGCTATATGACAAAGCAATTGGTTCCCCACAGTGACAGCTCACATAAACACATTTTGACTTGACACACTGAAAACAAGGATTTCCAAGTTCAGCGAGTCACGTAGACCAGCTACCCAAAAGGAGTAACTTTTAAACAACAGAAACAAGCCAAAGAATTATGAACTTCTTCTCACTTCACTTGCAAACACTTTTCACCTTTGTAAGACAAAACAAAGCAACTTCAAAGGAAAAATAAACCCATACACACATACAAGAATTGTACTAGACATTGGCTTGTTATGTACTTGAACTCAACGACTGTGGATCTGTTTTGGCTGAAAGGTGTACTGGAAACACAGTCCATGCACATATACATATATACATATATCAAGGGCCGTGAAGTCGTCAGATGTTGCAGACACAGGCTTTTTGCCTTTTCAACATGGTTATGATTTTTCCCTCATGTATTATATCAGATCCCAATGCTCCCAATTCTAGAGCCCCATCACAGCCTCTCTGCAGCTTAGCTTCTGGCTTTTATCTTCAGGATGCTGCGTTGGGTGGGGAAAATCAATGCATGGATATAAGCATGTATCAGGAGGGCCTCTGCTGTATCCATCCCTAATCATAAGCTGCTCAGTGTGGCTAGGAGATGAATGATTGGACTCAGAGCCCTGCTGGTCAGACATCTACAAGGACAGATGTGATGGCATGCCACACGCTGTCAGAAGGGTACTGGCCAGGCACAGGCGTAGCATCATAGGTAAGTTGTGACTCACGGTGACAGGAAACAATGAATCCTGCCTTTGCTGGTCAAAGAAAAACCTATTGCATTTCTGCTCGTGAGATGCAGAAATAAGGCAAGTGCCTAAATACCATGCCATCTTGTGAAGTGGTGAAGCAAAAACATGAACAGAATGGTAGCTTTTTAATGCAGTATTCCATCTCAGATCTTATATTTTAGAAATTAAAGTTCCTTAATAACATACATGGATGTGCTACTAAAAAAACCCACCAAACCTAGTTGATAAACTACTGTTAACTAATGGTTGGGCTTCTGTATGACATGGAAGGATAGTTGTAAAGGAGACACTCAGAGAATAAAACCAGGGGAATCATCAATTATCTGGAGATGGGAGGAAAGATGGTCAGGTCAGTACAGTCAAGTTTGAGGGCTGACAGTCCGGCTGTAAGACTGACTATTGCTATTGATATGAGTAGCTTCATGTAAAAAGGAAAAAAAAAAAAAAACATTCTACATTTGATTGAGTCAGCCACTAGACTGATTCTTTCAAAAGAATTTTAAAAGGAACAAAATTAAAGAACAAAACAAAACCCCCTTGCCCCCAGTAGTTGAAGGAAAGAGAAATAAAGCTGTGGTGAATCTAATATTGAGCAAGGAAAACTGAAGTTGTTAAGATTCCATTTTAATCTCCCCATTATTCCTTCCAACACAGGTACAGTTACCACTGAACCCAAAGGCTTTTGCATATGTAAATTGGGGAGAGAGCTCTCTTGCTGTTACCTTCAGTTGGAAAGAATACTCTATAACAACTCCTTCCTTTTCCCCATGGTGAAGTGTAACACATACAATGATTTGGGTGAATGAGGACTGTTACTGTGATTCCTACAGCCATGACTTGAACAAGCTCCCCACAATCGGGGCAGGAACGATTATGACCATGTCTATTTGCTTTCTGATCCAAGTTGAATGGAAAGCTAGGAAAATAGCAGATATCCCGATAAAACTATCTTTTCAGATCATGCTTTTTCTACAGTGGATGTTGGTTGGTTGGTAACGGGTAGTCTAATGTTAAAGAGGGACAGGTTTTCTAAATGCAGCAATGATACTTTGAAATCAGTGCTTCCAACAAGGGTGAACATTGCTCCAGGACCCTGCCTGCCTGCCTTCCTAAGACCTAGCATTCCAGTAGGTTTGTAATTGTCATGAGGGTATAGTAAGTAGCAGATCAAAGTGGGAAAAGACTTCACTTTGCAGTGATCCACTTCTCTGTAATCACAAGAAAGAGAAAGTGCATGCCATCCTGCCACCCCTCCCCCCCCCACCTGTACATCCCTTTGCTACATTCCCCTCCCTAGATTCAAGAAGTTCACAATTCTTTATGCAACAAACATTGCCAGGTACCGTATCTTAAGTCTTGAAACAACATTGTTGAACTCAGCCATACTTTGTCATATTCATATATCTTTCTCTTTTTTTTTATTGAATAAAGCAGCTTTGAAGCTTATCAGGCACTGCCCAACAAAACATTTAGTCCAAAAAAATCTGTTATGAACTTTTTAACCTTGGGCTAACAGCCAAGTACTCTGTACAAGAAAAACTGTAAAATATTTCATAGTTTTAAATCTGAAGCCATTTTTTTTTTAAAACTGGCATCCTGTACATTTTTCTTCTTTTTAAAAAAAAGGTAACGAGTAACAAAATGAATATTAACAAAAAAAAATCAGGGACAGTGTTTTCAAGCAACAAAAATTGGGGCAGGGGAAGCTTATTCTGAAGGTACGTTTAAAACAGGTAACAACGATGAAAATTAAGAATTGCATAGCACTGTGAATTTAGCCTTCAGCACAACAAAACAGAAGCTATTTGGTATTGATACAAATCCATCTATTTGATAGTTAGTCATTCAATATTATGTACATATTTTATATACTAAATGTCATTTTGAAGTCCTATTTTCCAAGCTCCATTTTTCTGTTGGTGGGTTTTCTTGGTTTGTAGAGTTTTAACGCAACACTTTCTGGCACTTTGCTACAACAGAATTTCCTCTGAACGTACACGAGCGGACGTTCCCCAAAGTGTCCCGTGAGCGGAAGCGCCTTTCTGCTACATATCGGTTCATTTCGTTAGAAAATGAAATAATCCACAGTGCGATGTGTCTGGGGCCACCGTGCATGGCAACACCCAGGCTGGACCGAGCGACCCCAGGCCAGGGCTCGTCAGCCCGTCCCCGCTCCGGTCTCCAGGGTCCCAACTCTTGAGCTGGTAAAGCTTCTGAAAGCACGAACAAGCACCATGGTTAAAGGCCTCTTTGTCCCTGCACGCAGAGATTTTTGCATTTCTTTTTCTCTTGGTGTCGTTTGTGGTTGTGGCTTTAAATTAATCCAAAAAACAAAACCAAAAAGAAAGGAAGAGGAAAGAAAGGAAGGCTCATTAAGCACTCCAGACGAGGCATGGTGGTCGTCGCCCAGCGCGAGCCCGCCGCGTTATGTGTCTTCCTCTCCTGCCGTGTGATCGAAAGCTCGAGTCACAGCTGAAGACGGGCGGCTGGGTGTCCGCAGCTCAGTTCCCAGGTCAGGCTGCAGGGGAGCCCTGTGCTTGCTGGAGGCCTCGGGGAGCTGAAGGCGAGCAGGCGGGAGGGCGGCCCTTCATCGCCGCTGCTGCGCGTACACCGGGTAGGCTAGTGTGACGTTGAGGGAGTCGTTGTGCTGCACGAGGGACGTGTGTTGGTAGTGGAGCACCAGTTCCTTCAGGGAGCTGTACAGGTTGTAGGGCTCGGCGAAGCCGTAGCCCGTGGCCGTCTTGTTGATGACGCAGTGCTTGACCTCACCGTCCACCCTGCACACGGAGAGAGCACAAGGGCCTGGGTGAGCTGGGCCAGGATGAGGCGTTTTTGGTAAAAGCGTCGTGAACATCCCCGATGCAGGCCCGCCTCCCCCTGGGGACCGGTCCTGGGGGAGCCCTAGACTCATGGAGTTGTCCCTTGTCACTTACTGGCTGAGTAACTTCGGGAGGTAACCCAGCTTCACTGGGCCACTGGATTGTCATCTTTAGCACGGATTAAAAGGGAGACAGTAGTAATCTACCTGTAAGAGGGGAGCTTTGAGAAATGAGGTGATGTACGGGAGGGGCTTGCTGGATGCCTAGAACGCGGTGAGCAGGCAACAGGTGGTGACTTCAGCCATTACTATGAGCGCTGCCGCCCAGCCAGAGTGGTACTGGTACCATTGCAATTATTAACAGGATTCCTCCTTTCAGGCAGGCCTGGAATCGTCCACATACCTCTCCATCTACTCTCTATTCTCCTCTTCCCTTGTCCTCACTCAACGTTCTCACTTCTTGCCTGTAACAGTATTTCTCTGCTTAAATGGAGGGAGGTGATGGGCTATAAAATACTTGGGAGACCCTTTCTCTCCTAGAGGACATTCACATCTCTGAAGTAATGTCAGTGATCCAACCTCACTCTCCAGAGTACCCCCGAACTATTACATAAACAAAGGAAAATAGGCCATAGGACGGAAATGTCTTCTCTTGGGTGTACTTATCTCAGGGACAGGGACCAGGGTCCTTTCTCTTACCGTTTTAACCTGTCCCTGATGGGGACTTTACCTGGGGGTGGTGTGGATCACCTCAGATTCTAACTGTACGGAAGCCCCCGAAAAAGCAGCAAGTGTGGTGGCTATTATTTCCATTTGAAAGATGAAAAAGAAAAACAGGACTTCTCCCAAGCCCCAGTCTTCCACCTAAACAGCAGGTTTCTTTCTACTCGACAGCTATTCCTGCCTAGACTTGAAAATATTAGGTTTTATTTCCTCTTCTCCACCGTTGTACTACTGAAACACTCTTAAAGATTAGAACTTTTCCAAATCCTTGCCCACACGGTTGGCTGGCTGAATGAATGAAACACCTCCTTGAGCTACGTCTGACGAGACAAATAATTGGCTGGAGGTACATACACTACGGAGCACGCGTAGCAGCCCTGTTTACTGCTTTCCCGGACAAGAAAAGTGCCATCTCGTTTCCCTCGCAACAGGTTTTCGGCTTTGTTTCGGTTGCTGCTTCCAACATTCCATGTCTTCTCGTCATGGTGGGGCAAATCCTCATCATCTTCCACCAGCGAATATTGGCTAAAAAGGTAGAAGAGAAGGTTTCTAAATGAAGTGCATGGCAGCCAGCAGCCTGCCCCTCTGAGAAAGGGCCCTCTCCTCACTTCGATCTAGTTCCTGCCCCTCTTCCAAGCAAGTCAGGCCAGCGATTGCGGGTCTGACTCAACCAGCTTCTCCGGCATGAGTTTCCTCATTGAGTTTAGCCTTCAACCACCCACCCCCTCCCCTGAACAAAGAGTTTTAGGAGCACTAAGTGATACTCTTCCTGTTTTCAAGTCAGCAGCTACGCTCAGCTACCTGCGGCAGAGAGCAAGGTATTCAACAATCCCGTCTGTCCAGTTTAGATCAGGAAATTGACTAGGAGGAACACCAGTTTTCGTATCATTGAAACAAAACTTATACTTAAGCTTTAAAAATATGCTAAACAGGGTTGTCTCCCGCCACACCGTCTGTCCCTGCCACCCACACTGGTCCCAAAATATGTTGGGATTTTCTAGATGGTTCCAGGACATCATCACCGACACAATGTCACTTCAAAGCCCTATGGGGGAAAACGAAATCTGCATTCTCCTTTGCTGAACTTTCCTTTTTTAAAATTCTGGGTAATGAGACTGATAATACTTTCTCCTACAAGACGTTCCATTCCTCACTGGCTCTGCAAACGAAGCAAGTTGTGCATTTTCCTTACCCTTGCTACCTCCCATCTGTGCTAACTACTTACTCTTCGGTGTTTTCATTGCCCAGCCACTCGTTCAGCTTCTTCTGCCGAACACCTTTCTGAGTCAACCACCTGGAAGAGAGGTTTAAAAGGAAAATGCATTAAGAACCTATCCTTGATTTTTGCAATTACCGATCACGCACGTGCAGGGTTCCATTTCCAGTACGTACATCAAGTATTGGTCTCTTGTCTTTCTCAGCTGAATGAGGTCTGGTTTAATGCTGTTCATTCGTTTGTCAATCTCACGATACTCGGCAGCCTGCTTCTTCAAGTCCTCCTCCAATCTCCTTCTGCTGTCGACAATTTCACTGATTCGCGACTTTAACTTTTCATAGTTATGCATAATCCTGCAGGCAAGAGAAATGCATCCATAATTACCGGGAGCATCATGAAAGTTCCCCCAAGGTTGCAGTATTGATTCCCAGCAGTTTTCCTCAGGTAAAGAATGCTTTCTCTGGGCTTCCCTGGTGGCGCAGTGGTTGAGAATCCTCCTGCCGATGCAGGGGACATGGGTTCATGCCCCGGTCCAGGAAGATCCCACATGCCGCGGAGCGGCTGGGCCCGTGAGCCATGGCCGCTGAGCCTGCGCGTCCGGAGCCTGTGCTCCGCAACGGGAGAGGCCACAACGGTGAGAGGCCTGCGTACCGCAAAAAAAAAAAAAAGAATGCTTTCTCTCCCTGTCCTTTCCCAGAAAGCGAGGTCACCTTTAAACCGTTTAAGAGAACTGTGGTGATCTCCAGCACATGGGCAACGAAAACCCTCCTGGGTCACCAACCTTTGGATTTCCTTCTCATTGCCTTCACGTTTAAACTTTTCTATGTATTCTTTGCTGTACCGCTCCTGGGTTTGGCACTGTTCTTCAAATATTTTTATGGTTTCATTAAATGCTTCAATAGCTGTTCTTTTCATTTGGATTTCCTGCAACCCAATTTTAAGAAGACAAGGTCATTCCTTTCACAGAGAAGACAATTTCTTACGGCAAGACGCTACCAGGACATTTGATCAGCACTACTATGTGGCACGCGAGTATTTTTGTCAGCAAGGTGGGATTCAAATTCATAAAACCTCTTAAAATAGTATCACAGAAGCACACGTTTCCTTTGGAGAATTTTCCCAGTCTATGGAAAATGACTACTTGACAGTTTTCTACAGTTTTCGTCTTTTTGAAAAACCATTCCACTTTATCAGCAGTTTAGGCCATCCTCCTGCTCCCTCTGGCAGGGGTCCCAGATACGTGATGGCCTAGAGGAGATAGATTAAAGCCTCTAGGAAAACAAGGCAGCAAATGTAGTCTCAACCCTTTCATAGTAAGGGCGTCTCAGGGTTAAATCCCCATTTCAGAGATTAGACAAGTCTGTGGAACTTCCAGTTATTATTAGCTTTCACGCTAAAAAGAATTCTTCAATCTGCAGTTATGCCAATCCAACTTAATTTATTATTCTGATACTTACAGGCTTCATTGAAAAGGTTTATAGCAAGTAATTATTAGAATAATCAACGATTCACAAATAAATGATCTCCCCGCTTTATTATTGGCAAAAACTCCACCTTTTAAACTCTTTTTCTGAAGCTGAATATAACATGCATTAGCTTCTAGTAACTAAGAGCTCTACAATTTTAATGGGATTTTCACAGCAAACTCACCTGGGAAGTACGGGTATAATCTTCATATAATCTATCATATTCCCGACTTTTTTCTTGAAATTGAGTGTTATATTCATGTAATTTTTTCCCTACAGCTTCAATATTATCTTCCTTGACAACTTGATCCTGGAAGGATTAGAAGAAAATGGAAAAAATATAAATTCAGTTAATAAGGTACTTATCTGACATGGGAAAAATCCTCCAACAATGGTCATTTCTTTTGTGAAAGTATTTTATTGAGCCGCTATACACTTGTGATCACAAAAGTACACTTTGAACGTTTTTCAAGCTTGATTACATGCAATTCATCTGCTTCAATAACATGAGTATGTGATTACCTGTTGGTATTTGGATACTGGATAAAGTAATTTCACATCCAGTTTGGGATTATACTGAGCTAGAGATTCATTCCGGTAGTGGTTTATTAGTTCAACCACAGAGTTGAAGGTTAATGGGTCAGAGAAGCCATATTTCCCATCTCGGTGAAATATTTTGATTAATTTGTTATTTCCTCCTTTCCTGCAAATGCAGTATAAAAATAATGGCATTAGAATTCTCTTTAAAAAAAAAAAAAAAAGCGTGTTCTCCCATCACCTTTAACACGCCAATTTTAGCCACACACCCTAACTCACCTTAGTGTAAGAGTATAATCACCATGCATTTTAGTAGATGCGTCTCGTACCAAAAAGGTCCCATCAGCTGTATCTCGAAGTTTTTCATTCACTTCTTCCCTGAAGTGAAAAGAACATGAGACAATGCTTACCTAGTGGATTTGGTGATTCTTGTGTTACATTTTCTTAATTGTATTTTCAGAGCTTAAGAGGTAACACACAAGTCACTCTGACAAATCAGCAAAGTCGTGATCCCCAAAAGGTTTCCTCCCAACTCTTCATTCCCCTCAAAAAAAAAAAAAAGCTTAGACTAGAAATGCCACTTTAAGCTGATAACATTAATTCTTAGAGTTTTTGTCTAATAAAGAGAGTGACTTTACACTCTGCCTTGAGTCAGTGCCACTTCACCCTGCTGCCCCCCTGACAGCTCTGTCAGTAATGAAACTTCTCGGGTATTTAATTTCCTGTGGCATCCAGCACCCACAGTTCCCCAGAGCTCAGTGACTTCTGTGGTCGTCTTTGGAAGGGAACCAACTGTGCTTCATGCTTATGTTGGATGATAGCCTAAAAATGGAACTTAGCAAGCTGGTGCGTTTTGCTTTTCTTTCTCCTCATCTAAAACTCCCTAGCTCTGGTGAAAAACTCAAAGAGTCTCTGTAGCCTTACCTCGAAATATCTCCCCAGTACCATTCAGCATCTTGTAAGGACATATTGTTATTCATACCGTTGTTCGCTACAGTAGTGGGTTTTGGTGGCTTAGGAGGCAGTGCTGTAGATGAAGGAGAAAGAAAAAATTTTTGCAGTCCCAACTACAAATAAACGTTTAAAAATCGACCCAAGTTCCTTTAAGTAACATTTTCAACTGTGAAACACAGCAATAATGCACGAGTCCATGAACCTTTTCTTAAAAAAAAAAAAAAAAAAAAAAAATCAGAAATGTTTTTGACTATAGACCATAATTGAAAAAAAGAGAAGAGCTTAGAGACCAACAAATAAAATGGGCTGGCCAGGTGAATGAATTTCAAAGTAAATCCAGAGTCAGTCACGACATTTTCTACTTTCAGGTTTGAGTTGAATTAAAGTTTCATATCTGGTCAAATCTATCTAAAGTAAGAGACCACAAAGAGCATAGCAGGAGGAATCACACTGCTTGGTTTTAATATCCTCCTCTTATTTAATTATAAAAGACAAATTTGGTTTCTGTCCTCCACAAATGCTGCTGTGGTAATAAAAAAGCTCATCTACAGGAATATGTTTTAAGAGGCGGAATTGGGTTTCTCTAATCTTAGTATTTCAGGCACTGTTCTGCCAAAAGCCACTTTAAGAAACTCCTCTGTGACCTCAATCTCTTTAGTATTCATGATAATATTCTATTGGATAACTGTGCTCTATATTATGCCAAGAGTGATTAAAAACCATATCCCTCTTCCTCAATGTCAAATCAGTATTCATGTACCAACTGGTGACAAATAAAGACAGACTGCAGTGTTTCTGAATTTCTTAATTGGGAGGAAGGCAAAAATAATTGAGAAAGCAAAGTAAGTCTAGGATGTCTAGCTAAATTCTAAGTCATAAGTTTTAAAGCACTGTTATTATTTTAAGCAAAAATTATTTCAGGAGTCTAGCAGGTATATTTTATAAAGACCGAGACTCGATAATGGGAAGCCAACTTCTCTCATTGCAGTATCTTAATAGAAGAGAGAGCAAAGTCTCAACATTTGATTCAGAATAGTTCCATGGCACCTAGAACTGAGTTGCAATCACTGCTACGTTTGATAGCAGCGCTGGTACATGCTTTCTAAAGTACCGAGTATTATCACTGCAAAGTGCCACGCTGTCCTCATCCACTGTCAACAGAGAAAGCAGCACCAAGGTTGCATCCTTTTAATTAAAGGAACGACACACAATATAACCCAAACAGCAAATGAGCTCGAGTAACAAAAGACACCAGTGAAAAACTGGAATCCAGTTTATATCCATTCAACTAAGAATAAGCATTTACCCCACACAGCCTGACTTGCTTCCACAGGCAGTCAAACCATTTGTTTCATTTTCACGCTATGAGCAAACTCATTAAATTAGAACAAATGAATAAAAACAGACATCCAAAGAGGAGCTGTTAACCATAGTTGTCAAAAAAAATTAAATGCCACAACATTAACCAGCTTTCTACAAGAATACTGCAGTATTACCTGGTGGATCCATTTCTATATAAAACATCAAGTCTGTGCCACAATTTATATCTGGCTTAGCATATTCTAAATCCAGGTCTTCCATATTCCAAACAGTGTTGTACATTTGTGCGAGAGTTTCCTTGGCTGAGCTCAGTTATAAGAAAAGAGTCCGGCTTTCTTTGTAATGGTGTCTTGGAATTCATTTCAAAACCTATAAGGGGCTGCACTGTAACCTATGACATCACACACCACAGCCAATCAAGTCAGAAAAATGTCACCAGACCACTCCTGCTTCATCATTTCTCTTCTCTACCAGCCTTAACACAGCCCCAATCTCACGAAGATCCTACATTTAACAGAACTGCAATGTATACACGCTCTTCGTTTCAAAAAGGTGTTTAATCTGACCGTACTTCTCTAGCCGTGAGTTTTCTAATTCCTTTTTTATTGCTCCGTGCAGCATGGTACGCTCCGCTCTTGGCAGGTTGACAAAAGCTGATACGCTGCGGCACGTAGCTTCCCCCCCCCCCCCCCCCCAGTGCATCTGGGTTTATAGATAGCCCGGTCATTTCTTGGTTTAAAAATCTTACAAAAGCATCCAAATAGTATACTCAAGATATATTTTACAGTCCTAAAATGCCTCTGATATATATTAAAAGCAGGAAGGATCAAGAACTCTGGATATTTAATTTCAGTCCTCCATAATTCACTGCAAACTCAGAACTTATACACTGTCACAAACGTGCTACATTATAGAAAGCACAATGAAAAAAATGTAGAGGCAAAAATCTCTGTTAAACACTGCAGTTAAAACTATAGAATATGGAATGAAAATCCAAAAAAAGAGAGGCCATATATCAGAATGCAGAGTACAAGCAGAGCTATCTTTGCTAAGTATTTCTCACTGATGAGCCCATCTTCAGATTTACTGGGCTAAATACTGCTGGGGGGGTGGGTGGGTGATGTAATCACTTTGTGTGTGTGTGTGTGTGTGTGTGTGTGCGGAGGGGGGGGCTTTTGTCCCCTCCATCTCAAATGCCTCACTTTGGGAAGAAATGTTATTATTCCTTCTTAGCAGTATTTATTGTGAAGAAACCAATTCCCCTATAAATCTAAATTAATGTTAGTTCTCCTACAGTGAGAGGGGAGGAAGGGAGAAAAGCCTCCCCCCACCCATGTAAATGTAGTTAATTTAAAAAACTAGAGTGGGCTGTGTGATCTACGTACATGTGCATGTCACATATTTCTGTGACAATTTAAAGAACACAGAAGCCCTGGAAATTTATTCTTAGACGTTCTGTCAAATTTGGAATCATAAAATATATAGAAATAGAGCAAAGGCAAGATAGCCTCTGAGCACTGTTCACGTGTCTCTCTTCCAGTTTAATTCAGTTTCCCACTAAGGAGGAAGGCAGTTCAACCTATACCCTCCCACCCTCTCCCACTCACAGGCTCTCTTTGCCTCAAGGTTGAAGTAACCCTAAATGCAAAGAAAAATGGTGGTGGTGGGGACATGTCCTCAGAATAGATTCAGGAAAAAAAAAAAAATCTTAATTTAATAAAAATGTTGACCCAAGTCCTCCCAGCAGCTGTGGACACCAGAGGGGACCCGTCCCCCATGCCTTTGGGAGCACTTGGTGCAAACCGGTCCTGCTGCTGGAACCCATGTGGTAGACCCCGGGAGGAGGTCAGGGAGACAGGTGACTTTCCACGTCTCTCCCAGGCCTGGCCAGGCCCCAACTTCCAGACCAGCACTTGGTAATTTCCTCCTTCCCCATTTCCAACTGAAGCCCCATCTCTCCCTCACATTGTGCCCCTCGAGGAAATGGGGGAGTGTCTCCCCGAATCTCTCATCTGCGCTCCCCAGGCAGCGCTTACTATCTCTCCCTCTCTCCCTGACACACACACACACACACACACACACACACACACACACACACACACACACACACACACACACACACGAAGACAAGCTGCAGAAATGAACCTTTCAGAGAAGTCCCCCAAAACAGTGAAACAGCCAAGGGGCAGAGCAGTGCCCAAACGAAAGGCAACTTACTTTGAAGGTTATGCATTTCAACGGTTTCCCTTAGAAATGCCTGTATCCGACAATGGAAAAAAAAAAAAATCCAAAAAGCGATTCCTCCAGCCTGTGCGGCGCAGGACTCCGAGGCTCGCACGCGCTGCCGGCAGCAGCGCAGCTCAGCGCCCGCCGCCCGTGCAGAAGCCGAAGCCGGCTGCGCGCCGGGGCCGAGGCTGCGCCGGGGAGGGAAGGAGCCCGGGCGCTCGCACGTCCCTCTCAGATAACGATCGCGGCTTCATGATTAACTTGGGCAGGTTCAAATATTTGCTGAGCTAGGGATTTCGGGTGGGGGAGGGGAGCCCAAGTCCAAGTCGAAGTTGTCATCATCGTTAACAAGTGGCCAGTGCCAGCCCGGGTCCTCCTCCTCCTCCTCCTCCTCGCCGAGGAAGTGAGAAGGCCATTGTCAGGGGACCTAAAATAGGCTCTCGAACCGGCTGCGGCGGCGCGCGGCTCGAAGGCTCGCGGGGCTCAAGTGGCCACAGTGCAGCGAGGCACTAGGCGCTGCCAAACACAGGAAGTGGCTGAGCTAGTTCAGCAAAAAATAGAATCAAAGCCTTGCTTGTAAAGGCCTGAACCTCTCAGAGCTGCCCAGAACACCGTGCCTTGCTCGCGTCCACCTCCTCCCACATATCAGCACAGACAGCCCCGCAGGTGTCACAGGAGAGCCCGGCGGAGCCACCCTGCAGGGAACAGGTTTACAAACGTTTCCCAGGAGGAGGCTCCTAGGGAAGAGTATTGCGCCTCGGCATGGGTACACTAAGCTCCATTGTATTAAAAATACACTCCAAGATAAAAACTCTACTCTGCAGCTGTTTGTATGAAGTCAATTTCAACTCCTGTTAAAATGGCCATAAAAGGTCTGTCTGCATGAGGTTGGTGCAGGTGCTACATGGAGCAAAGGACGGGAGGGCAAGGAGAATGGCACACCTTTCTAGAGGATTTTTTTTCCCCTTTATTCGACAAAGTTGCAAGGAACCAAACTTAGGCCTGTTGGCTACTATTTAAAGAACTAAAATTTGGCCAAAGAAAATTTCCACTCACATCAGCATAGATGGCTTTACTGTTATCCCAAGAACCTTAACCCAATGTAAAATCACAAAATCACTAGCTTTAAAAACAGAAAAAAAATTTAGAGATCACTTCATTTCCCTCGTGCTACAGACAGACAGACAGACAGACAGACAGACACACACACACACACACACACACACACACAGAGGCTTCTCACCCAGAATGGTTTGCATAATATTATAGCACTAGGACCAGAACCCAGACTTCGACGTTTGGTCCTAAACTCCTTTTTCTCCACCCACTTGCCCTGCTCTTTACTTCCCTCTGCCAGAGAAAGTAAAAATTAACAAGTGAAACTTAAGTTAATTTCTTTTAAGCCCCATGCAAAAAATTTCACACCTACAACAAAACTGACTTTTTCTGTTTTCTATTTTTAGTTTAACTTTTTTTTTTTTTTTAAGCTGCTTTCTAATTATCTTTTAAGAAACACAGGTTCTGTCTATAATACCCTCAGACTCTGTATGACAAGGTGACCCAAAGGTCACATGCAGTGACAAAGGAAGATCTAGGTGCTGACACAGAGTCCACACAGGCAGGAACCAGCTTCAGAATTACTTGCAATATCTGGGAAGTGCTGCTACACTCACAATGAAAGCGATTTTACAAGCTCTCCTTTGGTGCAATACGAAATACCTACTTTTCCAATTGGGAAAAAATTAGTCTATAAGTGAATAGACTCAGCTCCTGCCAGCTGATCACAGACATAGGGGTAAGCTCACAGAATACCCTTGCCTCCTGAGCTGCATAATCTTGCCCTACTTTAAAAAAATAGTCTTTCTAAAGCTGGGAACCTTGGAAACATCAGTCACTTAAGCATACCTGTCTGGATTCACAGGATATGTCATGTCAAAACCTTCTAAGATTAAAGTGTTCTCTAGTCTGACAGTCTATTTCCCGTTTCAGAAGAAAATTATCTACTGGAAAGTGGTACACTCTCTACTTAGAGAAAGTCTTAAAATAGATTTGAAAACTTTGCTTCAAAGTTCTCACAATATGTACAATCATTTACCCTAGAAGTTCTATTATATTACTCAAAGTGCGAGCTGAGTCTTTTCCCAATTTTAGTCAATTTAGTGATCTGCAAAACACATGCTCTTCATTAGCTTAAAAAGGGAGCCCTCTGCTGGTAGAACAGAATCAGTAACTTCTGCTCCAGAGAAAACAATCAACTTTCTGTGTATTTCATTGATCTCCCACTATGTCCAGAAGTTCTCACACAAAACAAACATAATTGCCCAACTGTCACTTGATCTATATGATTCACTAAGAAATCACTAATAAATCAAATGCACAGATATCATAACAACCTTGGAAATATGTTTCTCATGCTTGCTAATAAGCTCTTGTAAGAAAACTTGTATTTTAATTTCTGAAACCCAAAGCCTAGTCTACCATACTGGAAAACTTACATAATTGAAAACTATCTTTACCTTCTAGATTCTCCAAAACACTAAGTCTTACTACCTTCCTCTCTCTCCAAGTTTTGCAAAACTCATTTCAGAAGCAAAATGAGGCCATGTGTCACTTCTCAGCAGGTGTGATCTAGTCAGGAAAATGTCCCTTAATCATTAGAATAGTGCAGAAGTTACAGACTGAACACTGTATCTCATATGTGCCAATCACCATCAAGTAGCAAATGCTCCACGAGCAGCTTTCATCCTGCACAGCTTCTTAAATGGTGTTTTGTCAAGGGCCACGACTTATGAACAAAAGCCCATTTGAAAATAAGCCCATTTGAGAAAAAAATAAATGAGCCCAAATCTTCTTTTAGGGGTTAAATTAATGCCTCCTTTCATAATTTTAACTTAAGACAACTTAGGCCAGAAGGGCCCTTCAGGATGACGCCAATTCTTTAGTCCACATCCAGGGCTCTTAATGACCCTGGCACTAAGAAAAATGTCCATTTGAGTTTATAAATAAACTCAGGTTTACAGATGCATAACAGTGATACATTCTACAAAGTATCTGAAAAGGTGTGCCCATTGCTTAGCAGAAAAAAGGACCCCTTCTCCACAATTTCCCTCTCAGACGTCCCTTGAGAGAAAGAGAAGGCTGCACTGTGAAAGCAAAAGTAAAACTGAACTATAGCCTCCAATACATTCTCCTGTTCAGAGCACAAATAAAACTTCCTATTTTTTGACAAAACCTAGTACATGCCTTGCCTGCTTACTCCTGCCCCTCTAAACACGTGTACCTTTTTCAAACTTTCACTTCTCACCTTTGAAACAACCTTCTAAAGTCAGACCACATTTTAAACCCAGTAAAAAATAAATCAGAGAAAAGTAAAACTCTTTGAAAGTCATTTCCTTCTACCTTAGTGCTTGCTTTAGTCTTGGTTGCAAACCAAGCCCAGAGCATTTAAAACAAGATTCATGAATCAGGCTCTTCAGGATGAATGTTTTGCAAATGCACCAGCGGTTAAAAATTAACTCTGACAGGTGTAGAAGGGCAGGGGGGAGAAAGAGTCATTTATTTTCCCTCTGGGCTTGAGGGTGCAATATTAGACTTCAATTATGCTACATTAATATTTCTGAATATATCCATGAAATCTGAAATATGTAAATACACTTATAATGGGTTTCATTCAAAGGCACTCAGTGTTAAATGGTCCATTTTTACCTTAGTTGCCCTATAGAAATCTACTTTAGCGACCTAAGGATCAGTAGGGTAAACATAACACGAAGTGATTCAAGAAAACCTGCTGTTCAGCTTTAACCCTTTTTAAGACTTTTAGTAACAAAGAGAACAGCAAACTGTCAACCAAGTTCCGAGAACTTACTCTGTGCTTAGCCTTTCAAACCTTAGTTTCCCTCCCTACAGGGGGAGAAACCTTCCTTCACAGGTGTGCTGGATGCATTAAATGAGCTGGTGTGTTAAGAGTTCTTTGAGATTTCATTTGAATGATTATTATGCTGTGCCCAGTTCTACGCTAAGAAGAGCTGAAAAGGAGAAGCCTTTGTCCCTGAGAAATGTAGCTAAGCTGATGAAACTACCAGGACAACTACAGAACGGTTACGTATAAGAGGACAAGGGGCTTAAGGACATAAATGGAGTGAATGGGTCAAAACCCTGCACATCAAGCAGCGGAGGAGCTCCCTGGGTGCAGATGAAGAGGATGGCACTGTTGGGGCCACTGGGGACGGCTGTGCACTGCGTGCACTGCGTAAAGGCACCTGGGCAAGGTGCGTGGGGGGGGGGGGGCGGGAGGGGCCGGCGCTGGAGCTGGTGCTGAGATCCAGGCGCCTCTACTCCCTGAGTCGCACGCAGAGCAAAGGGCGTCAGACAAAGGCATCCTCCTCCCTCCAAGCAATGCGCCCACGGGGCAGCAACTGCCCACTGAGTGTCCTTTTCAGATCTGCGTTAAGTCCCCTCCAGGCATCCTGAGGCCAGGCTCCGCTGGTCACTGGTCGGGACCATGGGAACGTGGGACCAGTGGGGAGAACGGCCTGGTAGGATTCAGACGGCACTAACCGGGAAGGCGGCTTGAGGACGTGGAGCCCTGAACGAGGCCAGCTCCGGCAGGGCCTTAAACACCAGAGCTGACACGACACTAAGGACATACGACAGGGTCGTGAGCTTCAGTACTCCTCACCTCATTTAATGCTCATAACCATCCCAGGAGAGAGGCGTTATTCCCATTTCACAGACTGGAACACCGTATGGAAAGGCTGAATGACCTGGTGATGAACTCGGTAAGTAAGCAGCAAGAGTTGGGATTCAAACCCAGACGTGACTTGCGCTGTTCTTTCCACTGCATGACACACGAAGGAGCGACTTTGAGCCTGATCCCCAAAGCTACAACAGTTGCACTGGGGCTCTTTACTATATGTGACCCATAGGAGCACATATCACCTATTCTTGGTCTATTGCTTGCTGGGAACTTCGGAGGACTTTTTGACTGGACACTACAGGCAGTCCCGTTGCCCAGGAAGGTTCCAAAAGCCCAGGTAGCAGACAGAGCAGTGGGTCTGGTGTCTGGGCCGGGTGTCCCCACCCCTGGCAGACCCATTCTGGCTCACACTGGTTGGGGTGGCACCAGGTGAAACCATCAAGCTCTGTGGTCTTCAGTTTCTTCACGTGCAAACGGAGAGCTGGACAATGCATTCAGCTCTCAAGTGATGCTTTTTATGACGCTGTCACCTAAAATATTCACTGCTTTTTCAAATCCGGTAAAAATATCAAGCTGTTATTTCTGTCCTTTCCAATTTATTTTGAAGAAATCTTTAAAACTCCTTGAACTGAGATGCTATTTCTCTTTCCCCTTTTCAAATTGTACCTATTCTTCGAAGCCCACTTCAAGTCCTTTTGTTTTCCTATGAGCTTTTCCCGTCTACTAAAAAGTCACCAACCACATCTCTCAAATTCTTTTTATACTTACAGTACACACCCTCCTGCCCAGAATTTAATGAGACGCTGGGTGCTAACGGGTCTTATTGCAACTGACATGCTGCCTTACACATCATTAGCCCTGCCTATCATCTCAAGTTCTAACTGATAACAACTAGAAAAGGTATCTATTTGCCCCATAATAGTCTTGCTTGTCCTCCACCCCCCAAATATCATTCAAGCACTCATTTCTATTCATGAAAAAGTTACTGCAAATAAATGATTTACGAGTGTTCCCTGGAGGTGCGCCGGTGCTGTGCTTCCCAGCCCACTGGGATGAGCGCGTGCAGGGGTAACGGCGAAAGACTCCATGAAAACATCCCATTCCTACCAGGCCAAAGAAGTCATTTCTCTAACCCAGGGTGCCCTGTCAATCATCTGCACTCGAGCCATTCCTGAATACAAAGGTGTTAATGAGGACGTTGTCCTGGGGTGGGCAGTCTATTTTCACCAGTGAGAGACGCTGAAGCAACCTTTTAATTCCACGAGTCCCACACGACTTGATTTGCAGAATAGTTGACAGAGATCACACAAAGGGGGAAATGCCTCCAACTAGGATTTTAAAATTACTTGGATGCAACTTGTTTGGAAGAGGCTGCACGTGTTCTGGGATAGTCTAGCAACGCTCAAGGCTTTATGGATCGTTCTTCAACAGAGCTGATTGAACTGATCCATCTGCCTTTGAAATTGATACACCAATTTCTTAGTAGAAGGATGTAGGTAGGGTCTAGGACATAGCAAGGAGTCTTAAGTGTGCATTATCAAAACAGATGCAGATGAAGCTTTTCTTGGGTGGAATTCGGCTGAAACTGAGAAAGACGTTTAACCAGTTTACACCAGAAGCAGAAGCATTAAACTCCACCACTGATTCTACTACACCCCGTGTAGCAGAAATTCTCGAAAACTCCAGGCGATAAATTCGCTTGTGGGTTTGTGTCAAGCCCTGTCTGGCTTTTCGCTTCCATGTCCCCTCTCCAGAGAGCTGGCCACTGAGAAGACTGGGAACCTCCCCCACCCTTCCCTGCAAGCAGGGAGCAGCTCTCCCTGTCTCTGAGACGGACCTCCACACGGGTCAGGAGGAAGTGAAAGATCGTAGCTCGATCCTTTGGCCGGGGGTCCTGTTCTGTTCTTGCTGGTACTCTTCCTTCCCACCCATGTGATCAGTCTAGGAGTGGGTAGTTAATACACGGCTCCAGTGCCACGTTCACACCTATCCCTGTCCCCTCTCCACAGGGTACTTCTAATCTATCACTGCATCGTTTCCTACTGAGCCCAAAGGCAGCCTCTGAACACCAACACAGAGCTCCCAAATCCGTTATCGAGTGACCCAAGCAGTCACACGATATGACACCTTTTGGTCACCCTCTGGAACTGCAGTCCTGGGCCGTACCTGTTGACAGATTTCTCTGATGTGGTTTACAATCCAGAGTATCCCTGTTACACACCCTGCTTGCTGGGATTTGGAACATTTGGACTGGACCAGGCTTGCCTTACGTAGTATTTACGCTGCTACTCGTACCTGTGGATCCCATATTTTGGATGTGTCGACAGAAGCCCTTCCCAATACCTGTATCATGAGTGGTTACCCATCCCATTCTTTTTTTTTTTTTTGTGGTACGTGGGCCTCTCACTGTTGTGGCCTCTCCCGTTGCGGAGTGCAGGCTCCGGACGCGCAGGCTCAGCGGCCATGGCTCACAGGCCCAGCCGCTCCGCGGCATGTGGGATCTTCCCGGACCGGGGCACGAACCCGTATCCCCTGCATCAGCAGGCGGATTCTCAACCACTGCGCCACCAGGGAAGCCCACCCATCCCATTCTTTATCCCATCCCTACAGGTGGGTTTTAAGTCTAGGCCCTCACCTCTCTGTCTGCCCCTTCCAGATGCCAAGAACTAAGCCTAGCTATGGAACACCTTGAGAAAAAGCGCAACATACTCCGCCATTGCGTGACTTGATATCTGGGTCCCCACGTTTGCTCGTACAGAGATAAGTTTGGTAATTTGCATGAGTTACTCATAATAAATAATACATTCATGATGTTTTAATTAAATTCAAGACATAAATTCAGACTACAAGCAACACCTTCTACTGGTCCTGAAACTCCACTACACTTCTAGGGCCCTCATCAGTTTCTAAATGACCAGCTCACTTTTAACCACTATACGGCAAAGTAGGGTTGTTTAGACTTTCCACAGTAGAGGAAAAATGCATCAGTTTAAATGAAATCCACTGCTAACTCGGTCTACATTTCCCGCTTTGTTAAACGGCTAATTGAATGCCAGCCTGCTTTCACAGAAGTGTCTGGCTTGCTCAAACTTCTTGCAGTAGACCCCTAGTTTCACACTGCTTGCATTATTAAAAATGTTTATTTTGACAAGACATATCTCAGCCTACCTGCTTCCAAAAAACACATTCCAAAATACTTTAAATTATATAGTAATTATAAATCCCCTGCTTTGTAAGTACGAGAAAGAAAAACAAAAATGTCAGCAACGAAAATCAACGCCATCATTTATGCAACAACCAGAAGCATCAGGTTAAGGGGGTCGGGGAGCTCTCCCAGCAACCCTCACCTGAAACCAAGACCATGTGAAATCCACAAATATCAAAAGCTGGATAATACTGACCATATGCGCTGCTGCCCAGCTATTTTCCCCTTAAGTCATAAGGTAACATGTTATTATGGATCTCAATTCCGCGAGAAACTTATGGCACTCCAGAGGAGACTGAAAGCCACCATTTTTCAGGCTCTAAAAAACGAACAGTGAGGGAATTTTAAATGTTCCGAAGGCATTACCTGGTGCAGGCTGGCGTTCATTCCATTCGGTGGAGATTAAAATTTCTATAACTTTTATGAGGTGTTCAGTATTCTCAGAACTACAAAAAAATAAAAGAGACCATTAGACACCTTTTTCCCTAAACAACAAACTTATTTTCATTTCTGCATATTCAAGTGAATGTGTCTGATGGAACTATGTACATGCACTTGTGAACTGGTATCTTCAGAAGAAGCTTAATGACCCATAAACTTAGGACTACCCTCATCACCCCAAAATCCAGGTTGCTCTTCTTTCACTTACCTGGCTGCTGGGAATCTGAAAAGCAGGGGGCTGAAGAGTTCAGAGAGTACTCTTGCATTCAAAAGATTTTTGCTGGACGTTTGAGAGAGCGTGAAGAAATGTTTTAGCAAATACTGCAGCGTGAGCCAATACTGATGAGGTATGCTGGGTGACCTAATGAGCTTCTTCAACAGCTGGATGTATTCTTCAGAGCTTTGCACTTCTACAGGTTAAAAAAAGAAAAGAAAGAAAGAAAGCAAAAGGAATGAGAGACTGTTTCTAGCTATTAGTGAATAAACACCTAGAAAATTTCTGTTCTAGCTACAGAGGGATCATTTAAAATGAAGGCATCAGAAACAGCAGACAATACATTTGCTCTTCTCATTAGAAAAGGTACTATGAGAAAGTCAAAATCTCAAGTCAAATGGAAATGCAAGAAACTCTTGGTGTACAAAACCACAAGAAGTTCTCGGCGTGCTGCCGTCCATGGAGCAGCTTCAAATGTGATTGGCTAATTTGGAGGAGCATCAGATAAGTATCACAGGTTTCAACTTTGAAGGTTACGAACCACAATTTCCTGTCCCCAAAGCACTTTAACTGAGCATTAGCTCCTAAAACGGAGAGTCCTCTTCCTTCAACTCATTTTCCAATGGCCACTGGAGGAAGGTGATGGGAACATCACCAGTCACTGGGTCCTAGTCTGGTTCCCTGAATCCAGTGATGGCCACTTGGCATGCTGAGGCATTTGCTGACGTAGTAAACCTTAAAATACTGATAAAAGGTTAACAATTAGCCATTTCAACACGTGGACGGCCTTCCTAAGCAAACTAGAATCTGGCTCTTCTAGCGGATGCCCTGGTAAGGGAGGCAATTTGTACTGATGGGGGTGGGGGCAGACCCCTCCTAACACTTTCTAAGAAATCTCTCTTTATCTGCAGCCCTTGAGTTGACAAGTACATCCACATCCCAATACACGTTCAGGGAAGTTCTCCGAAGACGCAACACACCTGGGGCTAAAGAAACCATTTCATTGTAAATGGCTACTGGAATGACAGGATTTGGTAAGTCCAGGAGATAGCGTTTGAAAGCGTCTGCTAAAACGTGCACATCGATCATTTCCAAGTCCACGGAGGCAGCATCTATGGTAGGAATATGCAAAAAAAAAAATTTTCAGACATTTTATGCATTGGTTGGGTGGATTTTCTGAATGTGCGACTTCAGTGTGACACATGAAAGGAAGCGGTATGAGAACAAATGTAAAGATGCTTGCATATTTATGAGCAGTGTTTCTTGCAGGGGTTGCTCCTGGCATTTCAAAATAGAACATTTTTCCCTTATGTAGGTCTGTCCCCCACCCTGTACCCATTTAGCATGAAGGCCCCTGCCCACGATGCCAGGAACACATTCTCAGACTTCGGGGCAACAAAAAACAGTGCTCCTGCTGTGGGCTGAACGGTTTCCCCTACAATTCATATGTTGAAGCCCCAACTCCCAGCACCTCGGGATCTGAATATATCTGGAGACAGGGCCTTTAAAGCGGTGTTTAAATTAAAACGGGGCCATTAGAGTGGGCCCTAATCAATTTGACTGGTATTATAAGAGGAGGAAATTTGGACAAAGGGACACCGAGGGTGCACGTACAGAGGACAGGCCATACGAGGACACAGCAAGGAAGCGGCCATCTGTAAGCCAAGGAGAGAGGCCTCAGAAGAAACCAAACCTGCCTTGATCTGGGACTTCTAGCCTCCAGAACTGTGAGAAGACAGATTTCTGTTTTATAAGCCACCCAGTCTGTGGAATGTTGTTATGGCAGCCACAACAAACAAATGCAGCCCCTCACAATGTTTGCAAGTTCGTCTGGATGGTGGTTCTCCCCTGACTGAGAAGGGTTCTTGTTCTAGGGACGGTGGATCACACAGTAAATACCTCCTAAAATGGCAACAAGAAAACGTGACGTGCAAATCCATAGATTTCCTAAAATCTGAATTGCTCAATACTGCATATCAGAACTAATATAAATTTAACACAATAACAATAAATAATAAATATAAATATATATAAATATAATAGATAATAATAAACACAGACGGATTGATTAAACAGTAAGCTATTACAGAATCTTAGCAGTCAATCTCAAGAACGGCCATGGAAATGATGTGAACGTCTTTGGCATGTTTCTCCCTAGTTCTGACAGGGCATTCTGATTAAGGTATTACTAATACAACTGGTGGGCACTGAACTATCTCAGAAGAAAGATAAGACAGGCAGTCTGTCCAGGAAATCCTTCATCTGGAAAACAGGTCAGGCAGTTCAACACTGGGGTGGTATGAATCACAGCCTCTCTCTGAGTACTTGGAGTAGAATGAGGCCCACTGCCCGGTGGAAAGAAGGGGTGCTGCGGGCAGGAAGGACCACGGTCACTGCTAAAGGATGCACACTACCGACAGGAAAGATGACTTGAGGGAAATTAGCTGGGGACACGTGCATGTACTCAGTGGAGAACAGGGGACCTGACGAGCGAAATGCTACATTTCTAAACAGCTTTATGAATCGTGGCGTTCAAAATACGTCAGAAAGGAGCGCTGCTGGAAGTGCTGATACCACTTGTGGTAATCTGGATTTCAGGACCGTTAGAAACGTGTGAGACAGTATCAAGAAGTAACCTAACTAGCAGATTGACAGGACTGGGTTGTGGCCTAGGAGAGGATGAGAGAGAATCAAAGTTTACTCGCAGGTATTCAGCATGAGAAGGAGAAGTGGCATCCTGGATGCCCACGAACCGGGTGTGATATTATAAAGCACTTAGGCTGAGTTAACAAAGCTCCTTGGACATATCATCATCAGCCAAACGTGTCCCACTAACTAGGCAGAACTTATGAAAGATAATCGTACAATACCATAAACCTCAGGAAAGTCCTGAGCTGGTAGCAAATGAGGATAGGTTAGTTTGAGGAAAAGAATGAAAAGGTAGAGAAGCAAGGGCTTAAATCACTTAAATGTCCCACAAAGAACAAACCAGAGGCATATGACATCTCAAGCTGCTGCCCCCTCCTCCCAAATTCACCCCCTGTATACTGCATTTAATATCACTTTGCCCAACCAATTCTTATGACTTAATTTGCTCATCCTAAAACACTATTTGGCGATGAGGTATAAACATGAAGATGCTAAAGGTTCCACACGTCGCCCCCTGCAGGAGTCATCTCTCTATGACACCTGACACTTCCCACTATGGTAACTGCGAGTCTCTCTCCTAGACTGACAGTCCCTCCAGGGCACGGACTGTGGCTCTCACCTGCTCTTCTCACAGCCCTCAGTGCTCAGCAGAGAATGTGCTTGTTGAATGTTTGTGAGCTGAGCTACACAAAGTCCTGAGAGTGATGTTCATTCACTGAAGCCCTTCTCCAACATATGAGGTGTATTCCAAAGAGCCTTTATAACCTTTGAATGAAATAACCTTATTTCAAGTCTTTGGATCAGCTCACCTTATGTCAGATTCCACTAGAGCCGATGTAGTATGTTCTATTTATTTATAGACAACTTCTAAAGCTCCTTGGGGTTTCTGACTTCTATTCTAGCAGTCTCCTTTTCTGCATTAAACCTATGCTAATGTGCTCTTCCAAGAGCTAGACACATCTGTCACGTGATGACAGTGGAAGTTAGTTCAGAGAGAGCCACCCAATCTTTAGGTCTGGGTTGGGGCGTTTACACCCTCTTCTACCCTGCTTTTCTGAGTCTACTCCTGACGGGCAACCAGTAGACCCTCCAACACTTCATTCCTTCTCCCACTGGAATGGAGTCCCCTCTCTGACTGGTCTTTATCTAAGTAAAGGGTTCTCAACTGGGGTCCTCAATTTTGCTGACCCACCTCCACCCTTAGGAGACATCTCTCAACACCTGGAGACATCTCCGATTGTCACAACCGGGGGAAAATCCCACTGGCATCTAGTGGGTGGAGGCCAGGAGTGCTGCTGAAACCCTACAACGCACAGAACAGCCCCCTGACAACAAAGAATTATCTATCCTAAAATGTCCACAGTGCTGAGGCTGAAGAAGGCTGATTCTTTTTTTTTTTTTTTTTTTTTTCCGGTACGCGGGCCTCTCACCGCTGTGGCCTCTCCCGTTGCGGAGCACAGGCTCCGGACACACAGGCTCAGCGGCCATGGCTCATGGGCCCAGCCGCTCCGCGGCATGTGGGATCTTCCCGGACCGGGGCACGAACCCGTGTCCCCTGCATCGGCAGGCGGACTCTCAACCACTGCGCCACCAGGGAAGCCCTAGGCTGATTTTTTAAATTGAGGTATCTTGGGACTTCCCTGGAGGTCCAGTGGTTAAGACTCTGTGCTTCCAGTGCAGAGGGGTGTGGGATCGATCCCTGGTCGGGGAACTAAGATCCCACATGCCGTGTGGTATGGCCAAAAAAAAAAAAAAAAAAAATCTCTACCGCTTCTTTAAAAAAAAAATAAAAATAAATTAAAATTGAGGACATACAGCATTATATCAGTTTCAGGTGTACCACATAATGATTTGATATTTGTATAGACCATTGTTAAACCAACACCACAGTAAGTCTAGTTAATATCCATCACCACACAGAGTCACACACATAGGTTTTTCTTGTAATGAGAACTTTTAAAGGAAAAGCCTAATTCAGGTTAAGAGAAACCAAAAGAGAGAAAGAAAGAGAGAAAGAAAATAATTCACACCATTAAAATTAAAACAAAAAAACAAGAAAGAAATATTTTATTTTAGGGCAATATAATGGGGGAAAAACAAGAATAAGGGCTTTTAGAGTCAGAACAATTAGGATGCAAGTCACGGCTTTACCATCAGCAGTTACTAATATTTGTATCACAAGACTGATGTGTGGATGAAATAAAATAACTTAGTAGGTGCTAATAAATGTAGGCTGTTGTCCTCCACCCACGTCTGTCCTTTTCAGACACTGGTAATTCATGGGGTTGGTTAAAAGCCATTCTTTTTGTTTTTAGTGTGACTTATCTTTGAGCTTCCTCCCAGATATTATGATTTTTTATAGACTGAAAAATCCTTAAGCTGGAAACAGTCCTGGAGGATCCTCACTCCTAAATTGAGATAATGTTTACTCTTTTTGTTTTGCCACAAAATTCACTTTTATAGCACAGAATCCAAGGGAAACCAGTTTTCTATGTGTGTTTTGATCTCAAATGTGGAAAGAAAGCTGTCTGTCAAAATATCTTGTTGAAGTGAATTTGGGTTATGTATTCCATCTCACAGGTGGTGTGAAGATTTTTTTAAAGCCCAACTGCATCATTTTGTTTTTGGTCACATTTAAAAACGTAACCGCTCTTTCGCAAATAACTCCCATTTCATCAGTCTCTGAAGTCTAAACATTTCCTGTGACTTTTAACATGTTCGATTTGACCAATTTTCTGACCAAAGCACGTATCTCTATTTCAATTGGCTAGGACAAAATTTGGTGTTTCCTTAACACCCTGGTAAAGCTGTTAGAGATAAAGAAAAACAAGTCTTTTCACCTTGATTTTTCTGCGAGTCAACTTCTAATGACCTACTCTGGATGTGTGTAGGAGGATGTGCCCTGTGTGTGTGTAAGACTGATTTCCATGTACAAAGGGAAAATGAAAGTTAAAAAAAAAATTTTTTTTTAAGCTTCAGACATTTGGGTGGTGCATTTCAAGTAAAACTATCGACTGATAAAGATCTAATCTCCTTCTTTTTTCCCAGAAACATCTCTTCTAGAAATTTTCATAAGCTGCCTCGTTTTGAAGGTGCCTCACACTTCAAATTTTTTCGTTTATTAAATGTCATGTGGGCATTCTTTGCATAACTGCACGTCTGAAAGTGCTTCTGCCAAAACTGGGTTTCACTCCTTTTGGTTCAAACACCCAGATTCAGCTAAAATAGTGTGAGGCAAAAAATTATTAATAAAAAGAAAAGTATTGGGAGGGAATGAAGGATCTGAGAGATTCTAGAAGTTGATGCAGAAGATGACTTGCTAGAATGATGGCCAGTAAATTTACATTTGTACAGTTTTATTCTGTATGGCAAAGGAGGGAAGGGACAAATAATAAAGCCACCACTTGGTTAAATTAATTGATGGCATTTGACCAATGGTTTGCTTGAGCCGACTTGTACTGGCTCAGAATTCTTCCCAAGAGTTCAGTGATAACATATTGGTAGCTTGAAATTAACCACGGTGAGAAGATTTACACCACAGAAGTGGGTAAATGCTACAAACCAGGGCTGGTTTCTTCCCCCCAGAGAGTTGGTTTACCAGCACATTACAGAAGATAATAATATCATGATGTTACTTGATGTAAATATGGCATGAAAAGACAAGCAAGCAAGGAAGGAAGACAGAAAGAAAGGGAAAAGAAAAGGAAAAAAGAGAGAGAAAGGGAAAAAGGGAAAGGTCAGAAGAGACCTTTGTTAAATGACATAGACTTATAAATAGTATTTTAACTGGTCCAGATGAATTAGATGTAGCCAATGGCAGGGTCAGAGAAAGATGGTAGATAAGCAGAGGCAGAGAAATCCCAAGATGCTTCTCTCCTCTGCAGTTTCGACAGCACCCAGAGGCTCATGGCTATGATGACAGCCAAGTACCTGCAGGCAGGCAGGCACACACACCCCAACTCGAGACAAACATCAGAGGTCTGCCCTCTTAGCATAACAGGGCAGAGCGAAGAGTGCATATTTCTGAGCTCCCTTCAAACTGAGAATGTTGCACAGTTAAGCTCACATGTTTTTGTGCTTTACCTGAAACAGAAAGGTAAGAATCGTCTTTCCCATGTGTATTTCTAGCTCTGTGACACTCACCACAATCAAGAAGCTGTCGTAATTCTGCTGCGTTGCTGGAGCTCTGTGTTCTGTATAGAGTTGAACATTCCAGACCTAGGACACAAAACAGACTGAGTATGCAAAACAAAGCTCTCTGGAGAATGTGTGAGCCTGCGGCCAGAGAGACATTCCAGTTTCCATCCAGTGTCTATTCTAGATGTGTACCAAATATTCCTGGAAGTCACCTCCTACTATTCATCTTATCTGGCATGTCAATAATTTTGGCAACATCACCTGGCCACTGAGGAGCAAGTTAATTCTCTTTATTAAAATAGGGAGAAGTTAACAGTTTCCATACAGTAACTACATGTTAGTGTAGAGTCAGAAGTCAGACCCAGATTACCTCCCCAGGTCACTGCAACAAACAGCTTGTGAGTCCAGCACAGGTGGCAAGGAGTGTATTTAATGAATGTCCACGAGACAAATACAAATGATAACACCCACGAAATCAGGCCATAACCCGTTAACCGATTCCCTCTACCAGTTGGATTACCTTTCTTTTCAATGGCTTCCACTAGCTTGATAAGAAGCGGTGGAGCAACGTCAGGAGGGGCGAACTGCTCTGCAAGGTCTGGAAGAGTCAAAGCTGCAAATAAACACAATTGCACGGTTATGTTTAATCGGGGGTAATCCAACGCAGTAGACATCAGTGAAGATGACTAGAACACAAAGTCATGTAGTTCTACTGGGATGGCAGCAACCTCAGGCCGGAACGAGAGAGAGAGCCTGTACTGGACCCTGTGTTGAGAAGGCTCCTTGCGGGCCGCCCCCCAGCTGTGCCTCTTCCCACAGTGTGATGAGTTTGGGGGGCCAAGGGGACACGCCCACTGCTTCTCTCCTAAGACACACTCAGAGCACTTCTCAGAAGCTTGGAATCCCTTGCCCCAGTGGCCTCTCGGGGCCTCTTCCCCAGGTCCACCCTCCCCAGGGCAGACCTTCCTGCAGGGGTGCCCCCCCCCCTTTGGACCTGGGGAGTGGGTGAGGGTGTGGGGAGTGGGGCTCAGGATGGAACGGAGTCTGGACGTGCAAAGGTCCTGGCAGCGCAGGGCCAAGCCAGGGGTGGGCTGGGAACCAGCTCTCCCCATATCACCACACTCTCAGGCAGAACTGAGAACCTAAGAACTCTAAATTCAAATCTGGCTTCCTGGTCATTGTGAAGAAATAACTGCCCAGGTAGGAGGATGGAACATATCTTACTGAACAGTCTGTTAACAATCAATATGTGATTTATAACTTTAAAATATTTAGACACAGGCTGGTTGGCCTTCCTTTTGTATTTTTGCCCCAAGCCCCACAAATGGCGGGGTGGGCTTAATATCAGATCCGAAGCCAGTACAAATGATCCCTGGCCACTTGAGATGCAAATTAAATCCCCATGGACCTGCTCTTGAAAAGCCTTTATTTGCTTACATATGTTTTGGTCAGTTAATCTCTTAATAAATGTGATGCTTTCATGAACTTGTTTCCATGCTTTCATTTACATGTTTTACCAAATGATACAAAGGGAAAAAAACGTCTAATTGGATGACACAGATAATGCCCTTCAACATAACACTGATAACTGTATTTTCGCTCCAAAAATATATGCAAGTAAAGTACAAGTATTTTTCTCCTAATATACCAGGAGAGGGAGCTAAATATACTCATCTCAAATTTCTCAAAGTACAAAATATACAAATGGTAAAATGACAGGTAAAATGACAGTCTTCATGAAAATACCTACATACACGTGCCGTCAGTTTATCAGCCATCACTAAACAATTTGTAGACACTTAAGGTTCAACGCTGTGTATATACTCTCACCTAGGAATAGTTAATATGATCTAATAATCTAATAAGAAAGACTAAATACTGACAATTTTGTTTCAATGAGATTTGAGTGGTGTGATTTTTATTATAAGCCATATAGCGTGTTAAGTACATTTCTAATGAAGCCCATCTTTCTTTTTATTTATTTATTTATTTTTTTTTTCTTTTTGTGGTATGCGGGCCTCTCACTGTTGTGGCCTCTCCCGTTGCGGAGCACAGGCTCCGGACGCACAGGCTCAGCGGCCATGGCTCACGGGCTTAGTTGCTCCGCGGCATGTGGGATCTTCCCGGACCGGGGCATGAACCTGTGTCTCCTGCATCGGCAGGCGGACTCTCAACCACTGCGCCACCAGGGAAGCCCTAATGAAGCCCATCTTTCTAACAGTGAGTCGGCATAGAAAGACAACAGATTCACAAGATAAGAGTCAAGTAAGATTATGTTAAATTTTGACCTTAGAGACTTAAGTATGATTAACGTCATTTCGGAAACCCAGCCCCTGTAGTAGAAGACCCTCTTAGGTGGCACTATTACCTGAGATAGACAGTAACATGATCTTGCCACCTAACACTATTAAGCCATTCCAGGTACCCAGGATAAAAGGAGAAGAGCTAAGTTATGGAAGAAAATCCTACAGCAGCACTCTCCAGGAGAACTTTCTGTGATGATGGAAATGTTCTATTAGCTGTGCCACCCAGCAAGTGCTCCTGAGCACTTGAAATGTAGCTATTGCAACGGAGGATGTGAATTTTTAATTTTCATGGACTTAAAATGAGATAGCTGTATGTAGCTAGTGACACCACACTATTGAAGAGCGCAGTGCTATAGCCTGAGCAAGGGCAAGTTTTGTCAACAACAGATGAAAGGTTCCCGAGTTGACTTTGTGCTACAAAGACCCCACTAAAAGCTGTCCCAGAGGACATGGCATCTGGACGTGGGGCTTATCAACATCTGAGCGCAGGGCACACAACATTTATCACTCAGTTTCCTGGGCCACTTTGTCCTACTGCAACAGCACTTGAACACATTTCGCACTTCATGAAAGCAGGACAGATATGCCGCTGACTCGCCAGACAGTCGCGATGCAGGGAGCTGAATGGACACTTCATCTCGCTGGTGCTTCCCCCACTGGCCTGTGCCTATGGATCATGTGGAGAACTTGCCAGGAAGACAGAATGCTGGGTATGACTACAAACCCCCGGAATCAGAATATCCAGGAATGGAGCTAGTCATCTGTTTTGGGTTAGTAGTAAGTTTTCGGACATGCCATAGATGATAAGCAAATCCGTGCAAGTGACCCCCACCCCCTACCTGAAAAAATCCAGCAATGACGTCGCCCAAATCTGTTAAAATATGAGTATACCCGAAAAGAACTTAAAAATACCAATATCTTGGGGTGGGGGGAGGGATAAATTAGGAGGTTGGGATTAACATATACACACGACTATAGATAAAATAGATAACCAACAAGGACCTACTGTACAGCACAGGGAACTAGACTCAAAATTTTGTAATAACCTATAAGGGAAGAGAATCTGAAGAATATATATATGAAACTGAATCGCTGTGCTGTATACCTGAAACTAACACAATATTGTAAATCAACTATACTTTAATAAAAAATACAAATATCTTGAAAGTTTCATAGTTTTTTTTAGTTAAAAGCACTGTAAAATAAAAACAGAAATACTATAAAATGAAAGAGCATAGCATCTCATTCCTCCGATAAATTATAAACTACTTCCCTTTGCCTTAGATTATCAGCTCACAAAAATAGCCTCCCTCATAGATGCCTTCTACACTGAGCAAAGTGAAATAGCATCCTATCAGCACATGTAACAGAAGGAAAACATAAAGGTAGAGATATGTTGTGGAGAAATATTATTAATTAGGACTCACTGTAGCGTCTCTTCTTAGCCCTCTCAAACTTACAGATCTCAGCACAGCCAATGCAAAAAGCTAAAGATTAAACAGTAAATGCATGAACCCACATATCTACACTACACTCATCCAACTAACATGCCTCGTTCGTCTTTTCCTTCCCTCATAAATTACACAGGCATTTTTTTTAAATTAAAAAAAGAAAAAAAACCCTTAAAGTTGGCAACTAAAAATGGAATTACTTAATAAGGTTTATCTCCTTTCAGAATCTTACGAACACGATCATTTCTGCAGGCAAATATGAAAGTTAAATTAAGTGATAATTAAAGATTTCACCTAATTGTGATTGAAATATGCACCCAAGAGTTGTTACATTACTGGGTTGGCAAATATTACATATAAAATTGTTTCTGCCACTCTTACTTCTTCACTTCAGCTTGAAGAAGGAGGAAAAAAAAAGCCTTTCCTTAGTCCTTTCAATGTTTCTTTAGCAAAACATGGTAGTTTACTTTCCATGCAACATATCCTGAGCTGCAAAATATCATTTCTTTTACTCATACAAGTACTACATGAAGTTTCTAAAAAGCATTGTGATGGCTATCAGGTATCTATAACAATATTTTTCTCAAAGTACACCCCAGAATACTTTAAAAAGAAAAAAACTAGACGCATATATTAGGAAGTACAGGTACTCCTTTGTAACACATTGAGTGAATTTACCACTGAATTTTGTTAATATTGAAAAAAGCTTATTACCCAAATGTATAAAGCATCATAACTGATC
Organism: Kogia breviceps; assembly: GCF_026419965.1. NCBI lineage: Eukaryota > Metazoa > Chordata > Mammalia > Artiodactyla > Physeteridae > Kogia > Kogia breviceps. Next base: position 54,207,554 of record NC_081313.1, on the reverse strand, counting down.
AAAATTTTGGGGGGTTTTAAAAGGTAAATTTTACAAAGAGACAAGGTTTTTTAAAGTAACAATTCAAGGATTTCCTATTCTCTAGTACAATATCTATGATTCAATCCATTTCCCCTTTAAAATATTTAAACATATGGGATGTGGAAGCTTCACCCAGTAAGCTTTTAAAGTTCACATTTTCTATTTCGGGCAATTAACAGTGAAAGTCTAAAAAGCATTCTAAAGCAAAATATTAATTATTTCAACAATCCTAAAATCAACTATTCCTGTAATTTCATTAAATACACAAGGTCAATATTTACGCTTCCGTTAGATCCCATTTAAAAATACTCCAACAGGAAATGACAATTGCTAGGAAGTACCAAATTTGGCAAGTTGTTCTTTGAAAAGTCCATGATAAAGTACCACATCATACAGTTCAATAAACTAAAACATAATGGAACTAAATACACACACACACACACACACACACACACACACACACACACACACACACGAAATGTAGAGATCGTACATGGTGGCTATTAAACAAAACACAAATTAGCAGAGCATGATCCTCATCAAGTTTACATGTAAATTCTCATTTGATTTCACCTTTCAGACAGATTTTTATATCTGAATGAGGAATGTTTTTTGGTTTTTGAATTCTGCTGTAGCCAGTGTACATGTCTGGAGAGCCAAGTCCACTCTTAAAACTGGGTGAATTTTAAGATTCCTCTACGACAAGCCAACACCAGTTTTTCACTTGGCTGAATCACCTTTCATCAAAAGAAATCAGTATTACTTAAGGAGAAAGAAGATAAGAAAGAACAGCAAAAGGGTCTAAAAGCGGTGGTGAAACCAAGACGTGTATTGTTTCAAAAAAAAAAGAGAGGAATCAGTCTTCAACAGGAACACCAATGAAGTAGGTGTCCCAGGTTGTAGAAAGAATTTTTGATGACACATCATAAGTGCTGCATTTTCCAGTAGTTCTATTTTCCCCCTTTGCCCTGGTGACAACGAGTCACACAGAAGAGAGCCTTCTCTCCCGACTTAGGCCCTTCCCAAATCACTAACACGGGCAGGCCTGAACAGTCCCTGGGCACCAGTGGTGTGTGGGAGATAGTGGCATGCCTCACGTTAAATGGTGCCAACGCCATTACAAAGCGCAAGATGAAACCAGCACACAGCTACACCTTTTGGAGTCCTTCTCCATAAAAGAGGATATTTTAGAGTTAGTGCCTGGAAGAGACGAATGGAAAGTTTAAGCTGAAACTGTGGGACTCCAGAGACTGCCCAAGCCAAGTATTCCATTACTGATGGAAGCAGCTTGGACGTACATAAAAAGCTGCCACTTACCTTTTAAAATGTAATACAAATACACAGAAAAGAAAGTATATGCAAAGTGTGGATCAATATTAAATCAAGATGCTTGTCTATTAAATTGTAGCTGAATCAAAACTTTAGTCCTGCCTAAAACAGTCTCTCTCATTCTTTCAAATGAAAAATGTACATTCTGGTGGGCAAAAATCTAACAAATCCCTATACTTTTCTTCTTTTTTTTTTTATGAAAGTCACTTTATTTTTATTTATTTATTTATTTTTGGCTGTGTTGGGTCTTCGTTTCTGTGCCAGGGCTTTCTCTAGTTGTGGTAAGTGAGGGCCACTCTTCATCGCGGTTGCGCGGGCCTCTCACTATCGCGGCCTCTCTTGTTGCGGAGCACAGGCTCCAGACGCGCAGGCTCAGTAGTTGTGGCTCACGGGCCCAGTTGCTCCGTGGCATGTGGGATCTTCCCAGACCATGGCTTGAACCCATGTCCCCTGCATTGGCAGGCAGATTCTCAACCACTGTGCCACCAGGGAAGCCCCCTATACTTTTCTTAAATAAACCTTATAAGCATGTTCATACTTTATGCTTATAATGGTTAATACTCTGAAGGTTTAAACTTCTCAAGTTCTATGGGCAAAACCATAACAAATGCTGGCTAAGATAATGCAGCTAAAAACTGAAATAAAGCAAAAAAAAAAAAAAAAAAAAAAGAAAAAAACCCACCACCACCAATTATGAGTTCCTTAATTTTGGAACACACCTGTTTAATCAGCAGTAGAGAAATTATTAAAAACACAGGTTTAAAGCCAAAGAGACCTGGGTTTTAATCTTGGTTTTGCCACTTACTTACTGAGTGTATTCTTGGATATGCTAATTAACTTGAATCCCAGTTTCTTCATCTGTAAAATGGGAATGATTTTAAGTGTAACAAGGATTAAATGAATACTGTATAAACAAACATGAGTAAGCACAGTGCCTAGAATGTAGCAAGCACAAACTAATGGGTAGCTATTATTAATTGAGAATTATTCATGTAATCTTTTTCATTATTATTCACAGATTTTAAAAATACCCAATTGCAATGGCAAATTTTAACACCAGAAATTATTATAAGACAGAAAGAATTCTCAGTACTTTTTTAAGGTGGCAAACCGGAAATATTTAATTAGGGTAGACATCTGCATTTTGCCTTTCTACATATAAAAACACTCAATATCTTTTCAGAAGTCATATCTAAATTATCATATGATTTTCAATACATTGTACTTTCTCCTTTAAGGACTATCTGAGTTATTTATTATACTCCAGTTTTCTGAATGTAAAAGGAAAGATGAAGTTGGAAGGATACTGAACTTGGTGGAAACAAGGATTTTTCTTCTGCAGGAGAAGGAAGGAAAAGAAATAGGGGCAACCGAAAATGGGAGTAGAAAGAGTAGATGTGAAAGTAAATCTTCAGCCGTAACTACACTATTTTCAGGGATAACTAGTCAGAGGGAATTAATAAGAGTTGTCAACAGATTTAAACAAGAAGTCTGCAAATCTTTTCAGACACCCTAAACTAATTAGTCTTTAATATCTTTAAGTTTATCTTCTCCCGTTTATCTCTTCTGCTTCACAGCTTAAAAACAAATGAAAGGGATCTGAGATCCTCTGCCCATTTAATTTATTTCTAAACAAGAGACTATACAGGAAACAAACAGCAGGCAAAGACTTTATTAAACATTACAGCTTCGCTTCTGATGACCTCAGCTAAAGCCTCTGCGTGGAGATTGAAATGCAAGATTACACTTCATCTTTGACAGGCTAGCCTAATTGTGATTCTTATCACCTAAATTGGAGTCTGATTTAAAGATTACAATTTACAGTGTACAGCAAATTAAGATTCTGGGCAGGAGATAAATGGGGAAGAGAAGGGGACACCCCCCTCTCCCCACCAGGAAAATAATTTATAGTTGAGTCCCTGGGATTTCGGAGGCTAATGGTTTATAAGGGAAGTTGATCCTTTGGTCTGTTGGCTTAGAAAGATTTTGTATGAAGTGTGACTGAGAGGCCCCAAAAGGGAAGGAAAGAAGGGAAAATCATGTGACACATGCCCAATGGGCCCTTGAGTTTCTTGGGTGAATGACTATTACTGAACATTAATTAGGACTCACACCTCCACACTCAGTATTTTACAGACATGCTTTCACTTATTTTTCATAGCAGTTCCTTATCACCCTCAGTTTAAAGGTGGGGAGACTGAGAGAAATTAAGTCATTTGGTCACAAAGCTCATGAATAGTGTCCCTGAGTTCAGCTTGGGCCTGTTTCTCTCCACCAGAGTCTACAAGTCCCAGTCAAGGAGAGAAACCTGTGATAAGTTTCCCTGAATTTCACACCAAGGCTAATTTAAGGGTAACTGTGGCAAGGGTGTCACATGACACACAGCTACTGGATGCTCCATCCTACAAGTGGGCAGCCATAGTACTTTCTGGTGTGTTCTAGTAAAATAACCCTAATAACACAAGCTTTTGAGCTTCCCCCCAAATAAACAAGTCAGTACATTGCCCATCACTAGAAAACATCTTGAACTGCAGATAATTAAGGTCATAAAGAGAAAACAATGGGAGCCCCATGAACAACAGGAGGGAGGTTGAGGCCCCAGGTGAGCCATGCTCTCTCCCTAGGGGCAGAACATGGCACTCACTTCTCTCCCACTTTTATCTGACAACAGATTTCACGGTCAAAGGTAGAAATGCTTAAAAACAATACAGCAGGCTCTTCCAATGTAACTTGAGAAACCCCCATCTCACAAGAATTGAAGGATCCTCTGATCAGGAGAGGGCAGAGGTAAGAGAGAAACTGGACAGAAGGACACTGCTGGGGAAACCAGAGACCAGAAAGAAGCATTTTGGTGGAGGCTGGAACCTCGCTAACTAACAGTGAAGAAGCAGGACATTGGCTGACCAAGGAGAGGGGGCGGAGGGCGGGGGGGGCACTGCCGAAGAGGCAGAGCTGTGCAGTGAGGCAGTTTTAAGAAAGCCCGAATGGAAATCAGAGAAAAGAACCACCAGATTCTGTTCCAGTAACTAAAGAAAGAGCAGGGTTTTTTCTCTGACAATTGTAAACATACCAGAAAGAACTGTACAGTGAATGTCCATATATCCTCATCCTAGACTCTATAACTAAAATTTACTATATTTAAATATTTACTATATTTATTACATATCTTTCCATCGGCCCATCTTACTTTTTTGGATGCATCTCAAAGTAAGGTGTAGAAATCGGGTGCCGTGGACTGAACTGCATCCCTCCAAATTCACATGTTGAAACCTTAACTCCCAATGTGAGGGTATTTGGAGATGCGACCTTTGGGAGGTAATTAAGTAGAGATGACATCATGAGGGTGGGGGCCATCACGATGGGATTAGTGCCCGTATAAGAAGAGACACCAGAGAGCTTCCTCTTTCTCTCTCTGCCACAGGAGAACACAAAATGAGGCACTGTCTGCAAGCCAGGTAAGGGCCCCCACCAGAATTCAACCATGCTGGCACCTGGATCTCAGATCTTCAGCCACATGAACGGAACTGAGAAACCAATTTTTGTTGTTTAAGCCACCCAGGATATGGTATTTTGTCACAGCAATCCGAGCTACCTAACACATCCACATGTTATACCCAAAGAGAGGAAAGAAGCTGTAAATCTAGAAAAAAAATTAATGCCAAATACAAATTCTACCGGTATTTAGTAAACATTCTCTGTGTCAGACAGAATACTCCCAAGGGCAGACGTTTAGGGCAGTGCTTCCTAAACTTGAATGTGGATTAATAACCTGATTCAGTAGATCAGGGTGAGGTTCAGGATTTTGCATTTGCAGCAAGCTCCCAGGTGATGCCCAGGTCCTCAGACCACACTTTGAGTAGCAAGGATTAAGAGTGAATCCACCAATCAGAGAGGAAATCCAGATCTCTGTGGGAGACAGATTGCCAACGATTAACCTCCACACTGATAACTTGTTGCGTAAATGTCCTGGCTTCATGGGCTGATCCCATGGCCCAACATCTAAACATGTGTCAGGCAAGTGAGGCTGCCTAACTCAGAGGGTCTGGCTATCAAATCTAATTAGATCTGCTCTTATACCCAGTTAGATACCAAAAGAGAGAGATTAGCATTTTTCTTCTCTTCCAAGGTTCTGGCTGATGGAAGGCTTCATTTAAAGATCACCAGCAAAATGCAGATCAAGTAGTGTGACCTTATTACTACTGCTCTGGATATGCTAATTAACTTGAATCCCAGTTTCTTCATCTGTAAAATGGGAATAATTTTAAGTGTAACAAGGATTAAATGAATACTGTATAAACAAACATGAGTAAGCACAGAGCCTAGAATGTAGCAAGCACAAACTAATGGGTAGCTATTATTAATTGAGAATTATTCATGTAATCTTTTTCATTATTATTCACAGATTTTAAAAATACCCAATTGCAATGGCAAATTTTAACACCAGAAATTATTATAAGACAGAAAGAATTCTCAGTACTTTTTTAAGGTGGCAAACAGGAAATATTTAATTAGGGTAGACATCTGCATTTTGCCTTTCTACATATAAAAACACTCAATATCTTTTCAGAAGTCATATGTAAATTATCATATGATTTTCAATACATTGTACTTTCTCCTTTAAGGACTATCTGAGTTACTTAGATAGTGTACTGAGTACACACTCAGTACACACTTACTGTGTACTGAGGTACACAGTGCATCTGTGTACCACTGTGTGGGGTGAGATCACGTGGGTCACAACTTGCCCAAGGTCCCACAGAAGTTCAGGACAAGGGCTAGAACTCAGTTCTGATGTCCACATCAGAGCTTTTCCTACCTTGCCACATTCAAGAAAACTCAGCTCTTTAAATTTAGGGGGTAGGGGGATGGTGGTGGGAAGGCAAGGATATATTAGAAAGGCTGACCTAACACATTACTACTAGTACTACTACTACTGATAGTTCCCATCTACTAGTAGTATTAGTTCCCAATACTACCGATAGTATTGAACAATAAGTGTTAGAAACTGCTCAATGCTTTATGTGCTTTATCTCATTTCGTGTGCAGAATCTTGTGTGGTATTATAATTGTCCCCATTTTACAGAGGAGGAAACTGAGGCTAAGTTCAGCAAGTTGGTCAAAGACACGCCAGCAGTCAGTGGTAAAGCTTTTAAAGATTTTAAAGATTTTAAAGAACAGATCAACTTCCAAGCTGGCCATAAAACCACTCCATGAACCTCATTTCCTCCTTAGGCAGACCTGCTGCATGACGCCATTCTGGAGCCATGAGAAGGGGGTGGAAAATCTTTGCAGGATACTGATGGTGAAGCACTTGGCAACAGGAGACACCCACAGCTACAACCCTTAGTGACGAGAGGTGCGTTTGTTCAACCTGAGCTTGGACTGGAGGGCCAGCTTCTCGCCATCACCTCAGCTTTATCAGGATTAAACTCTTGCCAGTCCACTCAGCCAGGCTAAATATTTTCAGGACAGCATTTATTAAATATTTTCTCATAAGGCTAAACTAAGCACATTCTTCCCCAAGGATGTAATGGGTTTTGTTTAGCTAAATATAGCTGGCTAACATCGCTTTCAGCAAGGTACAAATGGACTTATTTTCGTTAATCATCAGATGCGGAAAGGGCCCAGCAAAAAATTTACCAAAAAAAAAGTTTTATATATATATATATATATATATATATATATATATATATATATATATATATATATATAAACTTATATTTCAAAGATTCCAAAATGAAATATTAGTAAGTATATGAAAGGAGTTAAAATGCTCATGATCAAAGAGGCAGAGAAAACGAAAAAGATGACGTGTCTATAGGATTGGAAAGAAAAAGAAAATAAAGGCGAGAAAGACAAGGGGCCTGAAAATAACTGAATAGAAAATTCCCTATCAGCTAGCACAGAAAACTAAGAAGGGAAGATAGTATTTAATCATACTTTTTGATTAAATGTTTTTTTAAAAATCACTGATAGAAAGCTAACCTATCCACATATACAATAAAGGGTAGCAATTGTGAGTCAAAAGTAAACACAACCATTAACAATTGTGTGAGGAATCAGAGTTTTTAAAAAATAGAGCAATACTTTCACTACCTCAGACAAATGTGAGTAATTCTTGTGGGCTAATAAATTCTCTCATCTCACAATGTACAAAAATCAAGTGAAATGAACAAGAGGCTATTCACCTCTCAGCTAAAGAAATCCATGGACTTGTTCTGGATATGATTTTCTTTTTCAGGATAACAATTTTAGATGGGTCAATTTGGGCATCAGTGGATCATATCATTACATTCTCAAAAAAAAAGCACAGGGTAATAAATAGTACTATGCTTTAAGACTTATTTGTACCAGACTAATCTACCCTTTTTTAAAAAAAACTGTGATAGACAGGAGGTCCTACAGATCGACCAGAAGCAAAATATAAATCATACTGATTTTAGAAAGATATCTATGTTCCCCAAAAGATGATCAGAAGTGAGCTAAAAAATATAGGTAGGTGACATCTGAGGAGTGGGTGTATTTTTATAATTGCTTAAAAGTCAGCAGGGCTGACTATATCATAGTGGCTATGTCAAATATAACAAGTGGTCAAAGAAAGGGAATGAAGAAAAAAGTTAAGCTTGCCCCAGATACAGAAGGATTCAATCAGTCATTTTCATCAACCCTTTAGATTCTTGATAGAAAATACGTTGGTAACAATCTGTAGGTCGCACCCTGTTCAAACTTCCAGGGAAAAGTGGGAATGGTCAGAAAAATGCTCGTTTCCTACAATGGAGATATTGCAATACCTGTGATGTTATTAATGAAAAAAGGACCCAGTCGCCTCTTTCCTAACCACCAGAACAACCTATGCTTCACTTTGTTGCACCATTTCTGTCTTCAGTTAAAAGGGAAGTGATAGGGCCTGAACCACGGGAGCGAGTTTTGTACATTTTGTTCTGTTAGATTAGGCCTCAGTAACTTTATGAATTATGAGCTGTCAACCACTTTTTCATCTGCTATAGAATATGCTTCTTAGAAATTGTGGCTATAAATAAGTCAACAGATGTTTTTTGCTGGCTTCAACAGGAGCTTGGGTAATTTTTGAAAAGGGGCTAGGCGAAGTTAAGCAAATTAATCCAAAAGGCTGTATTAGCTTTCCCCCCATTGGTCACTTTTTGCATTAGCCTTTTAAAGACTAAAGACTTTCATTTTATTCTGTAAAATACTTTTTGGCTATTACTTGAACGTAATCTATTGGAGAAACTAAAAATCAGGGTCTTTTAACACATTGCATCCTTTCTGTGACTTCTGTTTTTTTTAAAAAAAAAGCGCTATTAAATGCCATACCTATGGTAGGATTATTATTGTATCATATGAAAAACAATTGAAAAGCCACTGTGTCATAATAGAAAAAGAAACAGATGATAGGTAAGGACATGAGTTCTAGATCTGGCAATAACAGATTGAGGAACTTGGGGGAAAACATTTAATATCTCTGGGTCTTGAAGTGGTAAAGTTTAGATAAGAAGTTCTAAAATAATTTCTAGTTCTTAAAATTCCATGATTTGAAGATTAAAGTCAAGGAGATCACATGGCCAATATAAAATACTAAATTGCATTTATTTACTCATGAATTACTCTGAAAATAACTCTATATTCCCTTTAGCCACCATATTGTTGCAAAGCTGGCAAAAATCACAGGCACCTGGGGATGGCTGGTGTTGCATCAAGCAACAACTTACTTCAAATATGGGGGGGGGATAAATTAAATAAATTAAGTAAGTGGGAAAACGGCAAAACTTAGTTATATTTCATTAAGATAGTTTCTAATTTCTAACAGGGAAGGGGAAACTTTTTTGAAAGTGTTTTTAAGTGAGATATAAACTTTCACTTTGCCAGGATGAACAGTAAATTCAAAAGAACTAAAACCTTTCTCACTTTTCTGTACGTGGATCTAACGGAAGACAAGTAACCACATGTTCTTAAAGGTACTCCAAAGCCACGGCTGCTACAAGTCAGGGAATGTAACACTAACTGGCTTCTATCTACCATGATTTAGGGGGGCGGGGGAGGGCAGATCAGGAAATTGAGAGTGAGGGTCAGGCCAAGAGAGGAAGGCAGGAGGGCTGAGCAGTCACTGGCCTAGATCCTGCTCTAGCCCCTTAGGTCATTTCCTTGAGTTACGGTAACAGCTTTGCAAAGTCCATCGGTCTCATTGTGGACGTGGGAAAGACTCGGGAGAGGTTAGATGGCTACGGCAAGATCGCTTGACTAGTGTTTGCCAGGGCAGATACCATGGCCCACATCTGTCTGAATCCAAGGGCCCTGCTCTTTCTACTTCACCTGTGATTTCTCCTACAGGGAGTTTTCTCCCGTTCACAATCTTCTGAGTTTCTGAATCAAGTTGCTTGTAAAGGCAGTTCCTTTCAACATCTTGAGATTTCCGCCCAATGCCCGGCTGGGTTCTAAGAGATGGGCGGGTCCATGCAAAATGAGCTGGTGATCTATGCTATGCAGTCAGTGAGTACAAATATCACTGATAAAAGAGGTAAAGGGGTGAATTAGATACTCAGAGGAAACTGCTCTGTTCCCCAAACCCTAGATCTTTGGGTTTGGGGAACAGAGCAGTCCCAAGTCCAGTACAACCTCTGGACTTGGGACTGGGACTGGCCATTCAGTCATTTGAAAAATAATTCATTCTCAAAAATGTGGCGGTAGGAATAATCCCAAATCACACAAGACCAGGAATAAAACATTCAAGACTGCCCTTAGTAGCTGAGGCTCTCATTACCACCATAGTAATAATAATAACGGGTAACATTTCTGTCGGGTACTGTGCTCAATTGCTTTACTGACGTTATTGGATTATGAGGAAGGTTTTATCAGCATCCCCATTTTACACAGGAGAAAACTGAGGCTCAGAGAGATGAAGTGCTTTGTCCAGGGTCACACAGCTGCTTCAGTCAGAGCCAGGACTTAACTGAGAGCGGTTTAGAGAACAAAACGGCACCTTCCTTGCAAGGGATCCTTCCGTACTAATTGTGTGTCATTCCCTCTGAGTGCCATAGGGCACGTGTTTTCTTTAAAGACTGCACCCTTCCTTGGTGCAGCCCAGTGCACTACTCTGGAAACTGCGAGGGCCAAGAGACAGACCATAGAGTTAGGAAAAAAACAAAGCTGACTAGAGTTCTCCAGTCAAAGGACAGACCTGGAAAGCAGAGAGCTCAAGAACAGCACTCCCTAAGGACTTTCCTGGTGGTCCAGTGGTTAAGACTCTGCACTCCCAGTGCAGGGGACCCAGGTTCAATCCCTAGTGAGAGAATTAGATCCCGCATGCCACAACTAAGACCCCGCGTAGCCAAATAAATAAATATTAGAGAGAGAGAGAGAGAGAGAGAGAGCTGAAAATCACAGTATGAGATGGACCATTTCCAAGGTCCTGTCTTTGACCAGGTAACAGTTCATTTTGGAAGAAAAGACACAGATATGCATGAAAAGAAATCCAACAGGATATGCAAAATAGTTGAGTTTATACCAGAAATTCAGAGAAAGAGAGCTTTCAGTACCTTTGATGGTGTGGTCCAAATGTAAGCCATATATATGAAAATTTTCTAATAGCCACGTTACCAGCAAAAAGAAAGAGAGGAAAGTTTAATCTTTTATCTAATAATATATACCCAAAGGACTATCATTTCAAAATATGATCAGTATTAAGAGTTATTAATGAGCTATTTGACATTTTTCATTTCTTTTTTTTACACTCACAGCACATCTCAATTTAGACCAGCCACATTTCCCACATGTGACTGTGACATGTGGCTGGTGGACCCTGTACTGGGCAGCACAGCCCTAGAAGGACAGCCTTCAGTTTGACTCGGTGTGAATTTGGTTATCTGCAGAAGATGTTAGCTTTGGGATCAAAACTAAAAAGATATACAAAAAAAGAACCATATTCCTTATATCCCAAAAGATCAAATAAGAGTTCTGAGTTTTTTACTTTTAGTGTGTAGTGAGTACACAGCTTTAACCCTACTGTGAAGGCACTGAGTCCAGGTTGACTGGGAGGGTTCATTATACACTAAGAACCTTCTGGAAGACTAGGCAGCAGAGGCCTGGTGTCCATCACAGTGCCTGGCCTGGGGTCAGGACATTAGGCGGACCTATAAGTCGGTTCTTCAGAAATGCCATGATTAGTAAAATTGCTTCATCTGGTGGCTCTCCATCTGTTACTGGTTACTCTTAAAATTTGCATTCAATGTGTCTGGGTACCTCCTGTTAGAGACAGGCTGCTGACTGCAGCTGACAGAAGCTTCCATTATCAAGAAAAGGCTGCTACAGTCCGGCTGTTAAGTCAGAAAATATGAGGTCTGCTTAGGTTCACATCCTGACAGCGTGAGCTGCAATAATTTCATTTATAAAATTTGGGATCGTTAACATGCCTGCTATTTGCTACAGGATAAATGAACAGAAGTCAGAATACAAGGGCGGGAGGTCAAAATGTCTACCTACTCTCACAGGCACAGGCAGGCGCCTTAGGGAGCGTTCTTTCTGATAAGATGGTCCAACGTGGGTATTTTTTTTACAGTCCAGCATCTTTATGTTCCAAGTTTCTAATACAACCACTCTTTCCAGAACATATAATTTAATGTATCCATTCTTATAAAACCTTGGAGACTATGTGTCAACTGTGTGGGTTTTAACAGTAAGTGTGTTCTGGACTTCAAACTTCTGCTAAAACACAGGGCTGTGGACAAGGGTGGAGAAGCTTAAGAGGAAGCTTGTGCTGTCAAAGGCCGTCTCTCCCGAAGCAGGTGCCATGCTGCTTGCTTCTAGTCCTAAATCTAGTCCTAAAACTTGACTTTGTCCAAGTACATGGAACATGACTCTTCAATCCAGCTCCAGATACTTCTTAAAAAAAAAAAAAAGTTTCACAGCTCAGATATCTGCTTTCGGTTTGATCCCAGAAGAGAAGCTGTTTCCTTTTTAAAAAGTCAAGCTGCTATTGTTTTCTCCAAATGTGAAATGTTTTATGGGTGGCAGAGGCTGGAAGTGGCAAGCAGCTCCTAACTCAGATGATGTGATAACATGAGAAAGAGCTAAAAGGCACTGAATCAAAACTTCTTATCAGGAAAGGGGATGAGAAAAGAACAGAAGTTTGCAGTGAGCCACCGGCTGAGACCTCTGGGCTCCCTCTGGGATACCTTCAGGCCTGAAGGCAACTTCTAAGGAGAGGTTTGCAAGAGTTTGCCCTTTGTAAGGCAGTTGACACAGAGAGTTTATCAAGGTAGCATGGCTTTTGAGGTGTCAGTGTGAATGGTTTTAGGGTTTGATTCTGCAGGTGAAACTCTGGTAGAATGTGCTACTTTATGGTGATACCCAGGAAACTGGCTCTCAGGAGGAAGTGTGTGGTTTGTAAAATTGCGTCCATACAGCCAGAGGAGCTTCACTTCAGATGTAAATCCATACTTCAAGGAAGTGGCTAAAGATCACCAAGAGAGTATAGGCTTTGGGAGGTCACTCCTGGAATGTGCCCCAAACTCATTGTACCAGGACACAGAGGATGTGATCAACTGACTGAATGCATTTATAAAGGGGTCCATTTCACCCCAAATGTTCAAGAATTTTTGTTCTAAGAGGACAACTGGAAGATGAAACTTAGGACAGATTACAATCCATTTGAGGTGCTTAATTAAGAGATCTTAGGCAGTTTACTTAATGTCAATGAAAGAGCAATCACTTTAGAATTAGCTTGACTCAGGTTCAAATGATACCTCTCCCTCTTTTCCACTGGGTGGTGTCTCTAGGCAGGGATCTAGAGCAAGGGTGTCAATCACTGGACCCTGTGATTTGTCAAGTGCCTGACACATAAAACCTTTTAATGAATGAATGTTGGACTCCTCTGAGTTGACTCTTTCTGGACTTTAGTTTTTTTCTTAGACATAAACTATACGGAGTGGCTTAAGATCTTTCCTAAGATCATTTCTAAGATCTTTTCAAGTGCTCTCTGAACAATGTTACGAACTGAACTTGCTGTTTGAAAATAATTGAGCAACTGTGTTACCTATTTCTGTTAACAGTACTGAATATAAACCCTAACGTAACGTATCACCACGATTTTAGCAACCATAAGTGATAGATCTTTCCTTACCCAGCACCTGAAGATGGTATATAAATAACTCAGAGATTAATGATGAACAATAAAAAGATGTTATGGTGTTAGAAAAAAAGAAAAAACCAAACCAAACAAACAAGCAAAACCCTAAGTAACACCATATACAGTGAATGTTTGAAAAAGTCAGTTAACCTGTTCTGCAAAAATAGTCTAACAAAGGCAGTAGAATACTGTTTTGCAGGATGCAAGTAAACGTATCATAACTTCACAGAGCAGTGAAAGCCCCCTTCCCCATCCTAGCCGACTGTCAAGACTCCATTGCTCCATTGCTCTGTATTTAGGGTCTTTCACAGACAGTAAGCCAAAGGCATGAAAGGACCAACATGGAATTACTAAAGGTCAGGCCTGTATTATTGGGCTACTCCTTCATGGTAATGTCTGCATGGTAGATGAGAGGCGGTGAAATGTGCAGGTAGACGGAACTTTGGGGACAGCTTCTACTGTCATCTATCATATTTCCTTGAGTTATGAACCCCTTTACTTGCTCTTATAATTCAAAATACTGAAGAGGAGAAAGATGAGACAGGATGTGGAGGTGAGCTGGGCTTGGCTGGGCCCTGCAGCCCTCATCTCTTCCTGGGGCTCCCAGCTCAGACTGTGAACTACGCAGTGGCCTACGTACCACATCTGCTTCTCCTTGGTGTAGCCACGCCCTGAGGAGGCCGCTCTCTACCACAGGACAAGTGCAACCCCACCCTGGCCGGTCATCAAGCTACAAGTGGCCTGGTGGATGCACCGACCTTCTTCAACAGGGCAAGGCCTCGACACAGCTGAAAACCAGGAGGCTTGTCCTGAATGTCTCCATCTTCCCTTCCTAAGCCTTCTTCTCAACTTGGCAATATTTTCCTTCCTCCATTATCTCACTCTCTTGTTAAGCCTCCTCCCCAAGCCATGAGACCACTCAGTGCCCCGTGGTCTCTCTTGTCGTCCACCCCCTTCACTCCCCCACTCACCCCCGCCCCTCCCACCCCCTGCTCAAAAATCAGTCTCTTATGAGGGAAGGGTCTGATAATCACACTGAAATGGAAATGACAGACAAAGCTTCATGTGTCACGTCAGAGGGACACGGCTGATTTTAACAGGGTCTGCTTGCAGAATTCTTCTATAGAATTCCAGGCATAATCTTCTCTGAAAACATACACCCACATATATGGTCCTTTAGTACTTTGCTATGAATGGATCATGAGATTGGGTCTAATTAAGGTCATTAAAATGCTCCAGTTCATGGTGGATTTTGCAAAGCTGAGACCAGATGATCATTTAAGACACCCAGCCATGCTCGCTGTTAGTGCTTCAACAACAATCCACTTCACACCACAACAGTAAAAGAAGTGTGACAATAATGCCTTCAATTTCTAGACCCCTTATAAGATTACAAAATGATTTTATATGCTTTTTCTTTTTCTTTTTTTTTTTTTTTTGTGATCCTCGAGAGAGAAACTAGATAAAGAGAAAAGCAGAGGGGAGTGGTCAAGGAAGGCAGAGAAAGACCGGGTTAATAAATAAGTTCAGGGTATTATCATTTAAGACCAGAAAAACATCCAGTTGGGGTCATCAAAGTTGTTTTGAACGATGTGCTATATGGAATAAACAGCTACTTGGTTTTAAAGATTACAGCGAATACGTCCCTATGAGTTCAGTGTCCCACTGCTTGCAACCAGGTACTTCAGAAAAAAGAGTAAAACCACACCACAAAGGCATTCAGTTACCGAGCCTGCAAAGCCCATGTCTTTGTGGTTTTTGAAGATGTTATCTGCATTTTAATGCAAAATGTCTTGTAGACCAAAGTCCCAAGCACCACTCTTGGGAATTCTGCAAAGCATAAATAATGTTCCAGTTGACATAAGAACTCTGATGAACATGTGTATTGTAATCTCTCCATTATAAGAGTGATTAAAGACCACAGACACCAATGCTAGAAAGGGGAGTAGCTGCTTCACACTGACAGCCAGCATGTTTCTCTCTTGCCCTCAGTTTCCAAATTATAAGAAGCAGCGCAATGTGGACAAGTCAGGCTGGGATCCTAAAAGAATACTATGAAAGTAGTGAGGCTGAGAATCAAAATGAAGATACATACAATCATTTTAAGCACGCTTAGATGTTTTCCCCAAATCCTACTATCATTATAAAATCACTAACCCATTTCCCCTAAGGACTATTTCATGGAGCATGGCTTCAAATTAATGCTTGATCCGTTAGGGTCAGGAAGAAGTAGCTAACAAGTGACATTTGTTTACTCCATTGCTGAAGTAGATGATGAGTCTGAATCAGAGGCTGACCCGGATAAAGATGCTATTCGCATATAGCTGGGTCAAGAATGAATACCTCCAAAGACTCTGGAAAAGCCCCGAATTCACTGTTTGTTCCCGTTCAGCACTAGCTTCCCTTTATCAGCAAGAGTGGGCTATTCCTTTCACATCTGTGGCAAGGAAAAAGCTTTTATCCGACAAAAATTTTGAGAGTACTATAAAGTGAGTACTTTGCAAATCAGAGGCCGATACCATTCTCCTTTGGTAATTTTAGAAAATTAGATGCTGTTAAATTTCACCCCCCTTTAGAAGTTCAGGAGTTAAGCTCTAAAATGCTTCTGGAGCCACCTAGCGACTAACATTCCATTCTAGATTTATTCCCCTTGAAGGATTTCTCTCCCCAGCAAGTACAGCCTCAGGGCAGCATCATATCCATTCGTGGCCTGACTCATGTCAACTAGGGACAGAGGCAAGAGAAGGATTTGGAGGTTACCCAGTGGAAAATTTAGGAGTAAGATTCCGGAACCTCAGGAAACCCTGATTTAATTTAAGATACTGCTTCATTTGCCTTGTTGAAAAACAAAGACTGTACTTATGCAATCTACTTTTCTGTATTATATAAAGTTTTAAGACCAAAAAGAAACATGATTGATTATAGGTATGAACCATAGCTAAGTACTTCCAAGGGTGTCTTCCCTTAAATCACATTAAAATTGTACAAAGTAAGTTACAGATGGTGACTAACTCAAACAATTATCAGTCTATGCAGACCAACACCAAGGTAAGAATGACTTAAATGTTAAACTCATGTTCAGGAAACATACCCATAACCCTGTCCTTAGAATTCCTGATCCAGGGCCATTTTTTTAATTGAAGACTTCACTAAAGCAAAGTCGTTGTAAAGATACCCTTTTGGATACAGGTCTAAGATGAAAATACCTTATGATGATTCCTGCTTTATGAAGAGATTCCAGTATCCCAACACGACTTTTTTTCTTTTTTTTCCCAATTTGGACTAGATGATACCGATAGTCCTAAAATTCCACTCAAAATTCTGTTCAGTAAACTTTCCATTTTCCACCCTAATTAAAAAGGGGAGAGGACAAGAGAAGGGAACTGACCATACGAAACACTGCAACATCTAAACAGTGTACGTTTAGAGTTAGGACGCAGATCATTCTTTTGTCAAGAGCAAATCTCTCCTGGTCCACTTCCTACTTGCTGACGGTGCCAGAAGAAAGGGCATTCACAGAACCATCCTCAGAAGCTCGCCCCAACGCTGGTGGGTCAACTGCTTTATATCACATCCAAGCGTGCAGGCTCCCATTCACTCGCCACATTTATGACCAAATGGCAAACATTTCAAAATCACTCAAGATTCCAGAAAGGTTACGAAAACAAACCAAAAAAGGGATGCGTGGGAAAATAAAAAGACATTAATAGCTCTTTCTTGGAATGGCTATCGATGGGTTTATACTTCATTGTTTTCAGTCATTCCTCTGACTAAATAAACCTTCCACCTGCTTAGTCAACTGCTGAGAGAATCTGACTACACTACAAGTATGAAGCACGCGCTTCATTTACCGTAAAGAGCTCGGACGAGGCAAATGCGTGCAGTTGGAACTAACTTCTGCCACATTTCGTCCATCCCCCAACTCCTGAAGATCTCTGAAAACGCCTCCATAAGTCCCAGCTGTTTTCAGTGAAGAGCTGATGTTGAGAGCATCTCATCTAATTTACTGAACTATCATTCTATTTAAGACAGGATTCTGAATCTTTTGTTTTTTTTAAGTAAGGACTAGATCCATTTATTTTCAAGTCAGATAAATGACCCAAAGATAAATTTAACTCTTTTAAACACAGTAATATTTCACATTGAATGTGCTCCTGAGGCCAGGGGAACTGTTCTTTCCTTTCCGAAAATTTCTCTCCAAGTACTAACAAACCCAGTTTCTTCCCAAGAATATTTGTTTTCTATCTCTCTGAGTCGAGTTTTAAAAGGGCTGGAACCTTTCACAAGACAGAATAATTCCATTTGCTAGTTGGCTCTTTCTCCGAGACCAGCTCGAATCCTATGGGACACATAAAACTTTGTCTGAAATGTAGGATAAGTGTCATGAAACATACTTGGGAACTGGGAAACCACAGCTCAAAGCATAAACACAAAGATATAAGTGAAGACCCACTTTGAATTCAAACTAAAACAAGTGGAAATACCACCAGCCATAATTCTTTAGCCAGGGAAACAAAAACATTCAAGGAAAAAGTATGCACATTATCAGTAATTTGGGGAGGAAAAACAGCAAAGCAGATAAATAATTAGTACTGCTAGGAAGAAGGGACAAGGTAAGTAAATGCACATTCACCCTGAATTACTGAAGCGAGACATATAGTCAAGTTTTCCCATCAAATACTGTGTCGGGTATTATCTGGGGGAAAAACCCCAAACCAGAAGAAGCAGAAAGATGGACGCTCAGGAAGAGAGCAAATCGAGGTAGATTTTACAGCTACCGTGCGCTGTCTGGCAGCTGCCACTGGATGGCAGCAGGATGTCACATAGGTAAGAACTGCTAAGCGTTAGGACGGGTCACTCCACACTCCTAACACGCTCTGCCCCATAACCTAAGGCTTCAGGAAATAAAAAGTAGCTCCTCTCCACAAAAAGGCTGGGGACCTCCGTCCTAGAAATTGCTAACCTTTGTTCTCATCACCAGCAAGTCCTGCAAAAAATACTGATTTACTATAGTACAGAATTGGGGACTGAAACAAATTAAACCTTCTAAATAACTTCTAGGATTTTGAAATTCAGAAAACACTCTCTCTCTCTCTCTCCCCCTACAGTTTACTATTGAAACATTATCATCCCAGGCCCAGTACAACAAATTGAAACCACATTTTATTCTACTTTTTCTTGTTAACTTGATGGCTTCACCACACTTTTAAATGCTACACACTCCCCTCCCTCTCCCTTGGCATTTGATCCCTCTTTTTTTTTTGGTGAAGTCAGTAATCTCACCAGCGACAAGCTTTGCTTTCAATAAGTCTATCTGCCAACTTAAACAGCATCTCCTAAGGCAATGGAATAATGAAAGACACATGTAGGTACTTGCCTGTCATCAGACACCAACACCTCAAGTCGGCCTGAAATCGGGCCTGTAATTCTGAGGATCCTCAGGTTCAGGACCAAGAGTGGTCTACCAAGGTCTAGGTCTTAGTCTAAACAGCAAATGAGAGATGCAAGGGGCCGACCTTTTTCATCTCTGCTGGACTTACTGTGGGACAAGGCACAGCTCTTCCCATCCATGGGAGATGTGAGGCATTGCTCAAACACTTGGCAAACCTTAAGGTCTTAAGACACCACATCGTGAATTCTGCCTCATTCCTGCCAGTGAACTTGAGACAGGGCTTTCCGAGCCCAAACGCATGATCCAACCGGAACATCTCCACGGTCAGCCATTCCTTCTGCACACGGCCAAGGCTGCACCAAATCCCCAGCAGGGTGGGCCCCTGCAGACCTCCGGATCTCAGGCCCTCCTTGGAGGACACCGAGTTTCCTCCTCTCTCTCTCTCTCTCTCTCAATGCTGTCCACTTCGTGCCTTTCTCTGGATAGAAAAGACTCGATTTTCAAACTTGCAAAGTCTGAAAAACAGACTAATGAAAAGGCTGGAAGATTTGAAAGAAAGTTGTTCTAGCCCATAAGAAAGGCCTCCTACTTTTGGCAGCTGGTTCTACCATCCAAAATCGGCGAATGGATGAATCCTGGGCTCCCGGAACTCGCCTTTCCACACAACCCCAACCTCAACCTACAGACTGACTCTGATGCATTTCCTGTGAGTGTCAGTCAATGGCTCACGAATATCCAGCCCGTTAAGTTCAGCCAAATAAGTAAAAACCTCGAGGACCAGTAGGGCTCAGAAAGACATATTCATTATAAATTTTTTTTTTTTTTAAACATAGCAGGGTACATTGAAAAATCAACTCAGAAACACTGTTTATGCCCTTCATCTGCTGAACCAAGAACCTCTGGGTCATCTCATGCACAGCAGGGCTACCAAAAAGGTTTTATCAAGAATACATTTCCACCATACATTATTAAATAGCTATTTAAAAATCAAATCTAGAATCCAGGAATTTAAACCTACCTTAAAGAATCACCTACCTTAAAGAACCTCCCTGGCAAAAAAAAAACCTAACCAAACAAACACCACAAACCCTAGGATAGTTTAAATGGGATCCTTATCTGAAAGCAATAGCAGTAGCCCATTGTATGCTGAGAGGTTCTGAAGATAAATCTTTAATACCCAAGAGGTGATTATTGTGTCAGGAAATTAATCATTCCCCTTGCTTCCCTAGTCCCTTGGAGAGTCACAGGGCAACAAGTTGATGGAGCAGCAGGTATATACATAAAAGGTAAACACACACACTTCTGATTTAAAGGACCTTTTCGGATATGAATAAGGTTCCCTTTAGCTCGGTGGCACTGGTAAGCAGGTTTTGAATTGTGTAACCTCAAGAATCCCCGTGAGTCAATTCAAAATCCCCAGCAGCCTTGCTGAGGACACACAAGCATTAGCAAAAACCAAACTCTCCCATCGCCGCTGAATGTCAATACAGGAAGTCTCCGACTTACATATGGATTGTGTTTCCCAAGCTCATTTGTAAGTTGGTTGTGCAAAACTTGGAACACATTTTCCCCCAGAAATGTTATAAAAGGTGGTTAGGTCCCCAGATTAGACCACCGAAGTCTATTTCACAAGTTATTTTCAATAGCTACATTGGTGATAACTACAAATGAGCATATTTCAGTGGCATCATGGGTAATTGAAATTTTAGTAAATAAACATGGAAACCTAACCCACTTGTAATAATTTCTGTATCTAAGTATTTCAAGAGCAATAGGAATAATCCAGTCCTCCCCTCTTTGTCAGTGTTGTCAGAGGTGCAGGAGGAGACGGAGCAGGGAGAATTACAACGGGTGGGAAGCAAGGGTCAGAGGAGACCTGGCAATGCCAGGAAGCAACACGTGGGTTCTTCCCATGCTGGGGACTGTCACTGAGACCCCAGACTCTGTGAGAGGCTACCCACTCCCTTCTCTTGCTTGTACAATCTGAGGAGGGGGCACTGCAGCCCAAGCAACCTGTATCCCAGAGAGAAGGGCAGTGATGCAGGAGAAGAGCTTGTGGCAGAGGTGAAGGAAGGCACCTCCTTCCATTTCGGAGGTTCACTGTTGACGCAGCGGGGTGGCTCCAAGCTCATGCCTTTTGCTTCCCTCTACTAGGTTTTGGAGCTTCACTGCAGGCGGCGAGGTTGCTTTATTCATTACAGTGACCGCAGCATTCAGCCCAGTACTCGGCATAAAATAAGCGCATAATAAATGACTTGGAACAGAGGGACCCGGGGAATCACCTCCAGTTCTCTGGGGCAACAACTGAAAGTCACTGGCCTGAGCTGGGTATTCATTTACCCATCTGAATAATAAATATTATTAATTGGTAAACAAATACCATCTGAATATAAATGACTATATTCATTTACTCACCAAATCGTCTACCAACTGCCTTCTATGTAGAATGTTCAAATGGTGGCCTGATTGAGAAAGTATCTGTGTTAACTTCTTTCCCCAGCAGTTCCCATTCAAAGAATATTTGAAATGCTTGGTAAGTGATGCCTATAAACACCTATTAAAATGCAGCTTTATGGGAGGTTAAATCATTATCGTAGTAGTGCAGTAACAGGAGCTATTGGGGAAGCAGAATTCCTAGAATGGCCTGTTGGACTAACATGTCCTTTGGAGAGAGAAACTTTAGTCATGAAGTCCAACTGCCTAATACAATATTCTTTATAAATGAATTTGAATTTAATTAGTGTGATTGTGTGTGTTTAAGTACTGGATTCTGTGACAGGACCTCTTAGTGCCAAGGCAGAGCATTTGGGCAGCGTTGGAAAAGCCCAGTACATCTGCTTTCATGGGAATAAACTACAAAAAAGACCAAGGAGAGGTAACCACTATACAGAATTGATGGCTGAAAGAGTAGAATTTTTAAAGGGATAAAATTTGGATAGTTGGAAAGAGCATAAGTTAAGGAGGGAAGAGTTTCACGTGTGCCTAATTCCACTCTTCTTTAATGGTAGGAACCCCACCAACTGCAACAGGAAAATGACTCTGAATTTTAAAAAATGAGTAAGCATATATTCCTTTTCCTAAAGGAAGGGACAAAAATAGAAGAGAAAGAAGGTATCATTACTGGTAAATGGGCAGGTCTTTACAGAAGGAAATTACACAAACTGTCTGTAACAATGCATTTTAACTTTCCTACATAAAAACACTCAGGTCTTAAATTCTTTGACAATGTTCACAAAGGTACCTTTTTCTCCTCTATCTCAGCTTTTCAAATTTTACAGCAACACCAGGTATAAGCCTACTATTGATGTCCATAGGAATCAGCTGGAAAATATAAATATGTTTTACCTCCTTCAAAAAACATTCCTTGATTTATTATGGCCTCACTCCAACCACTCTTCTGTTTGGTTTTTGTTTTTATTGTGCCTACTCATTTAAATTCATCAATATGTTGGTTTATAACAGTTTATATATATATTTCACACATATATAGGTGTACTATGTACAAATTAAAGCAAATAACATATGGTTCTCCCAATTTTCCTTGTACCACCTCTTCTTTAGCTGTTAGAGTACTTAGTTCCCAGTGTTGGGGGGAGGCGGGAGGGCGGTATTGGTGGTAAACAGGCTTTGTCAAATTAATTAACCAAACAAAAAATGCCAACAAAGGGCATCAAATGATTATTTGGGAAGTACCTAAGATAAAAACGCTTAAAATTTCAAATACAAACAGACACATGAGCAAAAAATAAAGAGAGAACGCAGGAGCAGTGATGGCCTTAATCCTGAATTTGTTAGGATATATACCTAAATATACATATGTATACACACAATCACTGATAAAACACTTACTATGTAAATTTTAATAATCTCAAGATGTGAAGGATGTGTAGATATTGAGGACACACAGAGGGAAGGTGGATTTAAGATGGTATACTATTAACAATAAAAAATTGCTACACTGTTGTTTTATAATTAAATACAAGTATTCCTAAAATTTCAATTTATATACACATAATATTGGGGGAAAATTATTAAAACGAACATTTTCCCAGTGTGCAACCACTTGAGACTTTTCAACAACAAAATATGAACTTTTAAAAATTATTATTATCAAATGTACCTTAAAAGGATGTTTGATGACACTGGAGAGAGAGCATCCTCTATATAGCGCTCGTCATCTGGGAAAAACAGATCCTGGCACCAAGAGGAACGAAAGGCCCATGTCACCAAGCCCATCCCATTTCGGTTGGACAGGAAATGCTGGATTTCAAAGCCTGGACTGAAGGGAAGTCCAAACTAACAATAGAGTTAGAAAAATGCTTTCAAAATCAAGCTTCCAACATTTGTCCAATTAAAAATGCACTTATCCACTTAATATTCTATTACAGTGTTATTCTGACAGTCTCAAAAAATATGCTTTCAAAAGGGATCCTGAGAGCAGCATACCTCCTCTCCTGAAACATCTGCTATAATTTAATGCTACTGGTGATGCGAAGTTCAAAGCACAGAATAAAGATTCTCATCAAGTCACACATTTTCAAATACCTCAACCCAGAGCACCATCGAAATAATTGTTTTGATCACACTCACTACCTGTAAGAGTGGCAAACTTTTTTTTAGTTTTAGTTCTTTACTTTAACCAATAGGTGGCAATCTTTATTGCTAAGACTATTTAGGCAAGATTCAGTTGAGAAAGATTGTTTTCCCTTCCTCCTGTCAAGGCTCAGAATTTTTTTTTTTTTAAACGAATGAGCTATTTGTTAAATGATCAGCAATTATAAAAGTGAAAGAGTTGTAATTTACTAAGGTACTGTAATTTTGGCTTCGTAAGAGAAAAAGACGGCCTGAAAACCTCCTCACAAAGAAACACACCAAAAACACGACTTTTTTTTTTTTGGGACCCAGCATGGTTTTGGCAGTATTATTATCTTCAAGTACAGCAAACAGAAAGTACACAGTATACACAGATGGAATATTAAAGACTCTGAAACGGCTCTCAACCAAACGGTACAGGTAATGAAGACATACAAATGTAGAAAGAATGCAGGAGTTATAACTAGAAAACATCTTCAAAGCACTATTTCAGTGTTTTTGAGGTTTGTTTGGTTTTTTTTTTGCTTTTGGAGGCAACACTTACACAGTTCTTTGGCAAATTCACTGCCCTTTTCATTGAAACTGAAGTGAGTTCAAGTTTATGTCTTACAAAGAATTGGTAGCACTACTGTTGCTATCTAACTTATGTAACTCTGCTGTAATTGAACCTCATTTCTTCTTTGGATAGCCTCAGAGAAGCTAAAAAAGAGTTCATTACTATGGAGACAAAACACTTCTTCAAATAATTTTCAACTGTTTAAATCAGCCCCAGGTCTTTATTTCCTGCAGCTAAACAATCTCAATTCCTTTCATTTCCTTCAGGTCTAAACATATCACTTAAGTCTAAGAAACAATTTTGTATGTGTGTGTGGCAAATGTGTTTTTTATGTTTTTGACTGGCATCAATGAGTATTTGGTTTTCACCAAGAATATTTCCTTTCTAATACTCTAATTAGTATTTTAGGGGCTTGCTTGTAATGATGATGCCTCACTGAAATCCTTGGCTTGGTAGCGTGTCATTAATTCTGTTTTACAGATGATAAAACCAAAGTTAAGTATGTCACTGTCTTTAGGTCACACAGCAAATTAGTCACAGCAATTAGGACTAACGGTTGGCCAAGGGCATTGTTCAAAGCCCCGAGATGCCCAGCCTGTGCACAAGGTCTCCACATAAGCAAGAACAATGAAAAAGGACACTGAACAAAAGTGTGATGGTTGCTTTGGTGCTCCTGTAACATCACTAACTAACTCATTCTCCTGTGCAGCTTACACACACCCACAAAGGCCAAAACTTAGCCTATGCAAAATTCAACCATCTTAAAATTAAAAAAAAAAAAAAAAATGATCCGAATTCCTAAACTTACCAAGAATTCCTAAACTAGCACTGTTAAATACATTCACTTACAACGCAATAAATAATGATGAAATATAATACGGATTTGCACTACAGTAGTCCAAAATTTTCCTCCAACCCAGAGGCTACTTTGAGCAGAAAACAAGAGATAGTTAAGAAGACCCGCCACATATTGCACGCTATGTTCTTTTCGGATGCTGCAATGTATTTCTTCCTTTTGAAGACAGCAGCTGAGTCTCTGAGAATCTACCCGAAGCAGAGTGACTTGGATGCCTGATTTAATCCGGCAATTAACTGTGAGTCACTTCACCCCTGTTTTGTCCGCTCAATAACAAAAATAATTCCTTGTGCCACAGGGATGCAGGGTGGTTAATAAAACTGCACACTACTTTGGATTCTTAGAAATTGTAAGACACATGGGATGTGTCATGCAATGGAATATTACAGAATTTTAGATGATGTTCAGTTAAAGCTATTATTTCTTACCTCTAGTCCCACTGATTGTCAGGTTAGATCTGAGAAGTTCTGAACAAGCGCATTTTTCTAAAACATACGGTCTTAAGACTATTCTTAGAAAACAAGAAAGAAAACTTAAAATTAACAATGGATCCGACTAGTCAACTACTCAGCGAAAAGTAGCATTGATATATTCAGCATGAGCTACAATACGGTTACAGCAAAAAACTCTTCTTTGTACCACAGAAATTTAACTTATGATTTGACATAAAATATGCAGTTAGAAGGAAAGTTTTCATAAGGACCGCTGAGTGAGCTTCATGTTCTAATTCAAAAAAATAAATCCTAAAGTCTGTAATTATGACCCATTTAGGTGAGAAACTTTCAGCACATGCTTCCTGCTAAGTCCCATTGACTGAAGAACAGAATTTTCCATCTCTCAGTCCTGCACCTATGCGAACACTCCTCACAACTGTGCCCCGTGCCGATTCTTTTGTTTTTCTACCTAACTAGAAGAAAAAAAATCTAGGCGAATTATTCCAGTGTTATAGGTTTTTATGTAGAAATAAAAGATCATCAAGGCTCAGTGGTTAACAGGATCTGGGTTTGCCCTGGATAAGCCACGCTGCCGCTTATACGCTTCTGCCAAATCCACAGGAATGCAATCTTAGTAAAGATATAATTAATGCAGCCACAGAACACTCCAAATTAATGCTTGAAGTTAAGCTACAGCTGTTTAATCTTCTCACTGTAAGAGACCAGAATACCTTCTAGAAGAGCAGGAAGTAAACAAGAGTAAAGAGGGGAAACTGAAGTTACTCAATTGTCCATGAAGTTTAAGGAACCATTTTATGAAGTTTCAATTAAACAGTCTCTTGTCACTGGTCCATGAGGTTGTTCAATGGCAGACTCTTTAGAATCTGGATCCCAAAACTAACTTGCTTCTCTCCCTGAGCCACCAAAATTAATTGAGCACTTGCTTTATGCTAAAGCCCTGGGGCTGGGAGCTAGTCTTAATGTAGCTTCTTTTCAGTCAGCAGATCAAACTGCCCCTAAAGCAAAAGAAAGTCTGAACAATGGGATACATGTGTTTACCACAGTTGGTTGTAGAGTCCCACTGAAGGAAAGAACAGAATTTTCCATCCCTCAGTCCTGCACCCAAGCAAATACACACTTTTTAATTGTGCTTTGAGCTGACTGATTTATCTTCTACCTAACTAAAAGAAAAAAGAAAAAATCAAGTCGACTTATTTCCATTTTAAAAGGTCTTTATGTAGAAATAAAAGATCGCTGAGGATCAGTGGTTAACAGAATGTTCTCCAGTGAACATTCTGGGGAAGAAAGAAAGGTACAACTATTAATATGAATTCCTGGTGTGGCCCCAGACCACCTCTCTCCTCCATGATGAACTGTAATCAGTGACCTCTGTTGACAATTGGCTATAAATTACAGAACCGCCCAGGCTCCAGAGTGAAATGATTTATTTAGCTACAGCTATGGTAGAACAGAACTTTCTGCTTCCTAACCCCACACTCTTTTAATTCACTGAAACTTCCCTTCAAAAATGTTCTAGGTTACGACCTTCGTGGATGGTGTTCCCAGAGCTGAATTTTCTCTGAGGAAAATCCTCTCATCTAGTTGGAGTTCATAAGAGAGGATACATTTTTTTAAAAAAAACAGGAAACAGAACATCAAAACCTTTCAAAGTTTTATGTGTCTGGTTAGAGCAGAGGGACAAATCTTTTCTTAATCAAAATTATACTTTACGAGTTAAGAGGACCTAGTAGGTTTACAAGCCTATCAGAAGTTCAAAAATAACAATTCTTCTGATACCAAGAACAGAAATAAAAGTTACGTTTCACATAACACAGAGGCAAAGGGCTCAAATGGGGGCCTTCCTCTTTCATCGTGGCCTTTTGTAAATATTGCGACAGTGGACCAGTGGGAATTCTGGCAGGAAAAAAAGTCCCATCAGAGACTGGCTTTTTGTTTAAAAAAAAAAAAAAGCCTTGCTCATGCAGAAAATTCTTGCTTTTTCCATTATGTGGTGTCTGGAGGAGGGTGGGAAGAGGAAGGCTTCTTTCTATATCTGTAGAGCACTGTAATTTAAAATGAGTCATGTAAGACATAAATGAAAATGTTAACCTCTGAGAATAGGGGTCAGTAAATTTTATTCCCGCTTAGATCCAGTTTTCTCTGGCAAGCTTGACTAAACCCAAACCAGGGGCTTTCCCTACAGATGTACTGCAACTTACCCAGAAACTGAGGGTTAAGTCTGAAAGAAGACAAGCTCAAGAAAGAGGCCTTCTTCCCTGGTGGTGCAGTGGTTGAGAGTCCGCCTGCCAATGCAGGGAACATGGGTTCATGCCCCGGTCCAGGAAGATCCCATATGCCGCGGAGCGGCTGGGCCTGTGAGCCATGGCCGCTGAGCCTGCACGTCCGGAGCCTGTGCTCCGCAACAGGACAGGCCACAACAGCAAGAGGCCTGTGTATCGAGAAAAAAAAAAAAAAAAAAAAAAAAAAAGAGGCCTTGTGAATTTGAGAAATTCTTGGCTATGGCTCAGCTTTGGGCTATCTGGTCAACCCAGCATGGGAGTGAATTTTCCCCAATCACAGCTACAGAGGATACCCTCACTTCTAAGAGAGGAGGATTTTTCTGCCTTAGGGCTAAGCCATATTGCAGTAGTAGGACACAGGGAAAGCATCTGAGGGCCTGTCTACCATTGGAAGACCTCTCTTTCTGAGTCTCCAGCTGTGGTTCACTGGAAGTAATTCTTCAAATAAAATCATTAAATCCATCTTGATGACTTAATGAAACCACCTAGCACCAAGGACTTTTCCTTTGGCTTCCTACACTATGACTGACATGAACTGAAGTTTGACTGCTGTGTTCCCTGAGCAAGACTCAACCAAAGGCCAAATGGAAACGTTCAGCCCCCTGATCCATGTTCTAGCTTCAAATGCTCTCAGTCAGAGCTGCTCTCTTCTCTGAGTAAAGATTAAACTTTTATTTAAATGATCCATTAAAACACAAACATTCTTCTGGACTGGCACTGCTATCAAGGAGTCCAACTCTAGGTTCAAACACTGATACTGCTCTGCTATCATGATACTTTTGCATGAATGGTATGAGGTCACTGTTTTAACTCATACATTACATATACTAACCTCTTTATTGAAAGAAAACTGTTAGAGAGGTTGATGATTTCATACAAATTGTCTAATATAAGTCTCTGGTTTGACATATGGTTCAAGCACATGATCTTAACAGAAACAAAATATTGGTCAATCAAGCATTTTTAATATCTCTAAGATTTTTCAATTAGTTTGAGGGTAACTGAATGATGTGGCAAAAATTCCAAAGATGTGAGACTGTATTTAAAAAGCCTACAATTTATAGGCCACTATTTCCAAATATTTATTTAATTGCTTTCAGAACCTGTGGTGGCTTTAATATGACATGACCTCTGGAGAAGTTAATCCTACTAGAGGTTCCGTCCTCCCCCATTTCACTTTGAGGGTGGTACAGTGTGGTGTTGGCAAGCACACGTCCTCAAGTCAGAGAGTCTGCATGCAAGTCTCAGCTGTCCACCATCTACTAGTATTTGCCCCTGGGCAGGTTGCTTTTTCTAAGCCTCAACCTATAAATAGCACTAAATAAGATAATGGAGGTAAAGCACAGAGCAAATGCTCATGTGTGCCAGCAAACATATCAATAAGAATAAACTTCAAAATTTTCATCTCAGAGGTAAAACATATCATCTGACACATATTTAAGAAAAGAAAAAGGCAGCGTTCAGATGCAATGAACTAAAAACAGTAATATTTTAAAAATTGCAAATATAACCTTTTTAGCAATCAAAAACTCATGTAATCATTCAGCTACATGCCCATAAATAAAAGATCCAGAATAAGGTAACAAAATTCATCAGAGCCTACACCACCTTTGCCTAAAACACTCAATATCAACTCCATGAGATGGATTTCTGGGAAAAGGCTAACATCAATCAGTAATGGTCTCTTTACCTCCTATAAACAAAAGATTTTTTTTCCCCTTCATTTTAAAAAGGTTTAATTACTCTAACTATTAACCCCCACCCTCTCCATTTCCTTTTCTTAGGAAATTATACATGAATGTGAGACAACATAATCTTAAGACTACTATATTTGCTAGGATATAAAATTTAGAACATTTCAAAATGCGAAATAAACACAGCATCTGACACTGGCAAAAGATGGTCCCTTAGGGATCCAGTGAATCAAGAGACGCTGAAGCAAAAGTGCTGGCTATATTTTAAATTGTTCTAGAAAACAGATTGAGCAGGGGTTGCCTGAGAGGTGGGAGTGACAGTGGTCTTGTATTTTGGAAAAAAAGATCATTGTGAAACTGATCCCATCCTTCTCTTCTAGAGTATATGAAAGGCAACTAGCCTCACAGCTAGACTATAACAATAAACTCACAAGTATTTTCACTCTTATAGTTAAAGAATATAAATTACTGAAAATATTATAAAGGAACATAATAACTAGGCTGGAATTCACCAAAAGCAGTTCAGGGGACGAAAATAGTTAACTGGTGACAATTGGCTTATGTGACCACACTGCTTTTAGATAAGAAGAGGTCTCAGTCTGCTGCTGCACAGGCTCAGGAAGCTGGTAAAGAAAACAAGAGTAAATATTTTGTGCATCTTGTGAAACTCTTCCTTAATTCAGGCCAAAGTTAGATGATTCTAATCACAGAAGAGCTGGATAGATGTGGTCTGACAAGAAATGGAGTTTTAACCTAAACAACTATAAATTTTATGTTCCAATATGTTTAAACTTCCTCTAAATGTTAAAGTCAACCAGGTTTCTCAAGTTTCCCTTCAGGGGAAGATTAGACCACAAATGACAGTTACCATGTAACTGTGCATGTAACTACAAACAATGATGGCTAGTAAAGGAATAAGTTAGAGCTAGCTTTCAATCCTTTCAAGCCTCCTTTAGTGAAGTAGCAAATCAATTATACTTCCACAATTAACTCAATGATGACTTTTCTATATTGCCTTATATACTATACTAGCAGATAGATGTTTACATAAACATTATCTATATAAATGTTATTATATATAAACATATTGATATAAATTATATAACTTTATATAATAATGTATTTAATATATAATCATTTATATAACTTATATAAATGATTTTATATTAATGTCATACCATGTTATAAATTTGTTTTCATATATATATATACAAGCATTTTGAGAAGCACTAGCCAAGTGAGGTCTAACTCGAAGGTTAGTATTTTTAAACATTTAATAAGCCCAATAGCTTCCAACCTGCCGAGGGAAGGAACTGTACCTTAAAACTAATCACCTCTTCCCAGCCTGTTCTGATGAGGTTCTTTTGCTGGAAGCAAGAGTAACTCACGCATCTGTTTCGTTCTCTTTAGATTTTCTTGCATCTATTGCCTGAGAGTGGGAGTGGGAAAATCTGGTTGTTCAACTCATTTTTTTGCATATCAGTCCGCTTCATAGGTCACTGGCAAGCCAGGGGATGATTTGCCCTCCTGGCTAACAGACTGTGGCCAGAAATACAGTAGTGTCGCACAGCACGAACATGACCACCCAAGGGCCCTTCCACTGTATCACACTGTTGCTTAAGAATTCTGGGTCAAAAGTCACACCGTTGGGGTCAAACCCCAACTCCTGCCTGAGCTGTGTGACCATGCGCCATCATCTAACTAAGCTTTAATCTCTTTATCTTTACAACAGGTATAATAATAGTAAGGCCAATGTCATACAGTTCTAATGAAAAGTAACAAGTTAATGTAGCAAAATGTTAGCATAGCATCTGACACAAAACTAGTATTTGTTGAACGCACAAATATAGGTAGGTATAAATTCAGTTTTATATTTATGTATGTATATATATGTTGATATATGTATTTCTGTAAATTTTCATACATAGTATTGACATTCCCCATGTCAAAAATAATTTTATGCTTTGTTGTCTGTTTTTTGGAATATGCCTTGTATTTCTAGTTATTTGGAAAATATATAACTTACAGTTTTATTCTTCTGGCAATTATTCTTTAAGTTAATTAAAATGAATTCATTTTTAACTTATGCCTTTCTAATTATAAAGCTTAACAATGAAATGGCAATTTTGAAGTTCGCCCACGTGACATGAGAAGTTGAATATATCTCACTGAGCTCTTGCTTATCAGAGAACGCCTCTCAATTCCTTCCACATGATGTATAAGGAAGCAACACATTAAGGTCTTGAGTCACCTTCTTTCTTCCTCAAAACTCTGCATCCACCATCTTTTGGCATTTACTGCTACAAAAGAGAAGGAAGCCTGAATTTTGCTCCTTGATAGTTAACCAGATATTTTGGAAAGATGTTTAATAGCATTCTTATAATTTTTTAAAAAATTGCCAAAACATATCTAGAGGTGGCCTTTCATTGATTTCATCTAAACAATGTGGACAATGCTTTCAAATCTGCACAAAATGCATGTATGCTTATTTTTATAATGTTTGTTCTTTTTCATTTGATATGACTTATTACTCATTTATCAACACTGAAAATCCCCGTGTTATACCTTCTTACTATGCATCTACAATCTTCTTCATTTTTCTCTCTTTTCTCTTTCTATTCTGGAAGAGCTTTGAGTTTCTCCTCCACAACATTGATTTTATTTTCAGCTGTGTTAATTCTACTCTTTATTGCCTCTCCTATGGATTTTAATGTGCTACACTGCATTCTTAATTTCTTTACAATCCTTTTTTTTTTTTTTTTTTTTAATGGTTTCACTCCCATTTCATCCCATCCAGTTCTTTTCAGCTTATAATCATCTACTTTCTGCCCCTCTTTCATTTGGGCCATTGCTGGAGGTCTATTCTTCCTTCAAATCTTTGATACAATCTCTCCTTTCCTTTACAGAGCAATGTTTTTCAGTAGGCTCAGCTATTTCTTTTTTTTTACCCCCCTGTTTATTGATCACTATACAGGGAGATATCTGCCCGGACCTGGTGTTTGCTCTGAGCTACTCTTTTTTTTTTTTTTTTTTGCGGTACACGGGCCTCATTGTTGTGGCCTCTCCCGCTGCGGAGCACAGGCTCCAGACGCGCAGGCTCAGCGGCCATGGCTCACGGGCCCAGCTGCTCCGCGGCATGTGGGATCTTCCCGGACCGGGGCACGAACCCCCGTCCCCTGCATCGGCAGGCGGATTCGCAACCACTGCGCCACCAGGGAAGACCTGAGCTACTCTTGATCCACGTGGGTGCTGGCTTCAGACCAAGAGTTGGTAGGCAGGTTGAGATGAACAGTTCCCAGGCCAATTTCCAATGTGATTTTCATTTCAATACAGTTTTGCTGAAAGCAAACCTTCTCCTACCTTTACTGCCAGGCTTTCTGAGGCTCTGAATGATGGAGGACTCAAACAATACTGAAACCCTCAGGAAACACAGGTCTAACTCTACCCCACCTCCAACACTTTACTTTTGTGGAGTAAGATTCTCAAGAGGTAACAGTATTAATAAAGCCCCTACCCCACTCTCCCAGCTCTGCCTGGTTATTTTCTGAGTTATGACCTTCCACTGAATAAAAAGGCACTGCTGGGGAGATTAGAAAGAGGAAGGGAAGAGCATTCTGGGGACAGCTGCTAGGCTCTTTCTGAATTACAGGCAGAGTTGGAGAGGACATGTCTCTGCCTACCTATTTTTAGGTGGTCAAAACTTATTCTGCCTGTGTTTTTAAACCCAGTTCCATTTGGTTTACAGTAGACATTTCTCCTGCTAGTTCTAGTTTTTATAACTGTTTAGAATGTAAGGACTTTTCTCTCTACCTTCTTAGAGACTCTAGCGAGAAATGCGTCAGGGCTACCAGGCAGAGACCTTTTTAAATCAGGAAACTTTTTTTTTCGGTACGTGGGCCTCTCACTGCTGTGGCCTCTCCCGTCGCGGAGCACAGGCTCCGGACGCGCAGGCTCAGCGGCCATGGCTCACAGGCCCAGTCGCTCCGCGGCATGTGGGATCTTCCCGGACCGGGGCACGAACCCGTGTCCCCTGCATCGGCAGGCGGACTCTCAAGCACTGCGCCACCAGGGAAGCCCAGGAAACTTTTAAATAAGTTTCTTTTTGAACTGGGGAAAAAAAAACAACAACAATAAAAAATAAAAGCATCCAAGAATTTTTACTGGCACTCATGTCCTTGGAGAGACTCTCTCTGTGCAATGTCACAGTGTACTTTTAAGTTAAACACCTAGGATTAAATTCACCTGTGCCTTTCACTTGCCCTCATCTACCCTCTTGTCCTTGAAATTCAGGTAACAGAAACATGATGTTTATGTTATAAACTTGGCAGTGACTAACTTTCCTGAGAAATAAAGTTTGACATTCAAAGGAATTTAGTCATTTAGCCAAACTTTAAAAATGGTGTTTACTGCTAATTTTGACAGAAATCAGGTACAAGACTTCAGATTCATGAGTCCACTTCAGATTTCTTATACTTAGGGATTTTAAGCAGCTGCTGTCCACATGCCGAAACACATCATTTTTATGCTGTATATCCTCAGCTTTTGGCTTTTAAGAAGCAAGTAGTAACCTGCTCAATTTTAACCAAAATGATTTAATTATGAATCAGAAGTAAGAAAATGTGAAGCTCAGGGCAACATTAGAAGCAGACATTTAACTTCTTCAAAAATAACAGAAATGGAAGGAAAATCACTTATCAATGGTACATAACTTTTAAGTATCTGATCAAGGTGTATTTGAGAAAAACTGCACATACACACATATAACCCCAAACTTTGTCTCAGGTTCATGGCCTTATCAGTCTCTTTGTAACTCAACTCTCTCATATATTTAGCAGACATAAGAAAATGCTATAAGTTTTAGGTAAAACAAGATAATTTGTGTGATGGTATGAATGTAACAGCCAATGAAACTTAACAGATAAAACAGACATAATTACAGACCACCCAAAAAGCAGAAAATAGCTGGTTCCTTCAGTTACTGATAACTTCACAAAGGCCTGCTTAACAAGACCCACACGACTGCCTGCTGCAGTGTTTTTGAACCTCTGAATGCTCCTCCTAGGCAGGCCCTTCCTTTTTAAATATTTACACAATCATTTGAGCTTTAGTTTCTTAATCTGGAAAATGGTTATAATGCCATATTTGCAGGGTGGCTGTAAGGATCAAATGAAAAATGTCTTTAAAATGCTGAGCAGAATGCTTGGCAAATAGTAGTCAGCAAATTTTTAGGGTATATTTGGAAAAAGCCATTTTCAATATTTAAATAGACCCATGGGGAAACATGGGACAATGACTCTAATATATACTTTGATATGTTCTAACCAAATCCATTACATCTCGTTCCTTGGTACTTTGTAGATAATCATGATTATTTAGCAATAAAGTCACATCTTGCTCAAACTTCTTTGAACCTGTCTCCTTTGAAAATAGAATATTACTCAGCCATAAAAAGAAATGAAACTGAGTTATTTGTAATGAGGTGGATAGACCTGGAGTCTGTCATACAGAGTGAAGTAAGTCAGAAGGAGAAAAACAAATACCGTATGCTAACACATATATATGGAATCTAAGAAAAAAAAATGTCATGAAGAGATTAGTGGTAGGACAGGAATAAAACACAGACCTATTAGAGCATGGACTTGAGGATATGGGGAGGGGGAAGGGTAAGCTGTGACGAAGTGAGAGAGTGGCATGGACATATACACACTACCAAATGTAAATTAGATAGCTAGTGGGAAGCTGCAGCATAGCTCAGGGAGATCACCTCTGCTTTGTGACCACCTAGAGGGGTGGGATAGGGGGGGTGGGAGGGAGGGTGATGCAAGAGGTAAGAGATATGGGAACATATGTATATGTATAACTGATTCACTTTGTTGTAAAGGAGAAACTAACACACTATTGTAAAACAGTTGTACTCAAATAAAGATGTTAAAAAAAAAAAAAAAAGAAAATGGAAAATTTACTTTTTGCTCCCTGAAAAAACATGGTAAGATCTAAGTAAGCAATGTTGTAAAATACTCGGAAATTATAAATTAATAATGATATAAATATTCAACTATGTTTCTATAGTTAAGAACAGGAATAGAAAGATATTTCAAATGAACTATTTACTGATAAAGAAGCAACATTCTTAAACATTAGAAAATTTTCAAACAGGATAAAAAATAAAGCCAGCAGTGTTTAATGCGGATTCACAATAGATTATCTTATGAACAACCTCAAGTCATTTTGAAAATTGCATTTTCCAAAACCCAGTAGCAAGTTGGAACCAACGCTGACTGTCTCTCACTGTGACGGTGGTACCTCGTGCAGTCTGAAGGCACTATAGCAGTTTTGCTCCTTAGGGTAAAGTTTGGAATATAACACTGACCACCCAACAGTCCCTCTGGCTTTACAATGAAGACTCGCATAATGCCTATGCTAATGTGTTATCTCTTGGGTACATATTTTAATACTGCTATCACATAAATTTGAAGAGGTCTGAATAAACAAATCTTTATAACCTGAATAGGCAAATGTTAAAAACATCACCTTCTATCTGCCTTGGAAAAATTTAACAAAAAACCCACTAGAAAAATCCCTAGGAACTCTGAGCACATATCATGTCAACAAATGTAGCTATGCCACACAGACACAGTCCAAGGGAGGCATTCCATCGATGTCTTTGAATTCGCTGATAAACTGCAATGTGTAAAATGGGAAGAATATGAAATCAATTTTGATGTCAGCAACTGCTGAGTGCCCACCAATAGAGTTAGAGCATAAATTCTCACACTTGGTGAAACAGATCTTAAAATCATACAGTATGTAGATTTGCAAAAACTTGGTACCAATGTGGCACCTTCATTAGCAACAATCCTATATCATCCCAAGGACCAACTTCCAATCAGATCTTACAGTGAGGTCATGTGAGCACATCTGCCCAGCCACCTTTGCTTATTTCTCTGAGTTCCTTCATTATTTTCCCTTCTAGCTTCTGGGTTGCACTACTCGGGAAACACTACTAGTGAGAACTTACACTTTCTGGGTTTTGTTTCTCCAACAATTCTTATGAGTAGGAATGGAGAAACTTTTACTGATCAAGTGTCAGTTAAGAGGTTAAAATAAAAATACAGCCAGAATTCAGAAGACATAGCATCTACTTCTTGTTTTAAAAGTAGAGAACACTGGGATTAGAAGGATTATGGAATTTACAGAAAGCAAAGCAGAGTGGAATTTCTGATTCAAATAATACACCACAGGGATTTATATTTCACTTATGCCTACATCTTTACCATCTGGGATATCAGATTTGATAATCAAATTACAAATAGTCTTCTACAAAACAGTATAATAAACTCACAGTGGGAACTTCAATATGTATCAAATTGTGATAGGACAGGAGAATCTATAGGCATTGCACAATACAAGCTACCAACTGAGAAGAGATAAATAGATGAATACAAACACCCCCCAACAAGAAACAGAACAGAGAAGGTAGTCCTGAAAATGACAGCCATACTTTAGGTGGCATAAAGCCACTAGGACAAAGTTCTCCATGCAAAATTAAACAGAAAGATCTGCTGCTTGTTTGTTTTGTTTTTAATTGCAAAGTTATATTTCATCAGAACATTTTTTAAATGTACAGTGTATGGAATTATTGTAGCAGAAGCAAAATATCACGGTCTTTTACATAAATTATTAAGTAGGAATGATGCATTTATAAAGTATTCTGACAACATTTCATTAAACTTGATATTATTTTAGGGAAACTGTACCCAAGTAATTAAAATACAGTCAATTTCTAATTCGCTTTGACCTCCTCTATTTAGATTATTTTATTGAAACTGAAAACACTGTTTTGATACTGAATGCTATAAACTCAATCAAGACCTCAAAAATTAAGATATAATCCATCATGCAATTATCCTTCTCATTTCTAGTTAAAATACCAAGTTATTTTCTCCTATTTTAGCCTTCAAACCAATTTTACGTCCTTCCTCATGGAAATTTGTTAGCAACAAAGACACAAATATCCAACAGCCAGCTGTACTGCTAACATCTGCTTTCTTTTACTAAGAAAAACATGGATATGTAAATGGCATCTAATACTTGGTATTCTTATTTGCCAGAGGTACCAGATTCTCCCCTATTTGGAAGCTACTCAGCATATAAGGTGCCATTTGTTGTTGGATTTCAGAACTTTGAACATTTATTTTCTCAAACTCTGACTTAGTGGAGAAGTGTTTGTTAATCAGAATTTTGCCTGTTTTAGACAAAGATGCATTCACCTACAAACAAGGAAAGACCGACTTCAAAGTTATCAAAGGATCTATTAACAACTAAGCTAAAAAGTTAAAAATGGAAACACTTTTAACATACAGAATTCTACTTTCATGACAAAGAAAACTATTAGAACATCAACATTACCTTGGTTGCTAGTAAACAAAATATAGGATCACTCCACTTACAGAGCTCCTGCTCGAATCAGAAGTGTGAGGGCTTTATTTAGGTTTTTGCCGACATGGACATTGGACCCTTTACCCATTTTGGAAAAAAGAACACAGAATGAAATCCCTAGAGCCAGCAGCCTTAATGAAAGCCTCTTAACATATATCTCACTTAAGTAAAAAAAATATATTTAATTTGCATACTACAGCTGTGATTCTAAATGACACATGCCATGGTAGCCTGGCAGAAAAGCTTTTCCTCAAATAATGTCTTATCTGTAACCCTGAACTTAGCTGTCACCGCAGCTCCAGGTAAGAGAGAGAATCAAATCCTTCCTGTCTAATAACAGACTGGATGAGGGAGGGAGGAGCCCTCTCCTCTCTGGGAGACAAGGGGACCTTCCTGCCCATCCCACCTCTGGGAGCACTTATAAATTTCTAACATGGCTGGGCCAGCTCATGGCAGAACCTTCCCTCTAAAAAGCAGCAAAGGCGAGAACACTTTCTCTTCTCAATTTCCTTTTCAAATAACTGTGGATATGGAAATTGTTTATTAGGGTTACTTTCTCCTTCACATTTCTGGGGAAATAAAATAAATAAATTTAAAATTAACAGGGAAACGTCTTAAAAATCAAGAATTTAGTAAGAAGAATAGAAACGCTGGTGCCCCTAAAGGGAGAACTCTGTTATAATATGTAACTAAATGCCCGAGTGATACAGTCTGTCATAAGAGAATTGGTTAGGCTCGCCTGATTTTATCAAAAATGATTACCGCATATGTTTTCTTCAGGCCTGCTCTTTAATCAATTATATTGATGACATCTTTCAGATGTCACTTCCTACTAAAACACAAAGGGCAAACACTTACATGTTGGGAATTTCCTGGCAGTCCAGTGGTTAGGACTCAGCTCTTTCACTGCCGGAGCCTGGGTTCAATCCCTGGTCGGGGAACCAAGACCCTGAAAGCCTCGCTGTGTGACCAAAAAGAAAAACAAACAAAAACCCCAGAACAAACAAACGAAAAACAGGTATATGTTTATCTCTGAGTAAAAAAATCTCTACTGTTCTGATTAATTTTTCTGCTGGGTCAGAAATTAAAGACAGGACTCCAAGGCCCTGATCTTCAAATATCCTGCAACCAGGCCTGCTTGCTCCCCCAGACGCAGCGATCAATGAAAAACAGGGAGTCAGCACCAAAGTCAGAGGTCTCACCCCATCACTGGGGGTAGTTAACCACGGTCCTCCTGCTTCACAGCAAAGTCTCACTGAAGCAGGAGAAAAGGTGAGGAAAGTTATGACAAGGCAGGTTCTGAACTAAAACAGAATTCGTAAAGGCAGGAACTGGTGAAGCAAAGCAAACTACTGTCACAGGTACTAACAGCAGTACGTTCCGACCGGGGCGCTCAGCAAAGGTGTGTAGTTTACGATCGGGTCACCATCCTCTGCGACCTCTGTACGGTGTAGTCAATTTATGTGATGTATTACAGCCTTGCTTTCTAGACAGGGGGCGACATCCGTGGAGGGACACTCAAATGCTGAGTGTGAAAAATGGAAAAATCACGTGGCTGGGGAGACCATGAAAGCAAAACACAAGCTGCAGGCTTTTCCCTTTTTCTGTTTAGAAGGGATTTTTGTCAAAGTTTAAAACAGCCCACACCAAATGTGTGCTTTAAGTTTTATGTGTAGGACCAGCTGGGACCCACTGTCAGAGTTCAGAGTGGGAGCTGGGGGATGGAAGTGAGGATGAACTCACATTTCTACGTGATCTCTCAAGGTAGCCGATTTCAACATCCTATACAAACTGACGTGGTCATGGAATCTCACTAGTCTAACTATTCTGGATTAGTGCGACTTTATTTTTATTTTTTTATTTTTTTGGTATGCGGGCCTCACTGTTGTGGCCTCTCCCATTGCGGAGCACAGGCTCCAGACGCGCAGGCTCAGCGGCCATGGCTCACGGGCCCAGCCGCTCCGCGGCACGTGGGATCTTCCCAGACCGGGGCACGAACCCGAGTCCCCTGCATCGGCAGGCGGATTCTCAACCACTGCGCCACCAGGGAAGCCCTAGTGCGACTTTAATCAAAGGATCTCAAAATACTGTCTCAAGAAACAGCCCCACTGGACAGCTTACTTACGCAAGGAATACAGTTTGATTCTCTTATCCCTAAATCCCCACTTCCATCAACTCATTTCCTTGTGTCAGGGGAAAGATGGAAGCGCTGCTGAATGCAGAAAGAACAGGAGGATGGCCTTTCAAGAGCTCGCCTCCCCTGAGGAGCACGTACCACCCATTGTGCACCCCCATCACACCGTTCACCTGCACCGGACGGGGAAGAGGTTCTCTCCAAAGGTAAAACGGGGCTTTACTGGGTTGTGGGAAAATGAAACGTGATGCTCAGATCTGTGATTTTAGTTTCCATGCAAAGAGGAGATAAAAGAGGGGGAGGGACAGCATAAAATCTGTGCCCGAGGACACTTGCTGATCTTGACATGTGTTCTATTAACTTTGCTTAAGTGGCTGACAGAGTACACTCTCAGCTGAACATGCTTTCCCACCCGCAGAACTACCCGTCCTAAGAAATGGGGTAAAAAAAAATAACAGCTTTGGAGACACAGCATGCAACGGTCAAGGCCAGGTCAAGATTCCTCAGATGTGAATGATGTGAGTAACAATAAACCGTGATGTTTAAAAACAGAATGGGCTGTTACCGCCGTGTGCCTGCACGTGACATACCAAGCACGCGGCTCACTTCCAGAGTCACGTGGGATGGGAAACAGCTGGATGATGCGTTCCCACAGCAAAGCATCTGTCCACTTGCTAAGCACCTATGATGCTGTTCTAGGTACTTGGGATAATGGAGAGACATCCAAGACCCCTGCCCTCACAGGGCTTACAATCTACCAGAGGGAACAGATAATGAACGAACAATGTGGTAAGTAAATTCTAGAGTAGGTTAGATAATAAATGCTTTGCAAAAGCAGAAGGGCAGGTTGTACGGGAAATGAGATGAGCAGAGCTAGCCTCCTTGCGAAGAAAGCTTTAAGCAAAGAGTGGAGAGTGGGTCAGCTAAGAGGATGGCTGAGGGAGAGCTGTCCAAGCAGATGCCCGAGGTGGGAGAGGAACCGAAAAGGGCATCAGAGGGCACACCGTCTCTCTCGGGTCCTGACTTCATCTTTCATCCCTGCTTTCTAGCACAAGATAGGGGGCTCAGTTCATATTTACTGAATGATTTAAACTCCAAGAAATACAAGATTATCCAATATACAAATTCAATCCAAACCAGGCCAGGGCTTCATAAGAAACCTGTATGCAAACTGATATTGATGGAAGGTACATTTTCCTGAGAGGAGCTGGGGATCAGATCTTCAGATGGGTTTTTGACTCTCTTTTCCCCAAAATGTGAGACATCACAGCTTTCTTTCCGGGAACATGCAAGAAAAGCAAAAAGTGGGTTCTGTCATCAGGGGGAACTCTTCACACAGATGCTACTTGTGGGCAGAGTTTAAAGACAACGTTCTTTTAAATACAAAGAGGGAAGGTGGTGAGAGGGGCATATAGGTAGGTTTAATCCCACGCTCATCTCGGGGGCGTGCCCACTGTCCCCATAACACTCCCTCTGCAAAAGAGACCTGCATGTCACCGGGGTAACCTTCTCAATAAAATACAGTCAAACATGAAAAACAGGCTAAGTAAGGTGAGGGAGTAAAAAGGAAAAAAAGGCGAAAGAATTCAATTACAGTAAGAAGAGAAAAGTACTATCCTTTCTCACCTTCACATAATTTGTCCCTGCAAACACTTTTCAAATAAACACACCCTCAGGCAAAAGAAATTAAAGCCCCACAGGTTCCAACAAATAAGTCTGTCCTTACAACTACTTCCCATATCAATTTGACATGCAACTAGCAGGAGCTGTTGAATCCTCATTTCATAGGAAACATATTTAAATGAGAATGCAAGATTAACATCTCTAGAAAATCTAATATTTGGTACCTCAACTCCCCACTCAACCCCCCATACTGTCTTTTCAACCTTTCAATTGCTCCTAATTTCTCATTTATATTCAGGCCTGCTCTAATACTTTAATGCACATTACTGTGGGTCTCTCTCTTAAACTCTGCTAAAATATTTCATTTTACTCTATGTATTAAAAAATAAATAAAAAGCTGTTAAAAATCTCAGTTGTTACCACATTACATGAGAAAGAAAGCATTATAAAATAATTTAGATCCTACAAAGAGAAAATCATTTTTAAGGAAAGACTTGCTTTTCCATATACTATATCCAAATGAAAATACCAAATGCAATTTTTGTTTAGAAGCTATTTTTACAAAATCTTTTTGTCCCTAATCTTGACAAGGTACCCCTTTTAAATAATCTTTTCTAACCTGACCCAGATATTTTTATAAGTCTGTAATCTTTTGTATGCCAGGATAAATTATATCATTTTTCCTTTTGAATTAGACTACATATTAGGAAGTGTATCTAACTTAAAAAATCAAAAGTCAAATTAAAAATATGTAGTTTGGTAGGAAAAAACAATTATGTATATACCTCCCCTCAGCTAAGTGAAACTATGCGAGAAACACAGTGGTTGACAAAATTATATATAATTTTATATATATATATAAAAAATGACAAAATTGTATATATATTACATATATACAAAAAACTTTGAGTCAAGTATTTTTGATTCATCTAGAAAAAAAACCTAACTTTTGCTTTTGAACTGTCAAGTAAAACATATCATTTGAATATTATTTCTAAAGTACAGTATAATGTTTCTAAAACAAGTATCCCTTTTGGGTTGGGATGGGAAGAGAAAAGCTCTTCCCTTCAAGTATCCTTAATGAGTTTTTCGACATTTATAAAATATTCCCAATTCCATTTACCCTTGCATTCTGCTTCTTCCTTCCCGGTACCTCATTCATTTGTGCTAAAATAAGCCAACATTAAAGAAGACACAGTAGTAACAGGATCTCTTCCAGAAATACACTGTGATGTCCACAGTCAGTTTTACTTGACACATAACCACTGCAGTTGAGTCCACCCATCTGAAACACATCTTTCCATGCCTTTCTCATTCTCTGGGAAAAAGATTATACAGGGGG
Source organism: Kogia breviceps (assembly GCF_026419965.1). Lineage (NCBI taxonomy): Eukaryota > Metazoa > Chordata > Mammalia > Artiodactyla > Physeteridae > Kogia > Kogia breviceps. The sequence goes on along the minus strand of NC_081313.1, from coordinate 54,164,702 downwards.
AACAATGCTTGAGATTTATCAGGGAAGAAATGAAGGATTTGACAAGGCTGTTAACAGCAAAGCGGAGTAAAAGGCTTGTCTCTGTGTGAAACTGAACAGAAGAAAAACCTTAAGGAACAGCTGTGCTCAGAGCTGAAGTGGGGACCATCTCCAATGAACAATGAGTGGGTTTTGGATCAAGGTGTTTTCCATTTGAGAAAAATATTCAGTGATTTTTTTTTTTTTTTTTCTCATGAATGAAGGCCAAGCACACTATTGGCATTAATGCTACAGATGACACTACCCAGGCAGGAAGAGGACTCCCTGTACGTCTACACTAACTACAGGATAGAGTTTCAGCTTCAGCCAGTATTACTGGAGAGGAAACCAAGAGGTAGACACCAGGTTACAAAAACAATGGTTTCTTTTCAGTTGAGTTCTGTGGTCATTTTATTACTCTCTCCATTTTCCATGCAGATCATATTAATGTTAAATATACTTACATGAGACTTACCCTCTACTCTCCCCAAATGATTATTTAGGTATATAATACCAGTTACAAGAATAAGAATGCAAAAGGTGTTTAATTCCATGGCATCTCTAATAATAGTGTTTAGAGACACTAACTGAAAAGGTTCTCAGATATCATCACCCTAGTTTTATAACAACTCTCCACCCCACAAACACAAATTTCTAGCCATGTAATGATTGACCAAACTTTTATGCACCATACATAAATTCAGGTAAAGTTGCCAAAACAACTTCTGCCCAGAGCGTTTCATCCCAGCTCAACCAACATGAGACTTTTCCTTTTTTTTAAAAAAAAAAAAAAAAAAAAAAAAAAAAAAAAAAAGGGAGTCATTAAGCAATCACTCATCAATACTGACCTTGTTGCTCACTGTCTGCTTCAGTTTTTGAAGAACCTGGTGCAACAGGAAGGGGTCGAGGTGGCCGGGGCTTTGGTGTGGGCGGTGAGATCTTTTTCCTTCCAATGTATTCTACGTAAGTTCCCGGAAAGTCCCCCCTCTCCCCCGTGGTCTCGTTATAGCCATTTAACCAGCCGATTTCTTCAGGCCTGGCTTCTTGTCCATCACTGAATCCAAGAGCTACTAAAGACCCTTTATTCACAGTCAGTACGTCCCCCAAGTGCAAGTCAATGTCTTCTTCTCGCTCCTTTTTATAGTCGTACAGTGCCCTGTACTGGTACCCCTCGGCGCTCATGGCTGCAGACCTGCGACCATGCGACAGCTGAGGCTGGCTGCACACTGCAGTCTAACCTGACGTGTCTATGGAAGGTGAATTCAGAGAGTGTGTTAAGATCCCTAATACACGTCCAGCAGGGGATAAAGGATAACTCTCCAAAGGTTTAAGAGGAGAGGTGATTGGCCATCCGGCCGTCCATCTGTCCTCCATTAAGGGTGTGACTGAAGTCAGGGCTCACTTCCTCGGTGGCCGCAGTCTTCCCACCGGCTTCCTTTTCAGCAACTTGTCAACACATTGACTCGGGGCTGACTCTCCCTTCGAGGCCCGATCCTTTCTGACGCACGTCACACTGTCCATCTGTCATCTGCTTTGACGATGGCACACACCACATGCGAGCTGCACCTGGCAAAGGGGAAACAAGACTTATGAATCAACGGCACCCTCGGCCATCTGTGTGAATCTGAATTTCGACTTCCATTCAACAAGTACTTAATCAACCTGGCAGACATACACAAGGCCAGTATGCTTTTGCTTGACATGGTATACACAACAAAGATTAGTGAGGCAGGCAGTCACTGCCTTCTAAGAACACTTGGCAGGGTGGGAGGGGTGCTGGCATGTGGCAACATCTCAGAGATAAGACAGAACACAAGGAACTCCAACACTAGGTAAATATCATAAGAGAGCGGAGACTGAATGCTAGGGAGTTCAAACAAGGGAGAGACCACATCTCGCTGCAGGCATCTGAAGACCGAAGAGAACGTGTGGCATGATCTTGGGCACAGATGTGATGAAGCACATGTCATATTCTGGGAAGAGCTAGAACAGGCAGACCAGTATGTGTGAAGCCAAAGAGGGAACATCACATCCGGGTTAGAAAGATAAGCAGGGGTTGTATAACAAACATCACACACGCCCGTGTCGAGTTTATGAGTGATGGAATCTACAACGAGGAGCTGGAAAAAGGCTTGGAGAGAGGGGAACAACAAGACCAGAGCGGCACTTGAAGAACCTCAATCTAATCCTGGTGCGTGGAAGGGACTGGAGTAGGGACAGAAGAGGAAAGCCGTGAAAGGTGTTTTGCAGCCATCTGGGCAAGTGGCCATGAAGGCGTGAACCAAAGTGGCAGCAGAAGGTATGGAAAGGGGAGGACTGAAGGGAGAAAGAAGCACGTGTGGGACGTGGCAATGCTGAAAAGTGGATCAAGAAAGAGAGAAGCACATGGTACATGGTACTGGGTACTGGATCCTGGTCGGGGAGACGGACAGACTGCAGCATATGAGAAACAGAGGATGGCAGAGAAGCCAGAAGGGGCTCTTCTCAGGCTGGAGGGCTGAGCCAAGGTTCAAGGTACTAACTGACTGCTGGACCTTAAAGATCATCCACTTCGCCAGCTATTTTAGAATTCATTTCTGCATGACATGAGATAATCAGAGAGATACATTGACCTGTGTGTCCGTTTAGCAACATATTAGTATTTTTAAGCCAAAGAAATAAAGACACAAAACTCAGTACATAATAGCAGAGCATAGGTCATTTTGTTGGTACCTTCCTAGCAAAAAGTAAAATAGAAAGTATAAATTGTACAGAAAATACAAGTACAAAATAAAAAGGAAAAACTTCTCTCTCTCGCACTTTCTCCTTTATCCCAAAGTTGATTACTGTTTTAATTTTACATTGATTCCTTTCTTAAAAAGCAATAAAAATGATATATATTTTTAAAAAAGGAAGAAGAAAAAGAAAGAAAGAGAGAAGCAAATGGTGCCTGATCCTGAGTTCACAAGAAGAATGTAGCTACCAATACCAGGCAAAGGGAAGCCAGGAGGTCTGATGGGCTAATGGTGATGCTGGATATCCAAATGCAAGCGTGGATCATTGAAAACCTGGTCTGTGATTCAGGAGAGGAAACAAACCTGAGGTGTGGTAATCAGCTGCAAATAAGGCAAGGCCAAGCTCAATGGAATGAAGGAAGTCAGAGGAAAAATATTAAAAGTAAAAAAAAAGATCCAAGGACCAAACATCAAGGTTCAATGAATGCCAATGAGGAGGGAAAGTCAAGGTCTGAAGGCAATGCAATGTCCTGGAAACAAGGGATAAGAGGGTTCAGGTAGGAAAAGGTGATCTCTAAGACTAAATTCTGCAGAGGCCTCTGGAAGTGGGAAACAGGCAGGGCTAGGTCATCTGGTGCTTTTGTCCATAGTGGAATCATCATGGACTTGAGAAAGCCCACTGTAGTCTAGTAGTATTGAGGATAGTAACCAGAGTTTAAGGAGTTAAGGAATAGAGAGAAAGTAGAGATGGCTGCTGCAGATCACACTATGAAGATAGCTCAGTGGAGGGGGAAACGGAAATGCAAGTGTTTTTTTTTTTTTTTTTTTTTTTTTTTAACTAGTAGAGGCAGCTTTCTTAACTTACGAGAGTCAGAGGCTCTTTAAGTTAGAGAGGCAGTAAGGCAGCTTGGATAGCTGCTAGAACAGTAGAGAACAATGTGCACACGGACACACTATGCGCTCCGATCATTTCTCCACGTTATCTTTGTTAGAAAGAGGAAAAGCAAACTAAAGGTTTCAGTTAAGCTGGCTGAACAATAAAGCAATAAAAACAATAGCCTCACAATTTCGGTGTGCTTTGTCAAAGAGAGCTTTTATAAGTTTTCAAGAATGGAGCCCTTTAGAAGTTTATTATTATAGGCACTCTGCGGTGTAGGCATCTTAAGAAGCAAATCTAATCACAGATTAATTGTTATGCTGGCATTCAGAAGTGTAAAGTATTCAACTTTACATGGCTAAAGCCTCTTAGCTGTAATACAATAACGCTCTTAGGAGAGTTACATATTAAAAGAAGGAAAAACAAACACTGGAGATCTTTGTGTAGCAAGAATATTAATTTGCAGTAGTATTCTACTTTGTATTTCAGTTGGCAGAGAAAAAAAATTAAAGCAGCCAGCAGAGCATATGAGAAAAATAAACTATGTTATGTTTGAAGACAGCCTCTCCTTTTGCTAGATCCAGAATCAAATTAAATATTCACTGCATAAATTCACAAGAAAATGTAGAACTAGCAAATCCCATTTTTAGTACTAATGTACTCTGTTACAAATGAGACACGGAACATGAACATTTACATATCCCTAAATGCCTGGAAACCAGGCAATATGCCTGAGAATAATTTAATTCCTCCAAATCTGCCTTGAAATTTTTGTTAGCTTTTCCTGGCAATGTATGTTTTATTGAAAAAAAAAAAATCCTCAACTAGTAGGCTGGGTAGATCTTTCCGCCAGCTGCTGCCTGTGGCTTCCTCTATTTCAACAGCCCAGGAGGCCAGTTTGGTGAGATTCTTAACAGAATGGGGAGTATAATAATTCCTCTCTCTCCCTCCTGCTCTGTCCCCCTCAATTCCTCCTCTCCCCGATACACGGGCTCTCAGCAACCGCCAAACCCTGCTCACGGCACACCTATGTAGCTATGCATGTCTCTCACCAGGGGACACTGCAGTAAGAAAAGATCCAGGTCTGCTCAAGGTTTTACAAACCTAAAAACTGTGTTTACATTGGCCTGAGGCTAAATCCCTGCAAGGAGATAAAGAACCCTGAGGAACCCAAAGACTTCAGCAAGACCAGACTTTAGAGTAACAATTCCCGCCGTAGATGCCAGAGATCTACCTGTCTCTACAAAGTTCCCCTCCTTCACCGTTTGTAAGAACCACCTTACTTTCTGTGCAGAAGAATCTTGTGCAGAACTCTGGGCCCTCAAATGACCAAGAGAAGCCCAGATCTTCTATGACTCTTGGACCATAAGCAGCACACACCACTCATCTTCCGGGACTCCACCGTCAAGGCCAGGAAGACCAATCCAAACAGTCCAAAGTCAGCCATGATTCAGTGCCAATTAAGAGGGAGCACTGACTAGCCATGGGGTGGTGAGTGGAGCGCCATCCCATGGGGAGGTGCAGAGAGGCCTTGGTTAGAGGGAGGAGGAGGGCGGCCCTCCCCTGCTGCACACTGTACACTTTCTCCTAAGGGCCATGACCATTTTAATGGCTGCCACTGTCGCCGTCACTAAATACTGGAAGCTATAGGTGTATTAACCCATTCAGTCATCACCATCGAATATTCAGTGGGAGCTACAGGTGTATTAACATGTTCATTACTCAAGGTAACCAGGAGGTGGGTACTATCAACATTCTCACTTTACACAGGAGGAAAACAAGGTGCGGAGAGTTTAGTGTCTTGGCTGTGATATCTTGGCCACGATAACACTCACCAAGGGCGAGGTGTAGCTAGAGTTCAGATCCAGGCAGTCTGGCTCCAGAGCCACCACTTTTAACAGCTTAAAACCTACTGCCCAAACTCAGCTTGCTCGGATGTCCCCGGACGGCCCAGATATGTCCATGGGGTCAATGGTGCAGATTCCTTGCTTGCACACTCTGACCTCTCAGATTTATCTTGAAGGTCTGCTTGTTGCTCTCTGTGACAGTGGCCTTACCGATAGGGTTTGTGGGTCTTTCACAGAAACACCTGCACAAAAAGAAGGCATTACAACTCAGCAGGAGTGCCCTCGGTCTGAGACTCAGCAACTTGGACCAAGCAGATTTCCTTCCAAAGAGACTTCATGAAGATGCATCCTTGCCAAAGAAGAAGTCCATGAACTAGTGAATCAAAGAATACTGGGCACATCACTTCTGGAAGGCTGCCCTCTTCTGGAATGCTGCCCATTGCTGCTCTACAGGCTTCAGCTGCTGTCACCTACATGCTTCTTGGCATCTACGCCCCCTGCTGCTACCCCAGGCTCCTCACTGCACAATTTCTAACAGCTCAGCTCCTCCTTGTGGGGGTATGTGAAGCATCGTCCACAGTCACCAGGGCTAGCACATTGAGAGGACTGGAAAGTCCTCTTTTCTCTCACCCTCAAATTCCTCTCTCGCCCCCAGAGCAGAAGACAGCAGACCGGGGGCCCTGGTAGCGCCTCGATCACTCTCCTGTGATCAGTGTGGGGCCGACACTACATGGTGCCCAGATTCACAAGCTTACCCCTCCAATCTCTTTGGCTACATACACCTGTTCATTGAAATGTTTCCAGCCAGCTTCAACAGAATTATTTCCACGGTTAAGATTTTTATATGTGGATAATCTAATGTTTTCAAATAACTAAGGCAGCTTTATGACATATGCTCCAAGACAGTGCATAACCTAAGTTACTGTAACAAAAGGTATAAAGGAGTCCGAGGAACAAATAACAAATCAACTTACTCATACAGAACATCATATGCAACAGTTCAAAAGGTCCTTCACAGGAATTATTTTGCTCCTGTTTTTCAAGCCTTTCACAGACTGCCTGCAATACCATTACTCGGAAGACAGATTTTTCTCTCTCTGCTAAAACACCAACCAATTCCCATTCTGCTCCTCAGAATAAAGTTGTTTCTGATGCCCGACAAGGAGCAATCCATGACTTTTTAATGCACAAGTGCTCGAAAGTAAATTTTCAATTTAAACCCTCTAACCCGCAGGCATTTGGGCAAAGAACCAAACAAAATTCTTTGAAAAGTCCTCTGACTTTGTTGACTTACTCATTCCCCTTTCACAAAGGACGGGGATTTAGCAAACTTGGTGGGGAGGCAGGAATAAAGGATATTTTCAAATCACTTTAAATAAATCAAGAATATAACCTGATCGTGTGATTCTATCCTGCCATGCAATCAGCAGTTTGGCCCTGGGTCCCAGTACAAAATGGACTTTCAGTCCAGCTGCGAAGCTATAGAGAGGTTCCTGGGCCCCCAGACCTATAATTCACCTCTCCATCTTCAGTGTGGTAGCTCTGAGTAGGGCAAGCTCCCTAACTAAATTCACACAGCCTTTTTAAAAAACAAAATGCACAGCTTATTACTTAAAACTCTTTTTACCTGTCAAATAGTGTCCTGGAAATCAAACTGAACAGTTAAAATTTCCTACTAACATAATGAATTTCAAGCTAAAATGATGGGCTCAGGGTAAAATTTTAACTCAATTAAAGCAAAATAAAATGATGGGCTCGGAGGAAGCCCCCCAAGCCACAGTCCTCAAGTATCTCCATTCATTTTTCAAAACAAGAATGTGTCCCAGGCTGCTGCGCTCAGGGCTGGGTCTGCACTGTGGGGAAGCAGGGAAGCAGGGCACCTAGGGCATAACTCCTGCCCACAAGCCCTCTGGGGGTTGGGAGTATGGGAGTGGGGGGACAGGACAAGCCCTGGTCAAACAACAAGGTCACAGGGCTCTCCAGAAAGCAAAGTGATGGGATAGCGGAGCACTGCCGAGGGGCAGAGACACAGGCCCAGCTGGAGGCGGTTCTCAGGCTCAGTGGTCACCACAGGGAGGCTGTGGCTTCCAGAGCCTGAGAAACATATCCCATCACCCAGAAAAGGCCATGTGATGGACCAGTCTACTTCTCTGCATCATCCCGGGGAAGAAGCCCTGAGGAGGTGGCCATGGAATGGGAGGACTAAAGCAGACAATCTAGAGTGCCCCCTCTTGTGAAAATACAATGCTACTGTGTACAATTCTTAGCAAGAAGGTTGAGTATAAGCACTGGGTTTCACACTCAAAGATGCTTGTCCCCATTGGTGCCTACATTTTTAAACTTGGGCAAGTTACTTAAACCTCTCTGTGCCATTATTTATTACGAAGATTAAAGGGAATTATTTATACAAAGACTGCCCTCCATGCTTGATAATTAGAGCTTAATTAACACCAACATAGTGCTTATTAGGGGCCAGGCACACTCCTTCCAGTTTTGCATATGTCAACTCATTTAATCCTTACAACCATCCTGGGCATGGTTATCATCTCCGTTCTACAGATGGGAAAATAAGCACAGAGAAGTTACATAATTTGCTTTAAGTCACATGGCTAGTAAACCACAGCGATAGTAGTATCATTGTTACTACTATCATTACTATTAATATTGATTGACACTTACTACCACTTATACAATTCATTTTAAAACCAGAACATTTGCCAAGAATTTTCTTTTGCACTGCCTCTAAATGCTGCAAACTCTACTGAAAGACTCCTCAAGCTAGCCAGAATAAACCTCTCCACTGTTCCTTTAACTCCTTTTCAGAGTAAATAGATAGATAGATAAGGGCTGCTTGTGGACTTTGCCCATCTAGTCCTGAGGCAGAGGGTGGCTCTATAGAGGTCAGGGCAAAGGAGACCTGGGAGGGGCCAGGGCTGTGTGAGAGGGTGGTTTGAGGCAGGGGGTGGACTTAGGGGACAACACTCCTCTCCAGCAGGGTTTGGTGGCTGCTCCCTAGCTGCCCTCAAAGAGAAAAGGTGACAGCACTCATGCAGTCCTCCAGGGACTGAAGGCAGCAGCGTCCTCCGGTTACAGCCCTAGATCCTGGGGCTGAGCGCCGGGGCTAGACCACTGGGGGTCCCACAAAAAAGGAGAGGGGCAAAGCACTCCAGCCCGGCCCAGGCACCCTGCTTTCTTCACTCTCTCCACCCACTGCTGGAGTCTCCTCACTTTTGCTAGACTCCTGCCATCTCGGTGATCCTTAACATGAAAACTATTTTGATTACAGGTGCCTGGGGGTACGTATTGCATTTACTTTAAGGAAAACAATGTTGGGAGGATACAATCTCCAAAGATGTTTTTATAGTAGATTTTTTTTTTAAAGCAAAAGGTACACTACACTCATTCTATCCTTTCAAATAAATAAATAGACAAAACCCCTAACATCACCCAAACAGACAAGTTTAGGAGTAATTACATAGTCTATTTTCAGCTGCTTTGGCATAAGGTACATGAAATGGCCTTTAATTGCCACTCTCTTAAGCAAGTAATTCCAATTAGAGAGTTGGCAGAACCATGGCAGGTGATCACATTAGGGTGTAGGTGGAGGAGACAGGGGGAAAAAAAGCAATAAATAGGATATTTTAAAAATTAATTACAACCTAAGTTTTTTATTAAAAGCTGTTATATAATTGATGTTATGCCTTCTAAGGTAAAAACGAAGTGATAAACCCTTCCTTCCACTGATAAGTAACTTCTTGCTTTCTGAGGGCTTCCGTAAGATGCTCCATTCTCTTGCCTTCACCGGCAAATCCCTGTATCCTCCAAAGGACAGAAGAGCTGTGGGGAGCCCGTGTAAATGTATAATATACTGAAAAAGGCACTTCCCTTTTTCTTCTGCATTGTGTATGTCCCAGTTGTGGGAGAATTAAAGGAAAAACACCAAATGCAAACATGCTCTCAGCTTTCTATATTCTACCTGACCATGAAATCATTTTATTTTCAATGTGCTCACTGCCCATTTCTTTATTCACTAAACTCATTTTGCATATGACAAAATGCAAACACAATGAGAGCTGAACTATAATTGTTTCTGTTTTAATGAGTGTGTGGACAATCTTTCAGAGTGGATGCCTTTTTAGAATACTCCCTTGAACTACCTAAGAAAAAAAGGAGATTCTGATGAACATATTAGCCTAAGAATTACAGGGCATTCATGGAAAATTTTAATTAAATATATGGGCAACACTCTTAATAAGACAAAATTTGAGTAAGTGGAGCAGGCTTGCACTGAAGATACCAAAACCCTTCAAAAACCAGCTTTAGGCACACTTAACATTTCCAGCAAATAAATGCGTACTACCATCATCACTGTCAATAACCAAAATACGTATCACCTATGACTTATTGTACCACTTCTGTTTCCCAAAACCAACTTCATGTTGCAGGGATTTACTGTTCTTAATAAAGTGAAATTTAAAGAAACAGCTTTGGAAAGACAATATGATTAATCAATGGGAAGTGAAATGCTTTTTCACGTTGGCTATCAGCATCAAAGAGGTGAAAAGACACAGTGATACTGTCATTTTACAAAAACAGATAAAACAGCAGATAGTAGTGTGTACAATGCAAATTATCTGCCATGCAACTGACAAGAACAGGTCCCAAATCAAGATGAAAGTTAAAAAGCAAATGCACATCACACTTTGAAAGCCAGTATCAGATATATAAAACTTTCTTCCAACCACAAAAATCTATACACTTCTACGGAAAAAGTACAACTCTCTAGTTGCAATTGTCATATAAAAGCTGAAGAGGCCAGCAGTGACATAACCCAACACTTCTGCAAGGCAGGGAGCCTCCTCCACCAGCCTTTCCAGTTTAAGTCTGATTCTGAACCAAACACACCTTCCCAAACTGAAGAGGGATTCCCCCCTCCCAAAAAAAAATCACTCAGGGTATTTTCTTTGTAATGACCAAAACACTTGCTTCCCAAAGTTTAAGAACTTTTGTTTTTAAGAAAACTATCATCTATGCTTTTTAAAAGCTGTTTATTTCAAGACAGTGTAATCTATCAAAAAATTATGGCTACGGGGGTGCTTTTTTTTCCTCTTCCAACGATAAAAGATGTTTGTGGCCTTCTGTGCAGAAGTCATCAAATTCCTGATGATTTGCCCCATTACTGATAGCCTGTCTCATAAATAAACTTGTCTTCCTACTCTGACCTTTTCTAGCTAATACCTAACCATCCTTAAAGCTGTCAAACGCAAGACAAGCTAATGAAATATTAAAAAACAAACAAACAAAAACCATTCCACATAACCCCTGGGTCACTTACTTTGTGAATGTCCCGCCTAACTAAAACTCCAGCCCCATCACACTGAAATGACAATCTTATGCTGCATTCAAAACCCGGAACTGCTTTATCCATTCGTACTTCGCACTGACAAAGAGGAAAAAAACTGAAAAAAAAAAAAAAAAAGCCCCCAAAAGCCCTATCACTTCTAAAGTCACAAAACCCCCAAACAGAGTAAACTCATACTCAGATACCAACAGTGCTGCAGCTCCACCAGGGATTAACGGTATA